>NC_073725.1:4492855-4807438 GCF_023634155.1 Falco peregrinus
GATATGATAGTAGGAACCCTGAATAAAGGCGGGGGCATCTGAACTGGAGGAGTACTGTTCTTGCAGAATTGCTTCACAGGGATGTTGACTGTTGACCTTGAAGTAAACATGCAGTGTGACCTTCAAGAGGTCTCACTTGTGAGAGACTAGGCAGAAATTTTCCTTTCTCTATAGAGGAAGTACCAGGATTTACACAGTCATCTAAGTTTCCTATTTTAGCAGAGACTGCTTATTTTATCAGACAATTGCTTGACACTAGTGAAATGGCTCAGTTAGGGGTCTCCCGGGCAAAGTGAAGCAGCCCAGATACTTGGTTTTGGTGTTTGGTTTTTTTTTAATCCAACAGAAAAAAAGCAGGACATTTTGGGGACTTTTTATCCACGGCCATTTTTGGACTGTAACTAAGAAAATGACAGCATCTTACTGAGTAGCCTTGCTTATTGTATGTCTGTTGAGTTTGAACCCTGAAGCGCTGTAAAGCCAGCGGAGCAGGAATCCATTCCTTCTGTTTTCACTGCAGAATTGCTTAGTCAGTTACAGTCAATTAGACCTGTGTATGTACTCTGCATGACAAAATGCAGGTGTCACTGAATGGTTTAAGCTATTACAGGTAAGGATGTGTTAGCAAAATGCAGCTCAACTTGACTTGCTATGTTTATGTATCATGTTATGCTTCATTTGCACGAGCAGCATTTAATACAAATAGTATCTTTTCACTTTTATACAGATCACACAGAATATAAAAATCGTTGAAGGAAATAGACATGGAGTTTTCTGATACAGTTTTATATATTCTTTAGAGTAAGTCTTGGTGTTAAAATAGAATCTGATAATGTTACTGTTTACCCTTAAGGAAGAAGGGCAAATCACTCACATAAATGGAGGAGAATGAAATCACAGAAACTGTGCCAAACTTAAACTGGTGTAGTTAGTCAGGAGGCAATAGTCTGCAATGGTAATAGGTCACTTATCAAATGCACAATGTGCAATAAAGACAGTAAGTTGATGAGCTCAATGGGGTTGTCCTAATTAATACCATCTGAACATCTAGCCAATATGTTTCAGTCTCTGCAGTGCTGCACCATTCACAAGAGAGCTGCCAAGTCATTTTATGGAGACTGTTACTCATGTTACTTATCAAGGCAAAAGGTCGTTTTGTGTCATCATGTGTTGGTGGCAACTTTAAATGATGAGATAAAAAATAAGCAGATAATCACAATAACTTTTTCCACTGAAAACCTCAAACAAGTTGTTAATCCATTACAGAAGTTCCGTCAAGTAGCTGATTTAGCTGTCAGGACTGGTTTAGTGTACTGAACTTTTGCCTCTGATTTAGAGTGAGCTTTGCCCTGCACTTAAGGATTACTACAGGGAAGGCTTAATTCTGCTAGCTGAATCTGGTAATAGTCTTGCCAGTATTACTTGTGGTGGAAGCATGAGATTCTTAGTAAATGCAGTACTTACCAGTTCCATGTCTTCAACTAGTTCTCCAGTTAATCTGCCAGCCACTTCCATGTAATAGTTTTCCAGGCTAAGGGGATTCATAGGACCTCTTCCGTAATGGAGACATACTTTATTGTCACATGTTTTTATTGGTTAGGAAAATCAGAAGTAATGCACAGTCCTGCTGAAAAACTTCAAACAATTTAAAGTTTGTGTGGCCTTTGTTACTAAATGGCAAAAAATAAATTTCTTTGAGAAATGTAGGGGCTAACACTTTGTGGTCTTTCATTTCTATCCTAAATGCTTACCTGTGAAGTCCTGACTGTATATTGTGATCCCCAGAGCCCTTTCAGAGTTTCATAGTGTTGTTGGTTGTTCTTGGAGAGAGGTTATGCTTTAGCTCTTTAAAAGTGCAGTTGGGACCCACTGTCTTTGGTGGATTTGCATTTTCTTCAGCAAACTTAGGAAGCTGAAGTATAAGAAGAAATAGTTAAGGTATAAGCCAAATATGTGTGCTGGATGGAAAAGACTATTTTAAAGGTTTCAAATAACAGGTGTCATGTCACCTCCCCTCCCCAGTTATCTGTTTCGTAAATGCTAATAAAAGTAAAAATGTGGTGGGAAAATGTCTTCAGTACAGTATTACTAATCAAGTGGAAGATTCAACAAATACATAATTCAGCTGAACTCAATTCAGATAACTTGGAATCAAGTTCTCCATGGTAGCCACAGATGGTAGGCAGAACATTACATGGTATATAAACTTTCTCTGGTAGTCACAACTATAGACTGCCTTAAAATGAACTGCTGCTTAATATTTCCCTTGCCACATCCATGAGACCATGTGTCTGCAAAGACTTTATCTTTCTTTGTTCACTGTTATTTTTTCCTACACTATTCATGACCTTTATCTGTCATCAAACTTGCTACATCCCTTTGGGAAGAGAACTAATGTTTAGCCAAGCCAAAGAATTGTAGAAACGTGAACAAATTCATGAACAAATTCACTCCTCTGTTCTGGGACCAGCTCGGTGTCCATCATTACACTGGGGAAGGCATGGCTGGAGTCAAAGACCGTCCGCAAAGAGGAGGTCTGTTTTCTTGAAGACATGGAAATAGAGACACCAGCGTATCAGTGTGTTGGCTGGACTTGTGGAGAGGTAAGGAGGAGGAAAGGTCTACTGCTGCCCAAACCATTTCTTTGAAGGGCTGCAGAGCATAATCTCAGCTTCTGAATTAAACCTCCCCCTCCCCCAAATGTATGGTCAGCAGCTACTACTGCTGCTTCTTGTTATTATTTCCAGAGCTACTTGGCTAGGCCTATGAGGGCTAGTTAGTACTTAAAGGACTTAAGTCACAGGACAGCCTGCTAGATTCTGATCTTGTTTACATATTGCTGAGGTGGCTGAAAACTGTCTCTGAAGCTTTTCATTCTTTGTATGTGTGATGTCTAATTCATGGCCTGCAAGTGTTTGGAACAGTACAGGAGCTCTGTGTAAAAATGTTTCCCAAGAAGGAGGTTCAAAGAAGTTTAATTAAAAAAAAAAAAAGAAAAAAAAAAAAAAAAGAAGAGCAATTTGCTCTTTTCTGTATGAACTATGTACTCATACGGAGTATGTGTGTCCTGGCCAGTGCACAGTCTTCTTCAGGACTCAGAGGGAATACCGATAACTTTGTACCTCTATGGAGTACCTGCAGGGGAAATATGTAATGTGTTCTAATGGAATACCATGGATCAGAATGACAGATAGGTCTGCATTTTAGGCTGTAGATGTATGTTCACTGTAAAGATGGCTGTGCTGGTGGAAGAGGTTTTTTCTGTGAGCTGCTGCTAATGTTGCTTCTGCATTGCAAGGCTGACCTCATGGATCTGCAGACAGAACTCATCTTCACTCTTTTGACCTCATGGATCTGCAGACAGAACTAATCTTCACTCTTTTGGTACAAAACAAGAAGGCTTAGATCAGATCACCCATTTAAGCAGCATAAGTTACCCAGCTGTCTTTTTGAAAGCGCTCAATGTGATTATCTGCACCACCAGATCTGCAAAACTAGTTGTCTCAGGCAGAGAGGTGGTGACAAGCAGCTGAGTGCTTGATCTTACACCAGATAAAACTGCCTATGCAGAAGGCAATCTGCCTGTGGCCAGTTGCAGGAGCTCTGGATTGATTCACACACCAGCAGGGAAGATTCTTACTGCATTTTCTGTGCATGATTTTTACAAACAGCAACAACAAACAATAAAGCTTGGTGAATTGTGAAGCTGGCTCTGAACTTGTAATGTCACCATCAGAGGAATAGTTGAGTGCTACTAGATGTCTTACAAAAATGAAGCTGCAGTGCATGCTTGGAAAGCTTAATTTCCAACCCTGGTTCTATCACTGCTTTTATCTCCAGTCTTTCTGCCTCCGTTTCCCTATTTACCTCAGAATGATGCTGTCAGCATTAGCTACGTAACGGCTGCTCTGAGTTTTGTAAAGGTGAGCTGTTGAAAGGCACAAAGCTTTTAAAAACAACCTTCTGGTGGTAAAAGTCACCTGAGCATAGTCTGGGTTATCTGTACTTAACCAGAGATTTCTCCTCCAGTCATTGAGAACTGAAGTGTCCTGATCTCAGAGGAAGTCAAACTGTATGGAGGGAACAGCAAATGAAGTTAAAGTATTTTTTAAGTGCCAGTGGTAGCTGCCCCCTTAGCTTGTAATTCTGAACCTGCTAAGCTTTGCTGGAAATAGGTCTTGGCCTCTGGTGATCCTCCTGTTGTGCAAAAATAGGCTTTGTAAGTCCACCTCCACACGATTAGTGTTTCTTAAATTGACCAATGATCAATGAAAACTGACTAACAATGACTACTCCTAGCCTTATATATTCTGTGGAAAGATTTTGGGTTTGGATGGAGAAGTAGTCTACTAAAAATGACTTGTGTACCCAATTATATACATAACCATACAGCGCTGTGCCGATGACTGGGAATGGCAGCTAATTAATACAAATTGACTTTGTACTTAACATTGTCAGCTTTTACTCTACTGAAAAGCTTCTTACCCATGCCAGTGCACACTTTTTCTGTTTCACACAGTTATTGCCAAACCCTTCCTGGCAAGCACTGCCATGGCACATAGGTGCTGGCTTTCTCCTGTCTCAAATTCCCCATAACCCTGTGTGGTCAGCAGCTGCCAAGGACTCCTTATCAGTTCATGCAGGTGATCTTTAAAGTCTTCCAAAATGAAATACCTGTCAAAATCCCAATGTAGTAGAATGCCTCCAGGGAAAAGCAGAATAAGAACAAAAAAATCATGTCCTTTTCCTCCAATATATTATGTAAAACACTCTCAGGGTAAAATGCTGCTGGGGTTAAAACAAACACCTCATGATGGCTTACATGGTGTTCTGTAAAAATTTAATGTCTAGGGCTTCATCTCAGTCTTCGTAAGGGATAGAAAGAGTTGCATTTTCTCCCTGGACCTCGTTCTACTATCTGTGTAGTGGTAAAATATTTTAAATAATTCAGTGTGCATTTCAGGGGTACTTCTGTTGTCCTCAGCAAAGGTGTGGCAGGCATGACTTTGGCCCCAAAATGGCTAGTTTTTGGTCCCACTGGTGCACTTTTTTCCTTTTTCTTCCAGTGTTTTGGACTGTGAAGAATTATTTTTCTGCCAGAAGATATCAGATACAGTAAATGTTTCGTCTTGCTTTTGTGGGGATCAGCAGCTATGTTAATAGCTCTGTTGCCTTCTGAGGCTACAAGGTGGTCATGAGTCAGGTTTATTCATCATTCTCAGTGCTGAGGTATCCTCCATGGAGGCTCTTAATTTAAGCCGATATGCTTAGCTTGACCACTGGTGTATTCAGATTCTAGCTCTGTTAAACTTCAGTAGAAGACAGTTATGACTTCAGTAGTGTTTCTAAGTTTCAAGAATAAATGGTAAATCAGCGGAGTTCTCTTACCTCTGGTCTTCCTCAGAGCAACCACATCAAAAGCTTTGGTAGGGATATTGGGATGGAAAGGCTGACAACTGCTTGCATTGATCCCAGTGCCTCGATCCTCAAGTTTGGGAGCATGGCATACTTAGAGATGTGTGTCTGGTAGGGATGAGAGGCAGGAAATGGCAGGCACAGTGGTCTTGGGTTGTTTTGAATTGTCAAGAAGGAAATTTCTTTATTTCACATTTCACAGAGTTTTATCATTAAATATAACACTTTGCAAGAACTGGGAGAGACGTGAGAATCAGAAAGGCAGTATCTCTAGTTCTTTAATCTCCTCTTGCTTATGTCTTGCAAATAATTCACCATCATAATTCCCTTGCTGCTTTTGTACATAACTGGTCATACCAATTCACATTTACTTTTATAAGGCTTAGGGGTAAAAAAATGTGGGCTTCTGGTTCTTGCACAGCTCCAATTAATAGTAAGTGAGTTTGTGCTTGTGAAATCAAAATTTGCCTCTAAGAAGACATTTATTTCTGGGAAGAAGGAGAATAAAGCTCAACTGGAGAGTTTTATGGGATACTGAGAAATGAGATTTTATGGAGTGCCCACATACCATTAATACCACATGTCATGTTTTTCATGATAGAATAATTTTAAAAGTTATTAAAAACAGGGGAATCTTGAAATCTGAGGAAAATGAAAGCAGCAGTTTATCGTAGTAAAAGAGACTAGCACCCTGTTTAGATTCTTCTAAACTTTACCACAGCTGTATACAGCAGTTTACTGAGAGCACTTTTCCCCAATGGCTGTATAAAGCAAAGTCACAAACTTACACAGCAGCGAAATCAATTCCATTCCTGAGCATGATATAACAAGATGTATTAGCAAACTGGGCTTTTCCAAGGCTTCTCCCTGATAAATCTGCTTTATGCATACTCTAGATCCCTTAGCTGTGCTTGGTAGATGCTCCCAAACACTTTAATTCACGTTAGGTAAAAAGGCCATGAACAACACGGCCAAGAAAAAACAATTAGCACATAGGCAAGTCAGCAAGGTCAGTATTTGTTAGGAGAGCGGGTGTGCTAGGCAAATACTGATAACTGGCTAAAGCTATCGTTACGTGCTTCGTTCATGAGAGAGTCTTTTTGTGTCATAGTGTTACTGTTGCTTATTGCCAAAGACCCTGCAATGTGCAATTACAGCTATAAGAGAAACAACTTGCCTTTTTATTTCATCAAGGAAAAATAAGATAGAATGTAGGTGAAATGGACTTAGGCCAAACTGTCTGGTGGTGTGTGGAGCCTATATTAGGGAAGAAAAACAATGTTACCTGAAGTGACTCATGTTCATTTGCACCTCCCATACTTTATCTGAATCAGTGCAATCAATATACATTAGGGAGAAATCATTGTGCAAACAATGCAGACAATATTCTTACTGATGCCACTCATTACATGAGGAAAGTTTTGTGTTGCCAGATGCCAAAGACTGAAAAGCCACTAGGAACGAGTGATGGGTAGAATGTCTTTTTAAAAGGAGTGAGGAAATATCTAGCCTCTTACACTTTTGTGTAATAAGCTCTATATTAATTAACAATAGTATGTGCTAGTAAAAATAAATCCTTTTATCAGTAATGTAAACCAAAAAACATATTATGTTTATACTTGCAGAGAAAACTTATTCCATGCTGATAAATCATTTATATTTTACCATGGAGACTTTATTGTATGCTTCAAATACATTAAGAAAAAAATCAAAAGAAAACACTAACTTTAAAGGGCAAGAATTTCATCACTGAGTCTAGCCAAGAGTCTCTTGGCAATTGTGCCAAGTCAGAAAAATATCTAAGATTTAAAAAATAATTAATTTGCGTAATGGTTCTTTGTGATATAATGAAAAAAATTAAAATGTCTGAAATACAGTATTACAGGACTATTCTAAGTGGTTCACCTGGAGCTCCAAAATCTCATGTGTTTCATGAGACAGGCTTGCTTACCAGTTCTTGTTTGAAAGGGTCTTTACCGTATGTGGGTAGGAGAGGTTGTCTGATGATAGTCTTTTTTTTTAGGCTTTGTTATTTGTACAGTGATCACACAAAGGTCCTTGATCCTTCAAGCCATGTACCAAAATCTTCATATTGCTAAACCCCTTTGTTTTTCCCAGTGAGGAGAGGGACCTCCAGATTCATTCCCAAGCTGGAGATGGTGATAACTTCTCAGGGCTCCTCCACTTAGTTTGAGGACTAAGCCATGTGGGATGTTTAATAAGCCCCATGGGGACTCCATAATTTCAGCCTTAGCAGTTCCCATGGGAACTCTCTTCCTCCCACAGCTGGGGATCACTCTAGCCTGGGTTAGGACCTAGCCACGGCATGGGAGCTGCACCCAAGCTGTCTTCAAGTCACCTGTGACTCAAGAGCTGCAACTTGGCCATTCCATCATTTAATTAGTCTCTGTAAAAATAGGTGTTGCACAGTTACAAAGAGGGAATATGCTTCCTTGCTCAAATAATTTAAATACAGTCCTGTGCTTATTTCTTTCCATGACATGAGTGTTTTGAAGATAAACTTCAAGTGCCAGTTCAATTTTGTTCACACATTCTGATACAACATACAGAAGTCATGTTTTTCATTGTGAAATCTGTGCTGTGACGCTACAGGACTCGGTGCAATCAACATGTGTGATTATCTCACAAATTACCATGCCAGCATAACTCATGCCTTAGATGACCCGAACAAAAGGTCTATTTTTAATCAGTGATACTACAAAGATAACAGGACTTAAACCAAGTCTTGGATTCTGCTAACCATTTGTATATTGTTACATTTGTGATGACCTGGGGTTCTGATTCAACCTTTGTGTCTGTCTTGAAAATCAAGTTTTTTACAGAAATAGCCATACTTACGGAACAGCAATCTTTAAAAGTTTATTCCACAGATACTTCTAACTAATTTTCCATTTGTACAGTTAGAACTGGTGCTGTATGTCTACTGGTTCTGCAGACATGAAGGAGAATACTTCCTTAGTGTTTCTTTTCCATTTGCCATTTCCATTCACGCTGTTACAATGTGAATTGTTAACATACTTCATTGCATTTACTGGCCATATTCCTGATACAAATATGCATGAATAAGGACAGTCAGTCTGCTTTGTGCTCTGGCATGGCAGAACTGCTTAAGTAGTTCTTAAGAGAACTTTTTGTTGAATTTGTAGAGCACTTTTCATTATAATACCTAAACTTAAAGCAGCAATAAAGTAAGGATGAACATGCGTTTTCATGACTCTACTATGATTTAGAGAAGCTTTGTGAGTTCAGGTTGTAACAGCCAGCAAAGCTTTGCATTTTCAAAGGTGGACAGTTGTTTAGAGTGTTCCTTCTATTTTTAAAACTTAAACTGGGCAATCAAGCCTGAAGCCACCCAGAATGGGTGTCAGTATAGAAAGGTAGAGCTCTGGCTGGAAAGAAAGAAAGGAATAGCAGCTTTTTCAAATTTGGCACTGAGATGCTTTTTCTGGAGTTCTTGTAGATGTTTACTGAAGTCTGCCAGTATCACACAAGAAGCAGTCGCTCAGTATTGTGTTATCTGCACCTTTATGTTCAGTCCACAGAGGATATGGAGACTATAAGTCTCTTGAAAAGAAGTCAGACTCAAGCTGGAGTGACTTACCCTCCCAGTTTGGAAAGCCCCAGAAAAAAATCCAGGGAGCGGTCCAGATGGACACCATCCTATTTCCCTAGCCATGAGTGCACTGTGGGCACTCTTCAAACACTTTTTGATAAAATAGGCATAAGCCAAGTTTCACGTGAGAGTGTTCTTAGGGACACAGTGGCTTCACCTGCAGGAGTTCTGCAGCTCCCCTCCTGATGTAGTGGAGAGCACTAGGTGCAGAGACACACTTGTTCAGTAATGCTAATGAAAGACACATTGGAACCGGTGTAACCTTTCCTGAGGACTCACACTTACCACTGTTTTTCTATTCTCTGACACGTGGTAGGAGCCTCTGAAGATCTGTTTCTTCTCTCAGCTGTGGTGTTGGCCTGAAAGTGATGCAGTGTGGGAAGCCTTGTGACCATCAGCTTCTTTTCTAGATCAGGCCAGAGAATTTTTTTGCTGTTCTTTCCCGTTAATTTCCCACATACTCAGTAAATTAAGAGAATAAGATGTATCACTCTTGCCAGTTTTAACAAGAAGGAAATTATGACTGGGGAATAAAACATTTCACATGTGTAAATTGGCTTTCTCTGGAGCCTTTTACTCGTAAAAGGGAGGCAATCACTTATCTTGCCTAACCTTAAAACCCGCTTGGTCAGGGAACCACCAGCAATCAAGGAGGTAGGGGACAGACAGAGGAATGTAAGTGCTGTGTGGCATAATAAACAGTGAAAGCAGTTTAAAACCCACATGGAAAAAAGCCAGTTTTCATTCAGTCTGTGCTGTCACTAAACCTACTGAAAACCCCGTTGGTGTGACTTATTTGTGGAAGGACAGCTGCAAACGCTCTAGCCTGATGTATTGTGTGTGTATAACTAGGGTTCTTGGCAATGGCTGAAGGGTGTTTCTCAAGGACTTCCATGATTTTTGCAGTTTTGTTTGACATGAACTTGAGGGTCTTACTACACCTTCAGAAGGGAGGAGGCAACTACTTTTCTCCAGTACATTTGACAAGGAGGGCATATGTGTGTGTCCCACTGCTAATGCACTTACAAAAGCACATCTGCTCAAACCCAGTGATTGATTCACTCTAGTGCAAAACTGCACGAGGATATGTAGTATGCATGCTTAAGGCAAAAGCGTAGTTGTTCCGTGAAAGTGTACAGAGTTATTGCAAATACCTGGTAATTAATTTCCCACAAAAGACAGTAATGGCTGAAAGGAGCCCTCACAGGCTATAAGGTAAATAAACCGAGTGTCAATAGCTCCCAGGCAGGCCTGCAGAGCACCGCTCAGAGGGCATTTTTCAGGAAAGGTTCCATGTGGCTGTCACTGCTTAATAGCCCCTGACAGCAGGAAGGATATTTTCTCTGAAAGACCTTGGACTGTGAACATGGAAGATTTTATTTTGTGTGTGTGTTTCACTTTTTGTTTTAAAGGATATATATGCTTTCCTTCAATTAAAAGTCATTTGAAGACTGAGAAAATGCAACCTTATAGGAAAAGAAAATGCTCGAACTAAGACAAAGCATAGATCATTAAATATTTTTAGAGACACAGCATGTTTCAGGTTAAGATGTGAGTGCTTTTAAAATAATGGAGAAAAAAGTACATTAGTGTGCTGTTGATCAAATATTCAGAGTCCAAGTTGTGTACTTTTCAGTATGTATGGGGGCAGAGTTTGATATACTCCTGTATAAAACCTCCTTCCTCCTTGTACAGCTAGCACAAGGGCATAAACTCACAGCAGTCCCTGGTTCCTTCCTCTTAAGGAAGCAAATCCCCAGAAACAGGCTGTGACCGCTGCCTCAGCCTGTGTACATGGATGATCCATTTTGGTGAGCAACAGGCACGAGGAATGCTCTTGCTGTCAAGTGGATGAGTCCCATAGCATCCATAACCAAGAAACATTTGATATTGGCCAACATAGGAATTACTGAAAACACATCAGGCCTCCTACCCCATGTGAAGTGCAGTTTTTAATTTTACTCCACTATTTGTCTGTGTTTCTGCTCTTTCAGGGATACCAATATAAATGTCACGTAACAGGACACTTACTTGACTAGCAAGTTGCAGTAGACCAAATTGTTCCCCGGCATCATTCTACTGCAGTCAGTGGAGTTTTCTGGGGGATGAATTAGGTAATAGAACAGAACCACCCAGCTTGACTGTGCAACATGAAAGTGCCCACTTTGCATGGATATTGCTTTTAAAACAGCCTTAAAAGTGTTCCATTGTCTTACGAAAATACACAGGCCAGTTCTTGTCACTTAGTGCTTAGGAAACTTGTAGGAAGAAGCTTGCAGGGAAATTTGCTACTTCCTTGTAGCTTGTAATCAAATTCTGCGGAAGAAGCACAGCCAATGTCTCCAATGTGCGTTGCTGGTCAAAAGCCATGAGCTGTCCCAGTAAAAAGGAGTTTTGGCTTGTACATTCTTGTAGGTGATCACACTCACTTCTGCTTGTGCTGCAAGCTGTAATGAGGCAATAAAGAGAGAAGCCTGCGAAAAGCAGTGGATTACAAAGAGCAGGGTTGCAGGTTTCCTCGTGTAGCTTCTGTGGCCTGTTTACGGTTAGCTCACCTGCTTTTCTAGAATGTCTGAGTTTACACGAAATGGGGACAAGTACTTCACATGCAGGGAGGCTAAAGGGAGAGTGGTGGGCTCAAACGATGTCCCTCACAGCCCTATAAAGATAACTGAGAAATTGTCGCAGAATTATTCTCAGGTTTCTAATATGCTCAAGTTAGCAATGCTAATATAAGAGTTGTAACTTGTTCATTTTTTACTTAGGAAGAATTTATATTTAACACTTCAAACTACGTTAATCTAAAGTCTCAGTAGTTTGATCAAATTTAAGCGTTTTGCTGGTGCCATCAAGTGGCAAAACGTTGGACTGCAGAACTCCATCAGCAGCCAAATTCACTCAATCTGCTCTTCCGAACAGCAGCAGCGAGGAAAATAATCTTTGCCAAGACTTCTCCAAAAATGCATACACACACACACGTATATGCACACACCAGAAGAATGGAGTGAAATACACATGGTGTTCAGTTTAATCTGGATTTTAACTAGTAGAAAGGCTACTATTTTTGAGTATTACAAATTGATAAATGTGGACAACCTGTAAAGTAAACTCAAGAGACCTTTGTCGAAGAGATACTGAATGGGAGGGGCACAAAGCTGTACTCTGAATTTCTATCCCAGCTGTGTTTGCTCTCCTTTGTTACTAGCTAATCCTTTTTACAGAACATGGCCCTTCAGATTTCCTATCATATCTGCAGTTCATATCATGTGTGTGTAATATCACCAGAGTGGAATGAATATTCAGTTTGCTGTTATATTCACTAAATTCACAATTTGGTTAATGCACAACTTAAACTTACAGTTCATCATTCATACGCACATCACTTTTTTCAGCTGTGACATCATAGTATTCCTCAGTGGGAAGGCCTCTGTGCAAAGAGAAAGCATAAACAGAGCTAATGCTCTATTTGCTTATAAAAATCCAAATAATTTGATTTGGTTTTGTCTTGATTTCTCATATAACTCTTAATATCCAAACTCATAGATGCTGCCAGTGTGGAAATCTGTCCTGGGTTCTGAAATCTAAGTCATGCATGGCTGCATTTTGAGAGGCGCAGAGCACCCATGACTGAATCCAAAGTTCCTGAGAACACTGAGCATTTCTACCTGTGAAAGCTTGGCCTTCACAGCCCCTCACCATACACACCTAACACTTGGTAGGAGCTGTGGGAATGCCTTGAATCGGTGCAGTTTCTAACTTTTGACCCTATAAGTAGTTATTTCTATATTATAGGGATCACTTTCTGCTCTTTCTGGTGCCAAAAAGCTCCCAGAATCCAGCCAAACTGCATGGTGCTTATCACTGGAAAGAATCTGAAGAGACGACGCCACTATGCCTGTGTTTGAGTTTAAACAATGGAAAACAAAGCAATTGTTAGTATGGGACATCAGGAAAAAAAAGGTAACCCCAACCCCAAAAAGCCCTGACTCAGAAGGCATACCCCAGAGCTCTTCCCCTTAGCTGTTGTCTAGACAGATCTCTTCTTTTACAACAGCTTTCTGAAAAAGATGAGCAATGACTTCTTTTTTATGCCTATGGGATTTGTGGTTAGTGTAAATTAGACCAGTAGTGACATTTTTAAGGTCAGGAAGGCTGCTTGGGACAATAGCCAACAGTAAATAATTACCAAATGATGGGCAAAAAATAAATATGGAAATTTAGAACTTTTAAGTGTTTCAGCAAAACACTGTGTGGAGATTTGTGGGTACCAGTATATTCCCACATTAATATTTAGGGCATTGTGAAAAGAGTAGAAGCTTAAATTGCCCGTTTCTGGAATGCAGATATTTGCACATCTCGGTCTAACCTGTTAGCTGTCTGTTGCAATTCTTGTTAAAAGCACTTCACTTAAACGTTTTGACTGTGAGACATATATGTCTAGCCTGCGTTGGCCAAGGGTCTATACCACTACCATAAGGTTGATGTCCTTTGACAAATGCACATGGAGACTTATCCTTTGCCCTGTTGTCTTCTGGCATACAGGTAGTGCAGCTCCTCCATGCGTCCTTTCTGCTCTGCAAGGAAGCTTGCAGCAGTGAAGGGATTCCCTGAACTCTTTGTATCTGAAAGAAAAAAAACAAACCCAAAGTGACCTTTATTGGCAGCAACAGTGATGGGTACTTGAGATCTTGTAAACAACGGCAACTTGGCTTTATTTTCTTGGCTGAATTACTCAGCCTTATTTTCTGGGTAATGCTATTATGGTGAACTGCCACTAGGAGAGGGAAGTACAATGGTGATTGGCAATTGTTTAATGAAGGTTGAATCAAGTCTATTGCGTTTTGATCGGTGGGAAGAAGAAAGAAGGTGATAGATAGATGCAGCATTTACATCTTACAGTGTAATTGCTTTTCAGTTGCCAGCATGTAGATACCTGCACTGTCCCTTCAGTACTACGTAAGTGGCATATGGACAGTGAATATATGCAATGGCACAGATGGAAGCCTTAGCATCTAATTCGCACTGATTTCAGAATTTGTTATTTGTGCCTTTGCAAACCTCCCCTCTCTATCTCTAGAGAGGGGTGAGAAATGTTACTGTTTAGTAGCTGTAATTCACACTGAATGCAAGCTGCATCAGGCACTTCACATGGAGGTGCTGGTGGCTGAGGTTATTCAGTACATTTCCATACATCCATGTCATTTGGAATCAAGCAGTTTACTTTGTTTGGATGCATGTTCACCTCTACAAAGTTTTGGTTTACAGTGTTGTAAATATGGACACCAAACTCACAGAAACTTTAAAGCTTCCTTTTCTTTTGGGTGGCAGCAGTTTTCCAGTCAGGAGAACATATGCACAACCAACCATCTTCTTCTTAAGCAGATAAGTCCTGGGAGGAGCAGGTAATGGACTCGATGCTTCCAACTTGAGATATTCTAGGATTTATAACTGTATAAGAGCCAAAGTGAGTGATTAAATCTCACTCTGTTGTCCAGGATTTTCTGAAAACCTTGTCAAGGAAGTAATGAATTGTGGTATGTGATGGGGGTGGTCACCCTCAGGATATTTTATTGGGGTGCAGTCTTCATTCCTGTGAAACCAGGGAGTGATGTTTAGGTGAATGGATTGGGAACCAGCAGCTGGGTCTGTGTTTGTTGTCAGCCCTCCCATCACCGAGTGGCCCTGATTCTTGGTTTAGATAGACCTCATCTTTACTACCATCTTTTTCTGATATTGGGTGTTTCCTTACTGATGAGTGAAGCAGCTGGACATGGTTGCAGACCAGTAGGAGTGCCTTTGTTGACTGTGGTCTAGCCGCTTGCCCTGGTTTCAGCTGGGATAATTTTCAGAATAGCTGGTGTAGTGCTGTGTTTCAGCTTTGGTGTGAGAACAATGTTGATAACACAGAGATGGTTTTAGTTGTTGCGAGGTAATGTTTATACTAAGGCAAGGACTTTTCAGTTTCTCGGGCCCTGCCAGCAAGAAGGCTGGAGGGGCACAAGAAATTGGGAGGGGGCACAGCCAGGACAGCTGGCCCAAACTAGCCAAGGGGATATTCCATACCATTTTACCACTTTACCTTAGACAGAAAAGAGAAGTGTTGCACACAAAGGTATGATGATCTCTTCAGCCCAAACAGGACTTTGTTAAGCTTAAAATGTTTCAAAGTCTCCTTCTTACAAAGACAGATTTATAGCTGATATTGATCCAGTGATATGAAGATCTCAAGGACACAGAAAAAAGTGTCTCTGCCCAGAGAATATTGAAAGAGGGCTAGAGTGAACAGAGTTTTAAAGAGCACATCATGAACAATCCTTAAGAGTCTCAGCAATGTAGAAAATGACTTAGCAGAGACTATTACCATTTCTGACTTCCACAATTGTAGATGTATTCTGAAGCTTGACAACTAACTTCTAGCTTTCTGGCTCTTTTGTTCTGACAAAAAAAAAAATAAAAGCACTAATGTTCGTTCTGGGTTCAGAACATCAGTTTGCTAGTGCCTCCTTTATTTTTAAAAAGTTATATTTTTCCCTTCACCTTCGTTTTGTTGAGGGGAGCTCAAGCCAGAGTGTATGAATACAGTGTCTTGTATTGTGAGGTTGTGAAGGGCTCCAGTAACTGATTTGATCACTGCATGAAGCCAACACCTCTGAGAGGACATGTTGCCAGCAGCTTCCAGAAGGTCTGTTGAAAGAGTTCTTAAAGGGATAGGATTAGGACCTGCCTCTGTATGACTTCACGTGGGGTGAATTCACACTGACATTTTAATTTGGATCAGGAGTGCACTTTGACATAAATCTCCCAATGGTCTCTATTTTGCAGTGTCTTGGTCTTGGAATGCTTTTCGGATGAAATCAAGTGAAAGATGTACTCCAGGAATGCACCAGAAGGGCACCACAGCCACAAATGGATCCTCAGTCGCTGGGATCACACTAGAGGTAATCCAAAATAAAGACCACCTGAAATGCATTTTTTCTGGATCTCAGATCCTCTGCACCAACTGTTTCACTGTACACATCATCTCCTGTAGTCCACAATACTTGCCAACGCAGACATGGTCACCGAGCAACATACTGACTTAGAATTCAGTGAATTTTTTGGGGGGTGGGAATGGTTGAACTTTTTAAAATTAACTCATGCTCAATAAGCATATAAATAAATACATACATCAACTTAGTATATCAATGCTGAATCTGACTATCTGATCATAGGGTAAAATCCTTAGGGTACTTTCTTTGTGTGCATATATATATATATACACATATATATATATATATAACACAGCATTATCAATGCTAGTTTGTCAAAGTTTATCAGTGCAAATATTGGTGACAAATACTCTAGTCCAAGACAATAATGTAATAAAATCTATGAATGCACTGTTTTTAAAAGCTGAGAACAACTGTGTTCTATGGATTTATTTGCTTGTAATTATGTGACTAGAAAAAAATTTTTTAATATATGATATTGTAAAACATGCAGCCACTTTCTTTTCAGATATAAATCTGTGAGTCCATGTGAGTGTGTGTTTACATCTGCAGAAAAATGTAGCTCACTGCCAGTGTTACAGTACAGATTTTCCTGTTCACAGAGGGAAGAATGTTATGACCTGGCCATGCTTATTTCTTTTTTGTGTTTTAAGAGTTGGGTTTAACATAGTTGGCATCTGAAAAATACTTTGCTGGTACGTTCAGAACCTGACATGGCAGCCTGAGCTTAATTTTTCCTTTGGCTGGGTAACATGTGTAGCCAACATGAATCTTTCCTGTACATTCACTAAAATATAGATCAGGCCTATAATTCAGTAAACTTTCAAGTGTTAATAGTTAAAATAGTTCAGATGGCAATGCACCCGTATTCCTGTAATGCAAGGAATAGAACAAAAACTTGCCTCAGGGAAGATATGTTAAGTGGGAGGCATCAAGACACAGTTTGATAAGTGTGATAATCCAATAATATCAAAATACTTTGACTGGAATTCACATGTTGGATATGAGACATTACAAATAACAGAAGTTAGTAGTGGTTAGTAAACCAAATGGCTGTCAGTAAGATGGAAAATCAGAATTGATTTTGCTAACCAAAGAGATAAAATCTCACATGAAGGAACACTGGAGGGCTTGAGGCTAACTCTGGAATCTGTCATGTGTGTAAAAAATAGAAATTTAGATTAAAAAAACCCCTTATCATGAGTACTAAGCAACATGGAGGTTCAGCTTTCCAGAACTTTAAAAACTGCAGGAATCCTGCCATATCCTGCCCCCTAGCTAACAGTATAATTTGGCCTGTAAAATACAGTAAAAAAATATACTGGTTCCTGAAACTTCGTGATTACACCTAGATGACTACAAAAGCAAAATGCAGGCTGCCGGTAATTTTAAATTTTAATTTTGAAGTTTATCTCAGTAATTCTAGGTCAACCTGTGATCTAGAAAAAAAAAAGTTCAAAACAGGACTAGATCACAGATAACATGATAAATGACGGTGATCAGTTTGTGAAATATGCTCATTTTTTTCCAAATTACAAATACAATATACATGTTGATTTTATTCTTTATGAAAATTATTTCAGGAGATTTTGAGCCCTAAAGCCACAGTATAACATATTTTGGCAGTCCTCTTTTCAGTTGTAATCAACATATTTCCCAGGGAACTGACAGACTATTACACAAAGTAGAAAACCTTTTGTTTCATTAAAACAAAAAGAAAAAATTGTGTCTTGCCAGAAAAACATATCCATTAGAAAATACTTTTTCTAACAGTAAACAGATGTGAGATACTGTTAATGGAATCATTTACCTTTACCAGTTCTGTTCTTACCTGTCTTATGAGACAGTTAGATGAGGAGGAATTTGAAGTGGAGTTAATTAATACCTCATTGGACTCAAAGGTTCTTGGTAGGATTTCAGTTCCCTCAATTTCTCTATAGTAGTGGGGCAGGTCATGCAGCAGCTGCATGTTTTGTATTTGAGCTTCTAGGGGAAGATATAGGGATAAAACACCAATCAAAGGTTTTGTTAGTGTATCTGGGTGATAAGGAAGAAACATAGATGAGTTCTGCCTAATTCTGGTGAGTGTCAACAGGAAACAATGGTTGCTTTTACTACTGCTTCTGGTTATTTGCACCAGGTTAAAAAATAAAACAGTCAAGAGGTGGATTAAAGAAGTGTGATACTGTTGCTTTGTGTTACTGATAAACAGAAGCTAGAAATAAGCTTTCAAGTAATGGGAGGAGGAAGCTTGGACTTGGACTCAGAAAGTCTCTTGTGAAAGTCTCACCTGGTAAATTCAGATTCACTGTACAGCTCCAGTCCCGCTCTGAAAAGGGTGATATTAAACCCAGCATACTTTTACCAGAAAACAATTTTTTCTTTAATTGCCATGATTTTTTGCCTTTCTACCTCTGTGCTCAGGGGAAATGCTTTAGTCCTCAGTTCACTTGATTGCAATTGTATTTCAGCACTGGTTGATTAGCTCTTTGTGAGGAGAGGTGCTATATTATATAAAACTCTCTGCTCTCTAGAACGCTATGCAGGCATTTATATCTGAACAAGTTGCCTCTGTTCTGAGCTGCACTGTTGTGCAAGGGAAAAGCACCAGGACTTGTACTTTCTACATAGTGAAGCTCTGGTTCACAGCATCAAGAGTCTTCTCTCAAAAAACACCAGCAATTTCTTAGATTAAGTCTTTGAACAAACACTACTGCTTCCCCCATATCCACTAGGAGCCAGCAGAGCATTCCCTTATGTCTGTGCCCTGCTGCTTCTGGGATAACGCTTGGGTTTCCTGAGAAAGCCCTCAGGAGCCTATATGCTCTGTGACGAGCCCAGCAGAGGTGTGTAATAACATTTAGTAGAACTTCACAGGTACAAAGGGAAGCACTGAATTCACTCTTCTCTCTGCAAGCTGCGACAAGGCTCCTTTTAACTAAAAACAATGGCTTATCACATGGGAAAGGCTGAGAGGCCTTTGTTTTACCTCCTGACAATTTGAGTTTTACCTTAAGGCCGCTTCTGCATTGCTCTGCACTTAATGGTCTGCCAGCTTTTGGATATGTCTTACAGCTGCAAGAGGAGTCTGAGGAAAGTCTCAAGGAGAAAGGACCAATATATGTTCATCTCACTGGTACATGTTTGCTATTGTGACTTTGGCAAAACTTCGACAAAAAAGATATTTTGATTAAGCCCTGGCTTACTAGCATTCTTCTAGTATTCTTCTCTAGCATACGCCAGTGAAACACAAAAGATTTTGCTTTGCTTTGTTAAAACAGGAAACTAATTTGAAAATATTTGGAATATGTTATTCTTCTAGGACGTCTGGGGGTTTGGGCCATGTGTATTGTAAGAAAAGTAGCTGACGTAGCATGTTCGAGGGAAAAAATTCAAATGAATTCTGTCATGCTGGCAGTTGCTAGAGTGTTGGGTGGTCTGCTATGGTATCTACATGAGCACTATGGGAATCTTACACAGATGACTCAGATTCAAGTACTACTGGCTTGCAAAGAGAAAAATGTTCAGAGTTGTTGATTCACAATCTGCAAGTGGGCAAGAAACAGAAGCCAGACTATCCTTCCAGCAAGACTGCTGTGGTTCTGTAATGTAGGACCTTTAAGATCACCAAGTCCAACTGTTATCCTAACACTGCCAAGTCCACCACTAAACCATGTGTCCTAAGCACCACATCTACCCATATTTTAAATATTTCTGGAGATGGTGACTCAACGACTTCCCTGGGCAGCCTGTTACAATGCTTGACAACCCTTTTGGGGAAGAATTTTTTCCTAATACCTAGTCTAAACCTCCTGTGGCATAACTGAGGCCGTTCCCTGTTGTCCTATCACTTGCTACTTGGGAGAAGAGACTGACATCCACCTTGTTACAGCCTCCTTTCAAGTCATTGTAGGCAGCAATAAGGTCTACCCTGAGCCTCCTTTTCTCCAGGCTAAACAAACCCCATTTCCTCAGCTGCTCCTCATAAGACTTGTTCTCTAGATCCTTCACCAGTTTAATTGCCTTTCTTTGGACGTGCTCCAGCACCTCAATGTCTTCCTTGTAGTGAGCGGCCCGAAAACTGAGTCCACACTGGTCAGACCCTAGCAGAATTTTCTTTCTATCCAGTTTTATTAACCTTTCTGGGAAATGTTTTTCTGGCTGCCAGAATTACAGCTGAGGCCTGTGACTAGTAACTTTTTTGCCCTTCTCTGTTGCATATGTAGGGAGATGCCATGGTTCATAGCTTCTCTTTGCAGCTCCGTGATGGCAGCTGCTTGCTGAGGCAGGGATCTACACCACCAATTTTACTTCACCAGTCTCCTGGCATTTCAACCATCATCCATAGCACCAGATTGCATTCAACTCCAAATCCACAATATACATGCAGACTTAGAGCCATCTGCAGCCTTACTCATCATACCAACACCAGCCACACTGATAGGTAGAGTACGTAGCCCATAGCCCCTCATCAAAGAGGTTTGGAACACGTACGTCCCATGTCCCTGCAGCTGCACTAGTCCAAAGCCACCACACAGATCCTAAAACCTGCCTGTGGCTCCAGAGACATCATTAATTGCACAGCATTTCCAGGTGGCTGGCTTGGGAACCTGAAATTCCCAGCCCTTGACACCTTACCTTTAGCAGCAGGATGCAGGGTCAAGGCATCCCTGTGAACAATGCTGTCTGGACGCACCCAATGCATGCAGAAGGACACCCACATTCTGTCCAGTTCTCTTCCCTGGCAAACTGTCCCAATTCCTGGGCAGAAGAAGCCGAGGGAGTTAGAGCTCAGTGAGGCCGCTCAGCCTAGAGGGCTAGCCGTAGGACAGGGTAAGATAATGGCGAAAGATGATGACGTGAGGTGGAACCAGGTGCTGGCAGGACCAAAGTCCTCAAGTTCTTACTGATACAGCGGAAATCACCCACAAAGGAAATCACTAGTTTCCAGGTTGTTGTCGCTTCAAAGCAGGAAGTATGATCATTCACATTTCAGCCCCAGAGCTTTCAGAAATCCACAGCTAAGAGACTGATCTTACTTTAAGTCTTTTGATGGGGAAAAGCTTCCAGTGGGAGAAGGCAGGAAGGTATAGGAGAATTATACATTCACGTTCTGAGGAATGATATATAAGTAAAAATTAATTTCTAAATGTAACTTTCAAATATTGTGTTTACTGAACCCCAAAGAGATATTATTTCAAAACAGAACACCATATCTGGGGAGTAGCCCATCTCATCCCAAGCTTTATTGTCTGTCTGTCTCCAGAAAAAAAGATTAATAGAAAACCGTGTAGGGGAGAACTATGAACTAAGCCTGTCTTCTCTTTCAGTGCAGTGCTCTGTGAGTATGCTTTGGCCTGTGCTCTGGTAGTATTTAACATCACAGTGAGAGGGTGTTGGGGATCTTTTGGGGTGATACGTGGAAATAGGCAGCTGGTGATGGCAGCAGATTGTTACTTAGTGCACGAGCAGGAAGGATGCTAGAGCATACCTGAGGGCTGGGATCCAATATACAAGTAGGTAATGTGCTGTTTTACCTGTCCTGAATAAAGCAGTAAATATAGCCACAAGCCAAGCCAAAAGGTTTTTAGAATTTTTTTACAGAAAATTTGATTAGAAAGAATTGTGTAAAGTCATGTGGGTGTCAGTTCAATTCTTAACAAATTGGCTGAGCCTAGAGCATTTCAAGTAAGGCAGGCAGCACAGCAGCAGGATGTCTGTGAATTGCTGCTTCTTATTCTCGGAGATACTGTTCTTCTTTGCTTAAATCTTGTGTGGGATTTTCACACCATCCCTCAAAACAGTTGGACCTGGCCACTGGTGGAGTTTGGATTCTGGTTAATTGGCTTGCTGGGTGTTTCTGCCTTCCTGTGTTTGACAGATGTGGTCATAGATTTTGATCTGTTTTACTTTTTTCTGCTGACCTTTTCTTTTCTCTCAATGTGGTTTTTGTTTGAGTTGAATTGGCATCAAAATAAATGGATGTGTTTGAAAAGAGTGCTTTTGTTCTGTTGTTTCTTTCAGCAGATAGGCAAAATTAGCTGGAGGTCTTACTTTTCTTGGAAAAGCAGTGTGAAGAAAGCTGGAAGCAAGTCTTTTGGCAAGTGATAATACATAAATAGCTTTTCTGAATACCTATTAAATGCACTGTCATGTTATTATTATCCAGTAGAGCTGGTAATTTGTTTGTTATGATTTTGGACCACGGGTTTGTTTTTAACATGGATGGCTTGGCCATCACATTAAAGTGAATTATACTTTAATGTTTGTGCCATGTACAAGTGATATAGCTGTATCAGTAATTCCCAGAGTTCACGAATTTAATATATTCTGAAAAAAAAATATTTTCAGTGTTTCTTTTTCATGCTTCATTTTAGTTTAGAGCTAAATGCATGGGAAGGCTCAGCAGAAACTTTTCCTTCATTTCATTAATTACTCAGCTGTTGAAAAACTCTGTTATTTCCTTCCAGAAAAATACTATGGAAGATTTAGAGTTGTGGTTTAAGATACTATGGCCATGACCTGCCTTTTTTGTTATTATAGAGGGTGTGCTGACTGGAGGAAAAAGGCTTAGGACATTACTTCTACCCTCTAAATCTTTTCACACAGGAGGTCACTCCACATGTGAATCTATCAGTACTTAACTTGGATGTATCTTTGCCATCTGTATCTCCAGGTTGGTGACTTTCTTCTAATTGGGAGGATTAAGGTCCCTGATACCTCTCTGTATAGCTCCCTTACCAGGTTACAGTGACTGTTCCATGACAAAGGGTCAGGGAAAGATGGATATCACAAAATTAGGGAATCACAGAATGGTTGAGGTTGGAAGAGACCTCTGGAAGTCATCTGATCCAACCCTGCTCAGGCAGGGCCACCTAAAGCTGGCTGCCTAGGACCGTGCTGCCAACGAGGGAGACTTCATAGCCTTTTTGGGCAACCTGTGCTAGTGCTCAGTCACTCTCACAATCAAAAGTGCTTCTTTATGTTCCTGTGGACCCTTCCATGTTTCAGTTGGTGCACAGTGCCTCTGGTCCTGTCATTGGGCACCACTGAAAAGAGCCTAGCTCCATCTTCTTTGTGATGTCCCTTCAGATCTTTGTACACACTGATGAGATCCCCTCTGAGCGAGCCTTTTCTTCTTGAGGCTGAACAGTCCCAGCTCTCTCAGCCTTTCATCATATGAGAGATGTTCTATACCCTTCATCATCTTAGTGGCCTTTCTCTGGACTCTCCAGTAGCTCCATCTCTCCCTTGTGTTGGGGAGCCCAGAACTGGACTCAGTACTCCAGGTGCATCCTCACCAGTGCTGAATAGGGAGGAAGAAAGATGATTTCCCTCAACTTGCTGGCACACGCCTCATGAACTCCACACTACCATTGGCCTTTACGGTGAGGGTGTGTTGTTGGCTCATGTCCAAGTTGGTGTCCATGAGGATGCCCTTGTCCTTTTCTGTAAAGCTGCTTTCCACCCAGTCAGCCCCCAGCATGTACTGGTGCCTGGAGTTGTTCCTCCTCACATGCAAGACTTTGCACTTAACTTCGCTGAACTACATGAGTTCCTGTCAATCCATTTCTCCAGCCTGTTGAGGTCCCTTCGGGTGGCATCATGACCCTCTGGTGTATCAGCCACTCCTCCCATTTTTCTATGATCAGCAAACTTGCTGATGATGCACTCTGCCCCATCATCCAGATCATTAATGAAGATGCTGAACAGGACTGGGCCCAGTATTGACCCCTAGGGTACGCTGTTCTTTACTGGCCTTCAGCTAGACTTTGTACCATTGATCATCATCCTCTGTGCCAGCCATTCAGCCAGTTTTCAGTTTCCTCATCCAGACCAGAATTCATCAGCTTCTACATGAGGATTTTATAGGAAACAGTGTCAAAAGCATTACTGCAGTCAAGGTAGACAATATTCATTGCTCTCTCCTTGCTTACTAAGTCAGTCATGTCATTGTAGAATGTCGTGAGGTTGGTCAAGCATGACTTCCCCTTGGTGAATCCACGCTGACTACTCCCAATCACCTTCTTGTCCTTCATGTGCTTTGAAGTGGTTTCCAGGATGAGCTGTTCCATCACCTTCCCAGGGATGGAGGTGAGGCTGACCAGCCTGTAGTTCCTTGGGTCCTCCTTCCTGCCCTTTTTGAAGATACAGATGGCATTTGTTTCCTTCCCGTCCTCAGACACCTCTCACAGTTGCCACAATTGTTCAGGGTTTAGAGTTGCCCTGAGATGTTATCAACAGTCATCCCATCAGGGCCCATAGACTTGTGTAGGTGTGTTCAAAAGACTTTTCCGTGACTGCTAAGTAAAGTATTCTTGGACTTTTGGTACCATCTTGTGTCATAAAGAATATAAAGAATAAGCTTACTACAACCAGTTCTACTTCGGAAATGCTGTGGAAGTCAGAAGGCAAAAGCAAAAATGAGGTAGCATTAAAAAGCATGATCATTTAAGATTTCTTCCCAGACTATTCAGGACACCCAAGAAGAGGTAACCTCAATGCAACCCTAAAAATGACAATTACAAGCTGACAACTTTACTAAGCTGTCTACTCAAGCATTTAAAGATGCCTTGCAGTGAGTTCCCCCTGTAGGCTTTCCATTTCTAACCCTCCACGGCTTTTCTTAAGAGCTTGCCCACAGTTTTCCTCTCTTATCCCAGTGCCCTATTGACTGCTTGCTCCTACAGTCCCACAGTCAAGGGCTGTTGAAGATGTGCCCGTGCTGTGGCAGTTATGTGGGAAGTGGGATAAGGAAAACTACCCCTGTTGCTAGGGCAAAGGGAAGAAGGAGCCCTGCAACAAGGCACCTCACGTTGGAAGCATAATCTGCCGCCTTCAGCAAAATATTCAGCTCTCAGGGAATAAAATCACTTGATGGCTCTGACAGACAGATAAAAGAGTCATTTGTGTTTGGCTCTGGTAGACGTGTGATGTCAAATCAGAACTTTTTTAACCTTCCTGTTGACTAATGCAGAAAAGATGAGGATTTGCAGAGGCAGCTATTAAACCAGTACCCCCCCATGCTGAAACTGAATAAGCTTCAGGTGGTGTAATGTGATACAGCCAGTAGAAACAGGAAATAGAAAGATCTCTTCTAACTGATTAAAGCTGTATTTCTGTTACCTACATGGTGGTGGGCTGATAGAAAGAAGGTGAGGCCAGCTCAGCTGAATAGGGAGAAAAGTAATTTCTCTAATTCATATTTTTCCTCTAATTGTGGTGGAGAAAATAGAGGAATATCAGCATTTCAGGGAAGAGGACTGAGATGTCATTCTCTGGATTTCTCAAGGATTTTGATAGCCATGATGTTATGAGAACTACATATGCATTTGGATCCAAAAAGAGCCAAAGCAAGCTGTTTATTGAAGTAAGAAATTATACGTTTTCCTATCCTTAAGATGATGAAAGCAGTGCTAGACAGCTTAATACACATTTCAAGAAATGCTCTTTTCAGGCTTTATGTCAAATGCCATTGTGTTTGGTTGGTTTTTTTTTTTTTTATTTACTTGTTCTAGGAATAGTTATTTGAAGATGGAAATTTGAATATGACCAGACTTTGTTAATGTTGACAGTTCATGAGATAGTTAGCTTTACAAAAGCTTTCTAGTTTGCATTTTCTTAACTCTTCCAGCAGCTTCTTATGGCGATTTACAGCCCAAATTCTGTAATACGTGATTCTCCCCAAAATCAGCTTTACAAGGAACGTTCTTTCTGCCCTCTCGTGGCCACAGGCCACTTTTGCAGCGACGGGAATTTCAGACTTGCATTGCATTTCCATAATCCCAAATATTTTGCTTTTACCTTAGAGAAAAGATAAAATTTTGTGTCTCCGAGCTAGTGCTTCAGTATACAATGTATTTATATCTTTCATTTGAGTACAGCATGTGACTTTTTATCAAATTAATTATACACAATTTTCTTAGTTTTTCATCATAACTCGGAATACAAAGATATGACTTGCATGTTAGAAGAAACAGGTAAGGATAATTTGTTTTCTAGTCACTAAAATAGTTTTAGTTCAAGGGCCTGTGCCTCACTTCTGGCCTGTTCACACTGAAAAATGTTGTGTAAATGCATGTGGCAGCTTCTTCACACCTTCAGTGATTCTTCAACTTATCTACATGTTAAATTGCACTCAGTTTCCATGCCACGTCAATCAATCAATCAATCCATGGATTCCAGTGGTTACTGTAGATTTATCCCAGACTTGAGAGCACAATTAGGCCACAATGCCAATCTATATTTTACGAACATCCAATACAGTTTAAAGGTTACCATGTATCACTTGTATGAATAATGCAGTCAAATACAGGCTTAGAGAGGGTAGTATTGTTACAGTTAAGGCTTCTGCTTTTAACAGTTTCTGACGGTCCAGTATGCAAAGACTGAATAGGTTTACATGCATACACAGTGGTGTTTCTGGTGCTTGTTAGCTAGTGAGTATCTGAACAAGAAATTCTGTAGCAGACATGTGAAAGCATATAATACAATAGTGATTTAAGAGAACAGTATTATACAAAACAAGAATAGATTATTCACTGTCGAGATAATACTAACAAATGAGAATATTTTGCTGTTATATGTTGGAAAACAGGGAGGGGGAAAAGCCTTTACTTTATACATTACCTGCAAACTTTTTGCTATGTGCTCCTTTTCATAGTCAGCCCAAGTTACCATATTCTCATCTCTGATTTCTGGAGAATCAGCACTGCATAGGCACAGCCTGTGCTGCTGTTGTGCCAGTGCCAAACTGTGCACCATCTGCACTTAACAGGAGAGGGAAATAAGACCCAGAGAATTTATCACCAGTTATACATTTGAGATGGGGGTGGGCTCTACAATCCTCTAGGCCACCCCTGGGTATTCATAAATTCATATGCAGTGTAAATATGTGTAAGAATACACTTGTTAAGAAATGTCTTGAAATACAGAACTTCAAGAAGCATATGGTGGTGGCTGAGTAGGCACAGGAAGTACCTTCTGAAGACAATCTGCTCTTTTCCCCTCCCTTACTCTTTCTACACAAGGCTGATACTTCTAGTTCAAGAGCAATTCAGAATCACCTGCATTTGCACTTCCTTCAGGATTTCATAAGCCATATGTGATCCCAGTATAACTACACTATAGGTACCCTGCTGTACCTTCACTGGTATTTGATTTCTTCACAGGCATCTAAATTAAACCTGTGACTTTTCTTTCATAGCTGCAAAAATAAATCATCTGCTGAATTAGGCTGTACCATTTAATTTGAAATGTCTCTTGAGGGAGATGCAAACTTGGAGCTCTCATAATCGATGATGGTCTCTAAGGACAAGTAGGTACTTGGTCAAATAGGTAACCACACTCAAAGACAAGCTCAGCACCCAATGTATGCTTTTTTTTCTTAGCTTGAGCCTCTCTCTTCAACAGCAGGGTTCAAAGAAAGTTTGTCTCCATTCCTTTACAAATAAAATTCTCCACATTGGCCATATAATATAGTTAGTACTAAATACTTTTATTACCCCAAGATGCAGATGTATTTTATGTACCCACATAGTTGAGCAGGTAAGAGAAGCAGCTGATTTTAAAAAGTTCCTTTCTGTTCTTCACAAATTCATGCAAATAGGCCAGCTGAGTCCTGCTGGGAATGAACAGCACATGGAGCTCATCAGACCTTACTGGTTCTGTTCAGGATTGTATTGGGTTTGTGTGGCAAAGTTGTTTGGTTGTTGGGGTTGTTTTGTTTTTGCTTTTTGGGGGGGTGGGGTGAGGTGTCGGGCTGCAGTGGTGGCTTCTGTGAGAAGCTGCTAGAAGCTTCCCCTGTGTCCAATAGAGTCAATGCCAGCAGGCTTCAAGACAAACCCAGTGCTGGCCAAGGCTGAGTAGTACATCTGTGGTAGTACATCTGTGATAACATATTTAAGGAGGGGGCGGGGGAAACACCTCTGCAATTGCAACTGAAGAGAGGAGTGAGAATATGTGAGAGCAAGAGCTCTGCAGACACCAGGGTCAGTGAAGAAGGAGGGGGAGGAGGTGCTTCTGGTGTTGGAGCAGGGCTTCCCCTGCAGCCCCTGGTGAAGACCCCTGTGAGGCAGGCTGTCCTCCTGCAGCTCATGGAGGTCCGTGGTGGAGCAGATACCCACCTGCAGCCCATGGAGGACCCGCACCAGAGCACGGGGAGGTGCCCAAAGGAGGCTGTGATCTGGGGGAAGCTGTGCCGGAGCAGGCTCCCGGCAGGACCCATGGAAAGAGAGAAGCCCACACTGGAGCAGGTTTGCTGGCAGGACTTGTGACCCCACAGGGCACCCATGCCGGAGCAGTCCTTCCTTGAAGGACTGCGCCCCATGGAAGGGACCCATGCTGGAACAGTTTAAGAACTGCAGCCTGTGGGAAGGACTTATGTTGAAGAAGTCCATGGAGGACTGTCTCCTGTGGGAGGGACCCCAGGCTGGAGCAGAGGAAGAGTATGAGGAGCCCTCCCCCTGGGGGGGAAGGAGCGGCAGAGACCACAAGTGATGAGCTGACAGCAACCCCCTTCCCTCTGCTGCTGTGGGGGAGGCGGCGGAGGATTCGGGAATGAAGCTGAGGCCAGGAGGAAGGGAGGGGTGGGGAAGGTGTTTCAAGATTGATTTTTTGTTTCTCATTACCCTACCCTGATTTGATTGGCAATAAATTGAACTAATTTCCCTGAGCTGAGTCTGTTTTGCCCGTGATAGTAATTGCTGAGTGACCTCCCTGCCCTTATCTCAACCCACAGGCTTTTCATTGTATTTTCTCTCCCCTGTCCAGCTGAGGAGGGAAGTGGTAGAGCAGCTTTGGTGGGCAGCTGGTGTCCAGCCAGGGTCAACCCACCACAAGCATCTCCACAAATTGTAAATCTATTTTCTTGCAACTGAAAAAGTTAGTATAAAGCTCCTCAGATAGTAAGATGAACTATTTTATACTTTGAATCTTAGTGATGCAAAGTAATTTAGGTGCTTTAGCAGCTAAGGGTCAAAACTCAAGCAAAGTTTTGAGTTAAGATATGCCTAATAGTTGCCTCTGATTTTGAACCATTGCTCATCTATCACTTGATAGATCTGTCACAGTTTATGCACAAATGTGGTATTTGCAAAGACAGGTATGGTGACTTTTCCGTGGGGGTGGTGAGGCACTGGGACAGGCTGCCCAGAGCAGCTGTGGATGCCCCATCCCTGGCAGTGTTCAAGGCCAGGCTGGACGGGGCTTTGAGCAACTTGGTCTAATGGAAGGTGTCCTGCCCATGGCAGGAGATTTGGAACTAGATGATCTTTAAGGTCCCTTCCAACCCAAACCATTCTGATTCTATTCTATGACTTAATGTGCCCTGCAATATACATATTGCATTGTGCATATCTGTGCTACGGTATGCGATATATGAAGTTTAGCTCCTGTTTCTAATGTTTAACCATTTCTTTCATTATGGCTGAGTTATCAAATATATGTGAGAAGAAAGGAGAATAAATGTTTTGCAATAGGTAGAACGTGAAGCTGTAAGTGAAAGGATTGAAAAAACACCTTAATGGTTATTGGTTGCCTCTAGCTATATATGCAAGACCAACCCTCTAGGTACATCTGAACTGCAGGAATTCTGAGAGAATTCTGAAAGAGGGAAGTTTCTGATACACGCTTTGCTTTCAGCTCTGTTGAACCATAAACTAACTTCTATTTGTTTTCTGGCTTATGCATAGAATTTTCAGTGTGTTGTGAGAGACCAAGTAGCTGGTTGTCATACTAAGGACAATAAAGATAGTAATTGAAAGTGTGGTAGAAGTCACTTGTTAAGAACATCAGACCTGAGCTGAATATATTTTAAGTGCAAAAGCTTCAAAACAAGAACAGGTGTCCTAAATATGACAAAATAGGGGGAAAGAGCTAAGTGGTCAGCAAGTTCCAGAAGATGGGAATAGCTAAGGGCTTCTAACTACCTGCACCATTATTGCTATTGACTAGGAGGCCTTCTGCTGTGGCAAGTGACCTACAATTGGTGAGGGACTTGGGGTCAGAGTTATAAAAGTGTATAAGGAAATAGAAATAAAGATTCCTTTGTGAAGTAATAGTTTTGTCTTACCTTTGCATCTCCCAAGCTTGAAGAATCATAGAATCACAAAACGTCTGGGTTGGAAGGGTCCTCTGGGTTCATCTGATCCAAAGTCCTGTTGAAAGCAGGACCATAAAAGAAATAATTATCTGCTGAGGTGCTGCTGTGTGAGACAAAGCGATACTTAGATGCCTCTGAAAATCTGGGATGTAGCAAAATGAATTTTTCTGTGCAGGGTGTTTCTGATCTATGTCTTAATCACCTGACTCCTTTTTTAAGACTTGCAAACAATAGAAAAAACCTTCTGGTTTTCCTTTTACTTTATGCACTATCAGCAGGTTGGAGGATGGTCATAAAGGGAAGGAATGAACTTGAGTAGCATTTAATACCTTCTGTTTTTAGAAAACTATTATAACCATGTAATTTTCTTATAATAAAAGTACAACTGTAGACTGCAAAATATATGGGCTTTCAGAAAATCCATATCTAGAATACCATCTGTAAGAGAAACCCATTTTTTGCTGGTTTTTACCAACATTTTAATTGGATGTGGTTCCAGGTAAGGCCATGGGACTGAACTTCTGGCTAATCACTTCATAGGATCCACATAGTTATGAAAAGAAGAAAAAATGTATTTTACACTCTCCATCATTCTTGAGATAAAATACACATAAGGATGCCTTAAGCCTTTTTTTCCCTTCCTAACAGCACAGATTTTTCTCATCCATATTCCATGCTACAAAAGATCTGAGTGGTACTGGCTGAGGCCCTTCTATATCTTATGTCATCAGGAGAGCAGCACAAGGGCGAATTGGGTATCTATGGGTATCCATGCATTTGTGCTAGATTTACTTAGCTAGATTACTTTAGTGGATGTCACTAATGAAAACATTTTCAATTCCTGCTAATGAGTATTCTTCAAGAGAGGGCAATTTAAAAAATGTTCTGTTTAGGGTTTGCAAATTTCTAGAAAGAAAATGCAAAAGGCAGTTGCAATAGAGGTTGAATTGAATCTAAGACTGACAGATTTCAAATGCCAGATGACCGAGGCTTTGGCTCTTTCTGAGAGTAGAACAACAGTGGCTCTCTACATTCCATTATATCTGTCCAAATGATATATTGAAATCAACAACATGATGACCCCTCAGACTTATAAATTAATCAGTAGATTGTCAGCTGTCTTCTCTATAAGCTTAAGTCAGAATCCAAAATAAGCCTGGTGTTGCTTTTGCACAGAGGCTTTAATAACAGACATAAATATTACAAGTGTGGCAAGAAAGGATGAGAGCTCCTGAACCCTACTAGAATTCACGCTGGTAAGCCTCAATAGTCTCTCACTTAATTTACTTGAGTCCTTTCCTTGCTTTTTCCCAACTCGTGAATAATATCTGTATATGTATAATAAATAACCTGATGAGTGATAGCTATAGCAATGTATGTTGCCTGTTGTGCCCCTTCTCCTCTCATTGCACTACCCAGTGATTGTTTTCTTGGCTCACATGCTCTCAAGCCAAACAGAAATTTTGCACAGCATAGCATAATTCCTCCTGTATGTACTTTTCACCTAGCTCTTCCTCTGCTGAGGGAAAATAAATCAACAGCCATCTGCTGCATCCGTGCTGTGAAGCTTGCAATAAGAGGGCAACCTAATTGTACTTACTGCTTGGCCAATGTTTGGGCTTCTGCTTTCCTCCCATAACAGCCATCATTAATGCCAATTGACGCGTTACCCTTTCCCTGTTGCTAGGTGATATGTGCCTTAAAAAAAGGAGCTTCTATTGCTGCTCAGGGATTCTCACAAATCTTGTTTGCTGTTGGTTCACATGATGTGCAGTGAGTTTTGCAGGACCAGAACACAACTCAAAGTTCAGGACATTTCCTTCTGCTGTTCGTTTGACTGTAAATCATTTAAAGATAGATCCCAGTTTTCCTGACTAAAAACAAAGAATGACAGGTAGCAGGCAATGACAAGGCTTCTGCTTCATAGGCTGGGTCTTGGACTTCCCCCCCCCAATTTGTTGACCTGTGTCCTTCAGCGTAGACTTGGCTGCAGTACCCAAGTGTTCTGCTGCAAAACTTGTCTTTCACCAGCACGTGTTAGGTAAAGTGTTTTCTGAGACTCAGAAGCAAGCCCAAAGACTGATTTGGAACTCTTACTTTCAAAAGGTGCAATCTTTGTAATTTCTTTAGATGTCCCTATCTGTGATATTTCAAGTCTGAGTGAGTAAGAGAGACTAGATATTCTAGGACTATGGTCTCACTACTTTGGATCAAATTAGATGCACCAGCCACAGGTTGAATGCTATTGCGTTTCAAGTAGCCTCATTAACTTCACAGAGGAATGGCAACTCAGGCTCTGTTCCAGTTATGAATTTATCTGATAAAAAGGATCGATTTGATTAGGTTTTTTTCCAGGTTCCTCTAAAGATATGTGGAATGTAAGGATATCTGGTGACTGGTTATTTAGCATAAAAGGCTAAGACAAGAGACAGGAGAAGTAATAAATTAAACTCTCAGATAGCCAAACCCCAAGGAAGAGGAGATAACAAGACAGTAACAAAGAGCAGAACTCTTAGATCAGTGATTGATGGGACCTAAAAGGAACCACTCAATGCCTTGAGGAGGTTCAGCCAGAGCTCTGCATCTGGTTATCATGGATCTCATGGGAAGACACAAACTTACAATGGAATATTTGAGAGGGCTTGTGGGATCACATAAAACTTATTATGGGATGTTTGAAAGGATGTGGGAAAGTGCTAAACTTATTTTGGGATGTTTAGAGGTTTAGAGCCAAAGACAGTCAAAGGGAGGGATCAAGACAGATGGGGGAAGAACAAGCATGGGAAAATGGAAAAGAGGGGGATAAAAGAGGTCAGCGGCATGCAGTCAAGCTGCTGTCAGTATTTTTTGTCAGGCTACGCCCTGTGTCTGATCATCACAGTGTGCCTTGTCTTCTTGTTAAACTCAATAATGGAATGTTTTCCTGTGTGTGTGCTCTGTTCCGCATGCACGTGTGTGTGTGCATGATCTGCTAGCAAATTTCAAGCCAGACTAGCTGGTGAGTAGAGTGAGTGGTCTGAATATCAGCAGCTGGGGATAGAGACTGAGGGTTGAAGGGACCTGCAGGTCTGAGAGCTAGCAACTGGAGAGATCGATTGTCTGGATACCAGCTATTGAACAGACTGAGCATGTAACAGCTGCTGCTGAAGGGACCCGTTTGTGTCTGTGATTCTGTTAGAATTTAGTGCCGGACTAGCTAATGAGCAGCAGAAGAGGTGTGGGAGCCAGCTACCAGAGAGACTATAGGTTGGGACAGTGGAGGGACCAAGGGTCTGAGAGCCAGCTGCTGGAGAGGCCACAGGTCTGGAACAGCTGCTGGAGGGATCTGTTTGCATGTGTTTGGGCGGGAGACATGCTAGCCAGTGTTCGGTTTGATTAGCCTGTGAGTGAGAAGAGGATCAGCCCATTTGTATGTTTATGTCAGTCATCTTGGTCTGTATGGGGAGACTCTAAAGGTGCTGCTCTCTTGTCTGTTGGTAGCCTGCTGTGGCTGTATAGTGTGTGTATGTACGTGTGGTGTGTTTTTGCGGGATGCTTAGCCCCACCATTGGTCAGACATGGTGTCAAGGTAATGCAGCATCTGAGGACCAGAAGAAAGAATCCTTTAGATCCCATAGTCCACTAGATTTGGTTTCCCTGTAACAGGTGTGAATTCAGCTTCTTTTCAAAGCATATTGAAAACTTTTGGAGAAAGCCTAACCACACGATATTCTACTTAGAAGGGAATGGTTTTCGAAAGAAATATGAAATGGAAATATGGGCTTATAATGGAGTAGCCACTTCTGCATGTGTATCTGGTAGCTGTAATGTCACATTAACAGAGGAGTCGGGACACCCGCAGGGCAGATCTTGTAGGACATTAGGGAGGGCATTATCTCAGATACAAAACCCAAGATAGTTGTATTACGATATGACTTTGGTTAGATGTTACTCCTCTGTGGGGATCCAGGATGCTAGGTTTTATTTGTGGCAAATTCTTGACAAGTTGCCTTTCAGATTTATGTCTAACATGACTCATAAACAACAGGAAAAGCGCTTTCTCTACCTTTTACTTGGTTTTCTTTAGCTGTGTCTGACACAAAAGGTACCAGTGCTTTTGATCCTGCTGCTGTTTGTTATTCATATCATAGGCTTATTTTTATTTGTAGCATGCTTCTTTATTCATACCACGCTTCTTTAATTTTGCTTAAAGTGCTTTCAATTATACAGCCATTGTTCTGAAATTAGGTTTACAACCAACAGGACATGTCACGCAGAACTAGATAGAATTTATACTGCACTGCCACTAAAGTAAGCTACTACAGTAGTCACTACAAATATCATTGCCTTATACATCAAGGATTTGTACAGAATAAATACATTATTCATAACATGAGGACAGATTTGTATTTCAGTTCTCATGTTTCCTTTTCAAGACCTTTAGTTTTGAAAACACGTTGCAGCTTTTCCAGGTCTTTCAGATTCTGTCTTCATGATTTCATTCCAGTATTAACGTAACTGGTGGAATTCATATTCCTGAAAATATCAGACAAATAAAACAAGATCTGTTATAATGAGGTGAGACAGTGAGAAAGGAATGAAAGGAATCAAATTAAATAGGAAAGAACCTTGGCTTCTGTTACATCAGTTATCTTTCCTGGCCTGAACTTCTACTTTACGCGTGTCAGATGCAAGTTGGTTGTAGACAACTGAAACTTGGTTATAAGACAAATGGACAGTTCAGATAAAGCAGCAGATATGATAAGAAGATTGTTATTGAAAAGCTGGCTTAGTTTGTTCTTAATAATAGGCAGGAAATATTTTTTCTATATTGAAAACAATTCTGAGATGTTAAAAAACATTTTTCATCTTAACTTGGAACAAAAAATCAAAATCTCAAGCATTGTCTCAGTAAGACAATCTGGAAAAAAACCACGTTCAGATTAGAAAAAAGGCAGCATTTAAAAATTCAGCTTGGAATGTTGTCTTTTTTTTTTTTTAACTCAGATTTGCATAGATTTAGAAAATGGAAGAGTAACTTTTTAGGTAATTTTGTTTCATTATTTTATAGTGCTGAAATGGGATATTTTAATGATTTTGAACCATTTTCACCAGAGCTTTAAACTTTTCAAAATGAAACCTGATCTAAAAAAAGTGTTGTCAAACCTAATCTTGTCATGAACGTTTTCAGCTTTGGCTATTTGACATCTTCTTATTAGAAAAGATTTCATAAAGTGGTTCTCTACTAGCTCTTGTGTTGAGACTTTTTGATTTGATGGACTGCAGATCTTTCTTTTGACAAACTGGACTCGTATTGAAATGCTTAGGGAATATCCCTTGAGGAAGTCTGGTATTTGATCATCGCTTACCTATGATTTAATGTGCATTTTAATCTATGGCTTGAACGCTTGCATAGTATTACCTGGTTCAGATTCCTGAACATCTTGAGACAGATTGACAGACAGTGACTTCCCAAATCGCTGTGGGAAATTCAGAAGTGATTGACTGGAACTCTTAACAAGTGGAGATCTCCCAAGCCTGTGTGATACCTTTGGAACATGCCTAGGTATGTTCTCTCCAAAAGCTCTCCCAAATCTCAGAGGCAAATTAGCAATTGGTTTAATGCTTCTTTCTTCTGGATAATTTCTTCCAAACCTAAGAGGTAAATTAGCAACTGAATTTGGCATCTTGTTTACTGTAGGAGAGTTCATTTTAATCATATTTTTTGATCCCCAGTCCTTCATTTCTTCAAAATTGAGACTCCTTTGCTTTTCTTCCAAGGTATTATCTTTAATCTAAAGAAAAATAATTTTAAAAAAGATACTATCATTTTATAGGGCATTACTCCAGCTACCAATCACACAAAGTATTCATTTCCATATCTCCTTAGAAAACTGCTGGCTGACGCTCTTTTTTGGATATCTAATGCTGTTTAGCTGTATTTGCTAAACTCCATTGTAATGTGAGCTACTTCGTATGGATTATTTCATATGCAGACGTTGTCCTGCTCAACTTTTCAGTACACTGGCCACAAGAGCACATATCTGTATCAGTATCCACAACTGTTCAAATGGTGTCAGTAGGAAATATTTCTGGGCTTAGGTGTCGGTACCTGTGCCATCAGTTAAGTGTGGACACGAGTCATTGTCAGGTCCCCATTTGCTAATATCAATTGAAGTTGTCTGCGGGGGGAAGATGCTGACTGTATTTAGTGACTTGACACAGACCCAGCCTCTTACTTATCTGGTTGGGATGAACAGGAGGATGGGCCAAGTTTCTTCCTAAGCACTGAGTGGATGCTTTTGACCCTGTATTCTGCTGGGCTAACAGTCACATGGATTAATGGGAAGGGTCAGGTCCACATCATGCCTGTTCTGGCCTTGCAGCATAGAGACTTAAAGCGCTCTGAGCTTTAAGTTGCTCTAGTCCTCTACTAGTACACAAGATGCATTAGGAGCTTCTGGGCTCCCAATCCTTGCGCAGCCAGCACAAGATCTATTTTCTGTGTCTATGCTGGCATACAACGAAGAACTAAGCCTAGTATATTGCCTGTCTCATGATGTAAAGGGCAGCTGTGTCCTGAAAAATAGCTGTATCAACATGACCCTTTCTTATGTAGCAGTGTTCCTTCCCTGGGCATATTAAAAATCACGTATTTTTGAGACAAAAATAAGTTTCCAAGCCTCAACAGCAAATATGTACAAATATGGTGTTTAATTTCAGTTAAAGACACAAATGCTACTAGTCCTAATTTCAGTTCCTTGCCCCTATTTGGTAACTTCCCCAGGAGCTTCTCCAGCTACTCGAAGAGAAGGGGAATGAACCATTCTAGTTCATACTCCATGATTAAAAAATTTAATAAATTATCCAACTGATTGCACCTGCACACCCCTTCTGAAATATATAAAAGACAGTGAGCTGAAGACCAGACCATTTTGCTAGTATAATTAAAGTTGTATTTTGGTTTGAGGGATCTTTATTACACCAATGATGATGAGTCAAAAAGAGAGGTTGGCTCTCATTTCCCAGGGAGTATTTACAGGGCAGACAAGAAAAATAATACAGATGAGCTGTGCAAATTTAAATTGGCATCTATTGAGACACAATAAATGTGTAACCCTGCAAAGATATTTTTATAGTCAATTTCCAGAGTAGAATTTTAAGACCATTAACTATATTAGATTTAAAATGTTCTCAGTTTATCATTATTCGTTGAGTATTACAAGCATGCCTTTATTAATTTTCTATTAATAATGTATCTGTTATATTATGTGCATAAAATGCCCGACAGGAACGTGAATTGAGGCCCCACTGTGTAAGTAAGAAACATTTCAGAGGAAGTCTCAACCTAATCGCAAGGCTGTATTGCAAGAAAATTGAAACATGAATTGATTTGCACAGTATGTGTGTCGAAGCAAATGAATTTCCTGAAAATTCTTTCAACAAGCTTTTTTCATTCTGCTAGTGCTGTAATGCTCAATACTGTGCAATGAGGTTAGGAGAGCCTTTGCCAAGAAATTCAAAGTGCTCAGGATCTAACCCACAGTTCCCCAAAATAATGTCACAGTAATATAGATCTTACCTCGTAATATTTACCATCATCGTCTTCTCTGCTCTGCAGACTGGACTTCATCGGTTCATCTAGGCACATGGTATTTGATGTTAGAAAGACCACTATAGGTAAAGCAAATAGGATAAACTTCTTGGTTGAGATGACTTTCATTTTTCTCAAATTAAGCTTGCTTAGAGAGCTCAGAATCTGTACAGAAAATAAAACTGCCATCATTTTATATGATCAGAAAACAAAAAGATTTTGTTCCCTATGACATCAGTCTCAAAAGCTTCCATTCTTAATATTAATTAGGGAAGTAATTTGAATATATTTGAAAAATGTTGGGAATTTCTTTTGTGAACATTTTTAACCAACATAGCTTCTTGTTAGGGACACACTGACTTTACAAATATTTTCTTCTGGTGAAATATTTCTTAATTAGCTAAATTTGAGAACCATGACAGTAGCATACAACAGCCACAATGTTGCATCACCAGTAGACAAAACCACCCTGTTTCTTTCTTTTGTATCAGTGTCCTCAGAAGGACTATGAAAGAAAGCTTTCCCCATGTATGTATTCCTCTGCTTAAATGGTCCTTTTGCACCATACAATGCTTGTTTGTTATGTACAGCTAGGGACATTTGGCCCATTAAAATCAAATGCTGAATATTGAAGTTGTTGATCAGGTCATAAGAGATGTTATGCATCAGTGAGATCTATTGACGTACATAGTGTCTATGCTCTAAACTGAGCATGTTCATTTGCATTCAGAGTGAATTAAGAACATGCTTTTAAAACCCTGCCCATCAGCTAAGTTTTTAGAAATTTCAAAGGTTATGTTACATCTATATTCTTAAGGCCAAATTTCCAACAGCAGTTTTTAAAAAGACATCCGCCTTTTTGCTGCACATGGTGAAAGCCCTGGACTGCCCGTCTATGTTCTGTTCCAGAAGGGCATTCAGGCTCACTCTAATTGTGCCCTTAAAGTGCACATTTAATTAGTTGCTAGATAGGCTGGTGAGCCAGGCTGCTGTAAAAAAAAACCAACAACATATTGTGTTGTTCTTCCATTTTTTATTCTTAAATTCTCGAAATTATTGCCTAAATCTCATATGTTAATACTTAAAATCAGATGGATAAGGAGAAAATGTGATTCCTTATGTTAAATACCCATACTGGAAAACTGGGCATTAGACAAGTTATTTTGCAATTCAATACCAGGGTTGAAAAATGTCCGTTTATCGCAGCACTGGCATTGTTGTTCTGACAGAACATGTTTTATCCTGTGGGCAACATGAATAGTATGGACTGTTTATCTGTTGGCAGTATGTTACTGTGTTTACTACACTGTGAAGCTGAGGAGTTTGCAAGTAACCACATTTTAGAATTAAGTTGGCTTTTTTTAGGGTTTTGCAGCTGTGTGACATGCATGGAGTCATTTCTGCCTTAGATTCACAAAAACTGAGAACTTGAAGGCCTTAAGCAGCTTTGTATTAGAGCTAACAAAATACTCAGACCTCCTTCTGGGCTCATGAGAACCACAGATTGTGTGTTGGAAACTGCTCTGACATGACTGCTACTCTAACTTGACCAAGATAACAGGAAACCCTGAATGTATCATCTAAATTGTTTACTAGAGCCACTAGCCAAGGTGTATTTGCCACTAGAGTGAAAAAAGAAAACTGAATTCCACTGAATGATCTGCCTGGAAGAATTAACAACTTACCCTTTCCCTCTCCCACACTTTAATCCTTATCCAATAGCAGGAGGAGCAGAAAATCCCTGTTTTCCAACTCCTGTTCCTGTCTCTCCCAACTCCTGTAATTACTGGGAATCATCTAGGGTAGGAGGATGCTGTGTTGTGGGTGTCTCCTTGAAAGGGACACAGGTAAGCAGTTTCAGAGGGAATCTGGACCTTCTTGAGAGGATGACACGAAGGCACCTGTGGAGATATTGCACAGTGCCTGCTACCAGACTCATACTTTTTAGTGAATTTCTGGCATGTTGCTATGGGAGAGTGGCAAACAGTGAACTAGTCAGGCAGTGTATGATCTTGCTTGGAAACTCCTGTGAAATGCTGCTTTTTTAGCCCGGCTCCAAAGCCAGCCCACCTGTCATCATTGTGAATCATTTACATAACTGTAAATAGTGTACCTGCCCTGGGAGGTGCTTTTCCGTGAGCTCTCCAAACCACAGGGAAGGAGTTCAGGGATCAGGAGTAAACCTGTCCCCGAGATAAGGACTGCTACACTTTTGGACATCAAAGGATTGGTTTGCCGTGCTAACCTATCCTCTGGTGGGGCTCAGACTAAGGGGTCAACCAGGTGAGAGTGCTGACTTAGGAACCAGATGTAGTGGTAACATCTGGAAGCACAGCTACATGGGGGGAGCTGGGCAGGGGGTGCGGAGTGGTGTCTACCCAGATGGCTCGCTACTGGTACTTAAGGGGAACCTGCTCGGCACAGTGTGTGTGAGGAAGCACCTCCCTTCCCAGGGGAGAGAAATCCCACGGGCAGAGCTGGAAGTGAAAAGGGAACAGTTTCTCTCAGGTGACCTTCCCCAGGTGGAAAGGGTGCAAAAGGTTCTGCTCACTTTTTATGTGGCAGAAGACCATTAGATTGTTAAGATGGATGAGAATAGTATTAGTAAGCTATATTAGGAGCCCCTGTGAGAAAAGAATGCATTTTAATCAGTCACCGGCTTTTGTGTGCCGCTTTCCCTCGTAGCACACATTATTTACATTAATTTTCTCTTTGTTTGCTGTGTGTAAACCTTCTGGCCTTGGCTGACAGCAGAAAAGGTTGGGTTCAAAGATCTGGCGCTTCTTTCAGAAAACTGCTGGAAAAAGTGACGTATGATGGGAATAAGCACAATTCTGCACAGTCTCAAGGGGCAATGCTTCCTCTTGGTATTCTCTGAGACTATTCCACAAGATGCTGGTTTAAAGTGGGATCTGGTAGATGGGAGGGAAAAGATAGACCAGTAATGATTCACAAAGGGTGGTTGTATGTGCATACATAAATGTATGTAGGAAACAAGAAAGCTTCATCTGTTCTCAGAATGCTTTGGTATTAGCCCTCCTCTCAGAGCAGGTGACTATTTTTTAAAAAAAATAATAAATATTCTTGGTAGGGAAATGGAGTTTTGGGGTCACCAAAATTTTGGCGCGTGCAAATTTGGGCCAAATTCTTTGGAAAACAGAGTGACTAAAAGGAGGATGTCAATGGAGAAAACCTCTAAAGGGAACCCACGTCCTCTTAGTGCTCTGGCAGATCAGGGCAGCAGTTGTCTCTTTCCAGTGAGGGCAGAGTGTGGGTTCCTGACTCTCTGGAGCCTCATATCAGAGGGCTTCCACCTGTGGGAAAGATGGATTTTCCAGGTTTCTTTTGTTTGTGGTGACAATAAAGGCAATAATGAATGCATTTCATGCCCTAATATCTATCCAACATGTGGTCATTTACCATTGGGCTTTCCTTTTACCTAGCTGCTGGTTTATGAACCTCTCTTGATCAATGGTCTTTCAATTAACTGTGTGAAGATATCTGCTTTCTAATTTAAGGAACTGGCAAGAACGAAAAACTCTCCTGCACTGTTTGGCAGAAATACAAGTTCTGTTTTCCCTAGACAGAATAGGTAAATGTATTGCTGTTGCCTAAGCCACATCAGGATTTCTTGACATTCATTTTGTCTCCCATGTATGTTGATTTTCTAATCAACATAAAGTGAAGGTTTCAGGTGTTTTGCATGCCAGGCAGTCAGAGACTTGTACGTCCCTGTACTTTCTTATGGGTTAATTTGCCTTTGATGGCTCTACAGCAGGAACTCCTTGGAAATTTCAAGTCAAGCAGATACAATGATTGTTCATTATCTTTCCTGAGGAAGACCTTGTCAGACCCTAGTGTTTAGGTACCAGAATAGGTAATGTGAACACTCTTCCTCAATGTGACTGCAAATTCTGCTGTGTTTAGACAGCAAATTGAGGCAGCTGAGGCATCCTGGCACGATTAATTACAATTATTTCTTTGGGGAGGGAAGACATATTTGTTGGTGGCAACAGTGTTGGGAAAGAGGGCTGTCTGTTCTTGAATTACTCCAGCTAGATCCACTAGGATTAGCAGACCCTAGGGTTAAGGGGTCTGATTAAGGCATATGGAGGGGATCGGGCTCTGAGTATTGTTCAAAACAACTTTTGAGTTCCTAACATCTTGTCCGACACTTGTTTTGTCTTGCTATCTTACCTCACTCATTAGCCAAGCTATTCAGAGGACTTGGCCATAACTGAACTTCTATTTTGAAAATTCCCCAGTTAAATACGAATGAGCCCTCCCATCCACATGTGAAACAAGCCTCACAAGGAGGGGTAATTTTAAGTTTTCCTACAGGTGCATGCTACAAACTAGAACAAGGTAGTGCTTGCTGCTTTTTTTCTTTTTTAGTGTAGGTAGGCACAGGAAAGAGCATTTAGTGGTACAACAGTAAGGTGGATCTGATCTGTGATGAGTTACTGCAGTGACTTGATGTATGTATAGCTACTTAAAAAATTTGACATTAAAATGTAATTAGTAGTAATGGTAAGAGTAGCTCAATTTCATAAGCAACTCAATGCACTGTAAGTTATTCGATTCCAGTGAAAGTTTTAATATTGCTCTTTCTTTATTAAGAATATACTGATAAATCCTTATCCATTATTAACAACATACTGTATGAAAATTGCATGTTATATGACTCATGCCACCAATGAGCATCTGTGCATTTCCATAATGATAAATCATTCATAATATATTCATTTTGCCATTATGTATTATATGACCTATTCTGTGGCTCGTTTTGAAGTAAGAAGATTTTTAAATGTATAATTTTTTCATGGGCAAGCAATTCTGTTCATTTTTCACCCGTTCCTATGGTGTGCAGTGGGTTGTGCTGGCTTTGCTTTGTTGTGCTTTGGTTCTGGTGCACAATCCAAGGTGTATTTGCTTCTAGTATTATATGGGTCTAAGAAGATAGTCAAACCTTCAGTGCACTCAGTGTCCTGACATTGTATATGGATCATGGATGTAGGCCTGGTGTCCCTCTCATACTGACAATAGATATTCCAGTGATCAGTGGAACCGGTGAAGCTTGGTTTCCCATGACTTTTTGGTGGAAGAATAAAAGACAGCGCGTGTTCTCTGAGGTCCGGTAAGGACTAACCTTACTGTAGGATCCCTGCATGAGCAGAGTGATCTGTCCTCTCTTGCCATGCCTGTTACCATGAAGCACAATTTCAGTGAGATTTCTCCCTGCCAAATTCAACTGAACTTGGCTTCTAGACTTCAAAGTTATCAAGGGTGATTGGCAGGCACACACTTATGCACAGAGAAACAGATTTGCTCCATTTCATTAGGAAACCAATACTAAATCAGGAATGACTCTGCTGAAATACTGCAGGTATAAAGCCTCAACATCTGTACAATTACTGTGGGCACCATAATAATTTCTATCTTTATTAATGAGGCATTAGGTCAGCTTTTGGGATTTTGCAGAAGAATAAGGGAATTTATGATGAAAGCCCCCTTTTTTGCGTACTATAGTTTAGTAAGGAAAAACAACATTTATGAAACAGCCCTCTCTGATATGCAGAATCAGACCTTCAGTTTTAAAGCAGATTTTCATCTGCATGTAGCTCTGAACTTTCCTGTTAGCTGGGTAGTAGTAAACAAAGGGCAAATGCATGCAAATATCAAAATACAAATAATCTTATTTTAAGGTTAACCCCTATGAAGCAGTCTGCAGTGTTAGAAGTATTTTCCCTCTTGATTAGCTGACTCCAGGATATGAATATGTAATGTCACCTATTAATAGGGTTTTTTTTTCTTTTTTCCCTGAGCTTTTGGAGCAGCAGAACAGCATGAGAGAAAGAAAACAATGAGAGGCTTGAATTATTATGGTAACAAGCTGAAAATGACTTTATCTTCTTGGTAAATAAGGTGTGAACAATAATTCCAGATTAGACACGTTCTTAAATTATAAATTTGTGTTAGTAATAAACATGTTTTCAATAACATTTGCTATATAAATAGATTCTTTTTTTACGAACTACTCTGCAGAGTGTAATACTGTACTTACCAATCTACTACAGTGTGTAGCAACTCTAGCCCATTTTTGTCTATTAAAAATTAAACCCTTTTACCATACATTATTAAAAGTGCTTTGGTTGGCTGCAAATCAAGAAAGACTTCATAAAGTCTTAGAGGAACAAGAAATCTGATTAAATCTAGAGTCCACAGGCAGCAATGGAAAGTGCAGGAGAAAAAAATACAATATTAAATTATGTCTTTAAAATTCCCTCAGGACTTTAAAAAATCATTAGCAGCTTTTATTCAAGTTAACTATTAACCAAGGGGACTCTTAATAGAATCATTATTCTCTGTTCCCCCTTCAGTTTGGAACCTGGGTTAGTTATAGATACAGATACCTTCATTCCTTGCTCTCCCCTTTTTCAGAGTGATTTTTTTCTAGAAATATTGTGCTCACTTAATAGTTCCCCTGTGCCTTGTATATAAACACTGAGGAGCATGAAGATTACAGGATTTATTAGCTGAATTGTGGATTGCAGGGTCTGATTTTCAATTTAGGAAAAAATGTAAGCAACTTAGGACAGGGAAGAAATTAAAAGGAAAACACCTATGTTTCTTGGAGGGAGAAAGAGGCTGCAAGCATTTTACTGACAAAGCTGGAGCAGCAGGTCCAGCTTATTTGAAATAAAGCTTCTGTCTCTCTCTTTTTCTAAATGTAGTGTTTTAACGGAAAAAAGAGAGAAAAAAATCTGTTCTTTTCATCCTTGCTGTTTTACAACAGTGATGCTAGACAGTATCCTGGAATGCAAAGTAGCATTTCACTGGGAAGTGCTGAACTTTGCAGGTGGTGGTGGAGGAGCTGACTGTGCCATCAACTGACCTTGAGCTGAGTGTTAGCCACGAGGTCTGTAACATATCTCGAGGTCTGTAACATATCTTTGCATTGTGGAAAAGTAGCAGGGAATGTAAAGCAGCACAGCCACCACCCTGGGGCCATGGTCCATGACTGGGAGTTATTTTTGCTGCTTGCGTAGAAATAATTAGGCACAATCCTAGCTCAGAAGGTCCCCATCCCACCACCATGAGTGTGGGGAGAGGCGGGGTGGATTTCTGCCTCACTTCAGGCATGCATCCCCCTGCATCAGGGTCAGGGCTGTGCTCACCTCTGACAAACCAGGCCACCAAGAGGCAGCTTGCCACTCCTTTCCAGCTCCAGAGGCCTGCTAGCTCCTGTTGCTGTTGCCCAAATAAGCTGTAGCCAGAAAAAGGTTTGACAGACTTCTCTGCTGTCGTCTCACCTGAAAGAAAGGAGGACCTGCCAGAAGCCAGGAAGCCACTGAGCAAACCTCCTGCTATGGCCACCTCACAGGTCAAGAGCTGGTCGGCTGGTTGAAGTAGGGCTTGGGAAGAGAGGTACCAACTTGACTGAAAACAGGCAAGATTAACAATGCAGACAATTGTCTGATCATTGCAGATTTTATGCAGATTTGTTTGAAACGCAGTACTAAATATTGCTTGAGGTAGCATGCTAGGCTAGCTGGACAGCTTGGCTGCTTTAGCACTGGAATTTTTATGTTCTTGTGAGAAAAGGATCACTCTTCACTGCTTTCTCTCTCTCTCAGCTTATTATTTTTTAAATTGTCTGTGCATCCCTGTTAATCTGAAATATAGAGGACAGATTCTTGTGAAGATCTGATCCCTGTGGTGTGGCCATGAGATCAGAAGGTTTCTAATGGGAATGGTAAGATGCAAGGAAGTACTGGCACCCATGCACTGCCTGTTCTGCAGCTCCTCTGTCATACCTCAGGGCAGCTGAATGGGGAAAGCCCATGAAGAAATATAAAGAAAAGGCACTGAGAGGACAAATCTATCACCTGAATACAGGTTGGGACATACCATTTTCAAGTGAAAGAATCTAGAGAAAAAAACCCCTAGGATTACTCAAGTTTAATTGCTGTGCTGATTTGGGGCACATACATACTGAAACAGCTATGTGCAACCTTACTCTTTTTTGAAAGAGAACATTTCAAAACTGTTTCACAGTGTGTCCCGATTTTATGAGTAAAGAACATTTATTGATCCCGCTAGGAGTTACCAGTAGTGCCCAACATTTCTGGGGTGGGCTGGCAATGGCCTGGAAGAGTCGCTTTCTAACTCTTCATGTATTGGCTTGGGCATCAGATAAACATGTACTGGAGGAAGTTCTAATATGACACAGTTTGTCAAAATCCTTATCGGATGCCAAGTCAGTTCATTTGCTACTCAGTTCCCTGAACCTTGCACAAATTTTCTTAGAGGCAAAATGAAGTTTTAGTCCCGATAACAAAGAGCTCTGGTGGCAGTTGCTGCGTTGTAAGGGAAATGCTAGGAGCAATGAGTTGTGTGTGGTGCTTGTGAAGGAAGAGAGTAAGAGGCAGAAAGAGCAGAAGAGCAAACCTGAATAGTCTGTGCAGTGTCAATCCAAAGCTCTGTTCCTTGCTCTGTAAAGTGTAGGAACTAAGTAAATTTCGAGTTATAGGGCTGTAATTCCACTGCTGGATTGTGGTGACTGTATAAGGCCAGCTGAGCTTTGCTCTTATAGTTTATGATATCACCACAATCCCCTGGTGGATTTACAGCCCTGTAATTTTTTACAGTAGTGAGCTGTTTATTTTTCTATTTACAACAGTACATCACTGGAGATATTGATAACAGTCACCTAGTTCTATCATATAGTTCCCTATACTCTTATATTTGTTTTTGTAGAAAAAATTAAAATCGTTCTTTAGGAGCAGGCTGCCAAAGGCTGGGGGGAGGGGGGGAAAAGCTCCTTTTCTGCCTCTCTTTGTCTCTTTAAAGACTGTTTAATTTAGCAGCTATTTGTCCAGACATAGGAGGGCATAATGACTATCAATTTCACATCTCTGTATGACAAACAGCTGTATGACTCCCACTTTCACATATTTTCTTTTCTCTTTCTTGCCCCCCTGCTGTATATTAATTTCTCAATTAAAGTTCATCTTACCAGGCTGTCACACAGGCTGTCGCCGTAATAGAAGGCTGAGGGGAGGTCAGTGTGGTACATCACAGGTGGACACCAGGCCTGAGCAAGAGGCAGATCTTGGGCTTGATCCCACCCTAACACCATGCCATGGATTTTGGTTCAGAACAGATGGACTTAACCGTTAATTTCATTAGTTATGAGTGTGGCAGGGAGGTAATCGCAGCACAAGGAGATGAGCACAGTAGGTAGCTAATTTAAGTGTCATGTGCTAGGCTGCTGTAGTGTCACAGCCGTATTCTGCTCCACAGGTAACTGTGCCAATTAGTGCAAATAAATAAATATAAACGTCTAACAATCATCTCAGCTGGACTGATTGTACCCCGAGCACTGAAAGCAGAGTCATCACAACTTGGCAGCTGTGCTGAGGAGCAACTTAGGAGAGTTAAAAGCATTTGAAATAGAGAGGTAATGGATACCCAGAAGCTTTTGATTTTGATGGAAGTAACAGACCTTGGCATTTAGAAAAACTCAGTGTCTCTACTAACATCTTTCAGTACAACTTTCAGTGATTTAACTACAGGTTAAAAGGTATGTCTGTGGCCAAGAAGAACCAAACCACTGTCTCCACACACAGACTAATGGGCATATAATAGACATGTCTGCAGGACTGTGATATTAGCTGAACGCAAATTATTGGAAAGGAGATTTATTATGAATACTGAGCTATCTCCAATTCTAATCCAGAAAATCACCAGTGCAGAGTCATAGGATCAGTCACATGTGGGGAAACTTTTGTTTCTTTTTGTTGTAAACAATAAGGTGCTGGATGTGACACATGATAATCATTCTGTCTTACTCTTCAGTCTGCAATGTGAAGAAATATGATAAAAAAAAATATCTGTCTTGGTATCTTCTTTGGCAATACTCAAGACAGAAAATTTGTTTAAGGAAAAAGCCCACGCACCCTCTTCCTTGATGCTATATCTACTGATTTAGGTCATAAGTTGGTATTTTCAGAGTGTATTTTTAATTAAGCTATACCTAAACCCCTAAGTTGCCTAGATATTAACAAGTGGGTTTAGCTAGTGCCTTCCTAAGCACTGGTAAATGCAATACTGCAATTTCACGTGAAGCATTGTCAGGCTTTTTTGTGCTCTATCTAGGTTAGGCCATGGTAGTGCTTAAAGCAGCTCAACATTTTCTAAATTTTACTTATGTGCAGACCTTAATTATTGGTAAAATATCTAAATTAGGCTATTATGTTGTTTGGTTATCATTCTTCCTTTGGGCGTACAGTGCTGTATGCGAATAAAACAAAACATAAAAGCAACTCCAAAGGATTTATTCAGCACTGTTTCAATTTAACCACACGGGGGCATGAGATATTTATTTAAGAGAGCTTTTTTAGGCATATGATGGGAAATACATGATGGAAAGCCTTACTGGTAAACAGGGATAAGAATTGTCACTTGCTCTTTTAGCTCTTTGTTTGCAATCAAAAATAGTTGGCAAATTATTGTTGCAAATGACATTAAGCTAAAATATAATAACAAACAAAAATATAGTGTGGATAGGAAAGAATATCAAAACAGATTTTAAATATCCCCATTAGTTAACCTGGCCTCTAAATATATTTTTATGATGCTATTTTGGTTCCTCTGTAAACAAAGTCTGAAATCTTCCATATAGTCCTGCACATCTGACTTAAATAACCTGAACACTTAAATTAAATGAGGAGGCTGCTCTGAAATATAGCAACCTAGATCTGGAGTAAATCCATTTCATTAATTGCCTAGATGACATTAATTTTTGTCATTCACTTGCAAGATGAATAATATGCTCTATACATTTTGGCCCTGATCCAGCAAAGCATATAAAGTCATAGTTAATGATGTTAAGTGCTTGAGTAGTTCTCCTTGAGCACATGCCTTAAGCTGAGTACATATTGAAGTACATTCCAACACAGAGAAAGTGGCACAATCAAACCTTTAATTAGTTTTAAAATGGAATTCAAAATGCAATGCAATTCTTTGCACTTTACATTGAGAAAAACCGCATGCTTTGAGACTCCCTTGGGACAGAGATGACTAAACCTATTTATCCACTTTGGTTTCCAAAGGGAATGAATGCTCATTGTTTTCTGCTGCTGTTCTCCCCTAAATTTAGAAATTTATTTTGCTCAGTCAACTGGTTTGTTTACAGCAGAATATTGATATGAATATTTCCAAGTCTGTTATTTTATGGACTTTTTTATTTATAAGATAATTCATGCATTTTGTTGATATTTAAGAGGCTGGAATATTTTTACTTCTGCTTCTGTAATTTTAAATCAGAGCAAAAATGAGCAGCAGTAACACCATCTAAACAAGTGTTCACAGTATCTGAAACTTGTTTCTTTTCAAAATAAGCTGAAAATCAGGATTTTGTACTGCACATTCCTGATCCAAATACCTTATGCTCACACAGCTCAAAGGAACCATAAATTTAGGTCTTGTATTTTGAGCCATTGTGTGCTTTCCACTCTGCAGTCTTCTGGCATGTGCCTTTGGCATACTGATCTCTGTCCAAGCAAGATCGCTGCACACAGGTGAATTCTAAGTCATGGAGGGAGCACTGTGCTCCTTTTCCTCTCAGCGAGGAGAAGCTGAGAAAAACATCTTTGAATTCAATCCATACTTCACCAAAACTTGGAGTACTTTGTCTTTGGTAGAAACCCGTCTTTGTGGTAAATAGATTTCTACAGGGAGTCTAAATAATGGCCAGAGTCATAGAAGGCACAGGCAAAACTATTTCTGAACATAATATAGTTGGTACAGCACAGCAGAATTCATTCTTGAACTAGCAGACTACATCGGTTAGGAACCTTTTCCTAAGCTACAAAACCTTCTTATTTCAGTGCCTAGGCTTAGATCCATTTTGTTTGCTCCAACAATTTAATCTTGACATCATGCATTTCTAAGTGCTCTGTGAAAGCTTGCCTGAAAATCCTTCAAAACAAATGCTAAAATAACTCGAGACTGTTGATCCACTTGTATAACAAAGAAACTCACATGTCCCTTGACTGTGCTTTCACTCAGAATTAAAACACAAGCATATGCAAGGAATTACGACAAGTAAACAGAGGATCGGTCCGTGTTGCAGCCTTACCCTGGCAAAATGCCCACTGACACTAAGTGTGCGTGTGCACTCTCTGTCACAAAACAAAGCCTGTAGTATGTTTGACTGCATTTCTTTTATGTTCCCTAGTATGTCTGTTCCTTGCTAACAATGAAGCACTTGAGTGTATTAATCTCTAAAGCTATCAGCTCATCTATATGCTTTCCAAAATGGATGAGGCAATGAACATGGTGTCAGATACCGTTTTCCGGTAAGTTTTTCTGATCCACTAATGCATCAAATATATTTGAATTTACTATTCATATAACTTTTTATGGAACACTATTAAGTCAATTTGGTTGATAACCACCGTAAACTTTTTAGTAAGTTATAGTACAATGAGGTCACTATTCCTGGATGTGGTTTGCTGTATCATACACTACTTGCTGATGCCATGACATCCTTGTATGAAGGAGGAGAGCACAGTTATTTGGTTTGGTTTGTTGCGTTTTGTTGTTTGTTTGTTTGTTTTTTAAAAGATTGCTTTTTCTTAAATGGAAAACTGGTTAGAGCAAATGATTTAATATTGCTCTTCCTCAAAAGCAATGGAATCTTGGGAAAGGATAAAATGGCCCATCTAAGTTGGCTACCACCTTCCTGACTTCGTATTGTTTTTAAACAAAACATCTGACATTCTCCAGCTGGGTTGTTATTTTGTGCTTCTTGACAAAGGAATTCAAAATTTGCTGAAAAGCAAGCTGAATGGAAGAAGGATATTTTTATTATTTTTTTCTCCATAGACATCTGGAGCTTTCTTTCAAAGCTGATGTGATCTTTCATCTGGACAAGAAAGGCTTTGATCCAAACTCTGAGATCCCCCTATCTCCCAGTTAATTGGTGTTAGTGAGGTAGGTTTGACAGTCCCTAATGCAGTCTCTGGAATGCCTTACTGTGTTAAGACCTGTCTATTGTGGCTCAGTCAGCTCAAAGACATCAGCTTTCTCTCGTTTGAGTTCTGTCCCACTGGGGATGGTTACAGGTTTTATTTGCTTTTGTTATTTTCTCTTGTAAAACCATTGAATGCCAACGAAGAAAAACACTTTTGAAACTGAGCAAAAACAATCTCTTACAGACATTCCTGTAAGCTTTGGTTTTCACAAAAACCTCACAGATAAGAGAGGGAGAACGGGGGATTGCATTAAAAATTGAGCTCTTCATTTTTTAAGATCTTACCCACTTTTGGGGGTGATCATGTCTGTTTTCCTGTAATATATTTATTAATTGAAGAAATAGAAGCAAGTATCTTTGCTCCTACCATGTGTGTATCATTTATACACTGTGCATATTAAAGTATTAGCCTCTTAAAAAATGCTCATTTTTAAATCCAAATAGTGTGATTAATTTAAACAAAATCTGTGCCTGTCCTTCATAGTAGGACACAGCAGAATAGAGGAAGTCTTTGTCTTCTCCACTGTGCAGTGGCTGGCATCGAGGGTAGTAATTTGGCAGAGATCTTCCTGCGTGGGGCTTTTTCTCAAGCTCCTGTGGTAACGTAGACTGTACACAGCGAACAAACAGAGCCCTCACAGTTACACTATCATCAGAATGAGAGACGAGACAGGAAAGAAGTACATAAAAGTAATTTCCTTTTCTGCTTTGGGAGCACTGCAAAAACCCTTGTCACTTCCCCATCAGGGCACACTGCAGCTCCGCATTCCCATACCTAGACTTCAAGGAGTAGTACACCTGAAGACCAAAAAGCATATAGCACTTACAGTTTTCTGGGTGAGTAGTCCAAGTTGCTATAGCTGAAAAACTTGAAGCTTTGTAATCCATCCCTTTTCCAATGGAACTAATCACTTTTTTTCTCTCATATAGTCCAACAATTACAATTATCCAGTTAAACTTCATATTTTAAAAATCATGTGCCTAAAAACATATCAGTTTTTTCCTACAACAGTGATTTAGTCTCATAAAATACATTGCGCTTTTCCTTAGACCTGCCCACTTCTTTATCTTTACAACTACAACAAAGCTACAGCTTCACCAGAAAATGCAATCATTTTATTAGTCTGTGAGATGGTGGGAGTCAACACCTCCTGATGGGGAAACACAGGTGAAAAGGATTCTTGAGTAGGTGGTTCGATTAGATACTATCAGAACATGCAGCTGTCATATTCCTGAGGATCTGTAGGCAATGATGATTTGCCAGCTATTCTTTAAAGTGCAGGAAACAATGCAATAGACAACAACTCTTACCATTTATGTATTATGCTGAGCTGTTGCAGTATTGCTTTGGCTGCTGGCAGACAGTTCTGCTAACGAAAAGCTGTCGACCAGTTCCATTACTGAGAAGTTTCTGACTCCATATTAACTCAACATTACAGAACTACCTTTTGGAAAGCATGTAGGATCTTTGTTGTGTGTTTATTGTCTATTAAGCTAGGGGGTAAGCTTACTCATGGCCCTGACATCTGATCGTGAGGGCATATATGAATTTCAATACTGATAATATTAAAAATGAAAGTAGATTCCTTGGCCACTAGACATAAAAAAACACAAAGCAAAAATCATTATTAGCCGATATGTTCGAGAAACTATGTGACAGCTATAACCCCACAGCTGTTATTGATCTTGGCAGTTAGAGGTTTAATATTGATTAGAAACTGATATACCACTGACATACACATATCCATTTCTCTCAGGATATATGCCTCATCTTTTTTCTCTAGGCTCATCTCCAGAGCAAAGATCTCAGAGTTCAACGAGCTACTCAATAGCAAGTTCTGCATCCCACAGCTTTTCTTTAGTGCAGCCTCTTCCAAAAAGTTGATGGAAAGGCAGCACCTTTGCACTACAGTCAACATATATACCTGCAGAGTATAATGTTTGACCATAAGGAGGAAGCTCAGGTTTGGGGGACAAAAGGAAGAAAATTTAAATGAAGATGTAAAAATCATTTTTCAAGGTGGAAAAAAACCCCACCCACCATTGTAAATAATAAGAAGAGAAGCCAGCATGTAAATGGAGACACTGACTTACAATTGCTTTTGCTAATCAGGGCCAAGATAAAATATTGTTAAAAGAGCTAGTCCTCTGCTCATCAAGGAAGAGATATTTAGGGATCAAAACTCTTCTCACCACTAATGCTGGCATGCCCAAGTTTAAACTGTGACAAATACATCAGTGAACATTGAGATTGTTCAACTGTGGGTGACTTGCAGGTGTTGAGGGATGGGGAGAGACACATAAATCCATTGGCTAAATGCCTGGGTGAGAAGGTCAGTTAGCTCATGCTGAGATCCGTAGTTCTGTGCCTGAAGCAGCTTGGAGAGCTTGGCCTGCCCTGGTCTGATCCAATGCCTACATTGAGACCTTCTGCCTCCTGTGGGATCTGCCTTCTGGTTTCTCTGTATGTGAGATTTGCAGCCTCCAAGCTGCCATTTACGTGCTGTTCCAAGGGCTTCCTGGCTTTTAGAAACAGCCTCGGACTACCATTTTTACCAGTCACAGTTGCAGAAATTAAGGACTTGAGGATCTTTACTCTAGTTCTCCAGTTGTGAGTAGCTGCTCTAGAGTCTGAAGAAGGAAACATACATAACCAAGTGCATTAAGCAGCTACCATCACTGCTAGGCCAATCACTGATTGCCACTCATTTTGGACTGGGGATTTTGTTTGTTCAACTGTTTTTAAAGGGTGCAGTGATTTATCTTTAGCACAGCAGTGTTTAATTTTTCCATTGGCTGACTTCTTTGGGGAAGTGTAACGAATGTAGTTATCATTCTCTGGCATCCCGAGACAAGCGCCTGGCTGTTTCCTTATCACTATTGGAACCTGAGATCAATGGGAAATTTGGGCCAGTTGTTAAGTTACATACATAAGCTCAAAATCTCCTACATGAGCTTAGGGTTTTCCACATGTTTAAGCACCTAGGGTTGATTCAAAGTGACTTTGATGGAATAACCAGGCTTTATGCATTAGGCATGAAAGGCATTTGAATAAATTCCAGTTCAGTATTTAGGTCTGGCATTTTCAAGATTTACTCCTAGCTTACTTCCTTTCAAGAAAATTGGGACTGTGTTTTATCCAGCTTTTCAAGCATTTCCAGAGAAATACCTTTGGAGAAAAGAAATCTGGCTAAAGAATGTACTTGCTTTCTTTACTTATTCACAGTTTCAGCAACCAAACCCAAGACAGCTTTTTATTTTTAACCTCTTCAGGGCTGGATATGTCAGAAAGTTCAGTCACAGCCCAGAGTTTCATTTACTTCTCTCTAACATTTTTTACTGGCATAGATGTAATCTCAACAGAGTATCTGGGGAGACCGACATGCAGAGGGAAGTAACATCTATTGTTTACTTGTACTATATGTTGTGATAATCTGTGAAGCCCTAATGGAGTTGTAACTCTGAACATGCTGATCAGAAGCATTAGGGAAATTAACATAAAGCTCTATTAATGGCTTAAGGGAATCTGACTAAACAAACAAGGCCACACTGAGCAATAAATGTGAGTCTCAGACTGCATGACTTTCCTCATAACTACTCTAATTAATTGCTACAAAAGATTAATTTTATAATAGAGCATGGATATCAAAGGGAATAGCTTAGTAATTTAAGTGTTATGTGTCTCCCTGGGAGATGCAGGTTCAGTTCCTCATGCAGCTGTTGTCAGCTTTCCAAAATATAATAGCTTAAATGAATTTCTGTATTTTACTGCTAGAGTTTCTATGGAATAAAGACCTATTCTATGCAATAGAAAAAAGTCAGTGGCAGGGTTGCTGTTTCAGTGGAAGCAGAAGTATGTCCACAAACATTAAAACCAAATTCTGCCTTGAAACTATCTTCACATTTTCTCATGCGTTTAAAAACACATCGTCACACACAAAATACCCTTGCCAAACCCTGCTTTCCAGCTATACGTGGTGACATGAGCATGAGCTCTGTACAACTCCTTTACAAACTCACAAGTTCGATGTATAATTAGAGGAAACTGATTACAATGCTTTCTGAATCAAGATGTGGCAGAACTGTGGTGTGTGTGTGCTTGGAAATGCAGCAGAGCAGGATCCTAGCTAGGCTAATAAAATTCCTTGTGAAATGTGTTAGAGGAGATGACTGTAATAGACTGCCTTTGCACAACCTCTCCTTTGGTCACTAGTTCAATTCTGCCCTGGTCCAGAACAGAAAGGTGGGCTGGGGTTCCCTGGAGGAGTCTGAACCCATTGAGCACTTTCTCTTTGGACTGAACCAAAGGACTTCCACAACACTTTTTTTTTACATGCTGCATTGCTGCTCATATCAACCTGGATATAGGGGTCCAAACTGGAACTTTCAGGTTAGAGGACAGAGCAGTTTTCTGAGGGCTCAGGCACATGGGATGGGACTCGTACCAGGTAACACTGTTTGCTTCCAGTCTATTTGTCTGTCTGAGGTGATTGACTTGGCTCCCTTTGTAATCAGGAGAGAAAAATATGCACTTTTCAGGTGTAATTCCTCTGACTTCAAGACTTGCAATTTAGGAGAAGGTGTTTGGCGCCTGGACTCTCTCAGCAGAAACTCTACTTTTGGTATATGAATCCCAATGGCAATCATTCTGTTGCTTTAAATAGTTGCCAATATTGCCTTTCAGTGCCACAACTGAGCCAGTGGTATCTACATAAATAGTTTTAGCGACAGCAAATATAAGACAACATGACTTTGATTAGTCCCAGTGAAGGGGGTGAAGCCAAGTCACATGATTTTATATTTGCAAGGCCACGCACATAGGAAGTGTGCTGACAGCTCAGCTGATGTGCGATACCCTAACTGTACATCTGAGCCCAAAGGGTCATCAGCCAGGCTTGTTAATCACTTCAGTGAAGAACTGTCAAGCAGTATAATGTCCCTCTACTTGTAGATCTTGGCTGAAGCTTTTCTTATTTGGTGGCTGGCCTGATCTTTCCTCTCCAAAAACTTGTGAATGGAATCCAATAATTATTCTTGGTTTATTTTGACAAGTGTTTCCATTGCTTCCCCCTCACTTAATATTTATCTACATGAGCCAAGTTGGAGGCATATGTTTTAAAGAAAATGAATGGTAAAATAAGGCTCTGCATTCAGAATTAGGAACCTAACTAGGTGACCTGATTTTCAAAAATGCTAATTGTCCAGAAAAGGCTTCCAGTTCTAGAGACCATTAAAAAAAATTTAGCTTTATAACTATTATTACAATTATTATTTATGGTATGCATTGCAGTAGTACCCTGGCAACAGACAAAGACCCATTGTGCAAGGCATCGTATGACCACAGAGATGAGAGTTACATGGATTAAAATTCCAACTGCCTGTTCCATGGTGGAAACAAACTCAGAATATGCACACATCACACAGCCACCCCCCACTTTGGAAAATGTCTGTAAGCTATTCAGATGTCCTGCTTTTAAAATGAGTCAGGCAACCAGTAGCCTTCACAGGGCAGAAGAGCCAAGAAGCTCTATCCGGTCCACCCCATCATTTCTGAGACCCCTCTGGACACTGGTTAGAGTAATCTCTGCTGCTCTCCATCCGTGGGCATGTCACACAGTCGCTCAGTATAAGCCCAGCCAGCTTTCTCCATGCAGCACTAATGGCTTTGGCCGAAGTGACAGGTCCTCTTATTTGTGCCTGTTTCTGTGCCTTTCATGCCTGATCAAAAATGTTTACAAAGGTGCAGTCAGGTTATGAAGGTAGGGGGAGCAGAAGAAACAAAATCCAGTTTTGTTTGGAAACAGTTTCAGAGCTTAATTGGTAAGGAGGGGGGTGGGAAGGGGGGCTGAACAGGTGGTGTATTATTCTGCCAGGGATCTTCAAAAGAGAGGGAGTGCGTATTGTTGGTTTGCTGCAGAATGAAAAATGAGAAGTTCAACAGTACCTGGATACTTAAGAGCAGGTGAGCTGCCGAAGTAAGGTCAGAGTTATACATACATATACACTCAAAAAAAATCTGCATAGGAGAAAAATAAATTTTCCTTTTTGCCCACAACGGGACAGATCCCAGCTCTGCATCGCAGATTTACATGGTTTCATATTCATTACATTAGCAGTAGCCACATTTAGCAGTGATTCCCAAAGGGGCAGGAAAATTATGGCCTCGAAGAAAGCTGCCACATTTCAAACTCTCCAGCTGTGCCTTGCCACCATTGCTACATTCCACTGCCAAATGCAGTAATTTATGAATTTGTCTTTTTTATCTGCAAAAAATGTTAATTTACAGAATGAAGAGAAGAATTGGAAAAAGAGTAACATGCTTAGAAAAGGAATGCCTGCATTTTCTTTTAACTGCTTTGTAACTATTTCCCTGATGCTGTAAATGTTATTTGTGTTCATAAGATCATTATAATTTTGCATTAGATGCTTAAAAGAAAGCAGGGGTGCCAGCAAATAGAGCATCCCAGCTTAGAAAATATTCTAAAGAGATGGTAGCCCAGCAAGACTACTACAGAGTTTGAGTAAATAGAGAATGAATTATGAATAGTAATGATTTTTTTGGTTTATTTAAGTACTGAGTATGTGCCATAAAAGAATAATAGATATCGCAGTTGTTTCAAAAAAGCTATTTTATGTTGCACTGGATGGAAGTCTGTACGTATACATCTGTTCCAGCAGGTCAAACTAGGATCCATACTTTTTTTTTTTTGTGAAATTACTAGAGTTAAGCCAATTCCTTGGAAGTTCTCTGACACCAAAAGGGAAGAAGAGTTTTTTCCATGTTAAGTATTTGTCCCTCCCTCAGCATTGTGACTGAAAGCAACATTCAGAGCTGTCTATGGGGCCACTGAAAAAGTCGACTTCTGCAGACTGAAAAACATGTGTGTAATAGTCATAGTCGTGGTTTGATTCTGTTTCGCAGTGTTTCTGTTTTCAGTAAAAGGGAAACAAACTACAGTGCATACAGTTTTGGTTTTTATGGAGTTTCCTAAGGTAGGAGATTATAAGCACAGCTTCCCATAAAAGTGCCTGTACTTTGCCAGATACCAGCTTCACAGAGTCCAAGAGCAGCTCTGCCAAGGCTTTCTTACATTACAGGTTAATAAGTAAGTTCAGCGCTATCACTGAGGTGCAGAATAAGCCCTTTCTAATTCAAAGAGGTATGCTACTGTAGTGTTGAAAGGAATGAAGGAACGAAAATCCTGCTCAAGTGAGAGTAGTTCACATCTAGGAATATGTGCCAGCAGATCAGCAGGTAGAGCTGTATTAAAACCTTTACGTGCTCCTTTGTGAAATCAGGCATTTATAATGTTGACTAATTCTGGTATCTTCCCCCTGGTGCTCAATGATTCCTAATTTTATGGGCTACTTAATGAAGCAAAATCCTCCATTAGTTTTTAAAATGTCTCTACATTTTAAGGCCTGGTGCTGTCTTTTCAAAATGATGCCTGCCTGGACCAAAGGCTTTCACTCTGTTGACAACGAAGGCAAGGAACTCATAGAAGGAAATTCTCATCTCAGACCTCCAGGAAGAAAAGGTACGTGTTGCACCTTGCTGGTGGAAAGGAAACTGTATGGGGTGAAAAAATAGCTCTTTGTGGAGACTCTGCCCATCCTGTTCTGCACAAAGGCAATGCAGGTTAACAGCGAGAAGAGACAGGATCCTTCCTGTGATCTCTGTCCTGACACCCCAGCCCCTGGGTTGAGAGGAGCCAGCATGCTGTCTCTGCTGCTTAGCAAGCAGGTGGCATCTATGAGCAAGGACCTCAAGTGCCTTTGTGGACAGGCAGAAGGTGTTTTGTTGTGAGTCAAGGGGAAGGCTGGCATTGTGGCCTCACAGGGCTTAGTCAACACTGAATTCTCTAAATATCTCCTAGGTTCCCTGTCCAGTAACGAAGGGAACAAAACAGATGTGGTTTTGTGTCCTCCCTCAGCAAGTCATTCCAGTATCTCATTGATCCTTCTTGTTGAACATGTTTCCCTTTATTTCACATCAGGGTTTCTTCTGTTCGCTTTGTGTTATTCCTTTTCCTTGCTCCCGTACTGAAAATAACGATCTCCTGGCCTTCCAAGTTTGTTCACTGCTAGTATTTAGGGACTGTGAACCAAAGTCTACTTAAAGTCTTTCATAACGTGCCTGATTTTGGTCACGGTATGTAGGATTTGCACCAGTGTAAATGAAAGCAGTACATGACCCATGACAGCTGCTCCTTAGTGGTCTTTTCTCTAGGCTGTGTAAATTAATTTTTCTTGAGTCTCCTCTCAGGATAGCATAAATTATGGGGCAAAAGCCTGTAATTCACTGCTAGGAAAGCAGCAGTAACTCCCGCTCTACCACTTTCCTGCCAAAATTATGGGAGAATAGCTGGTGATCTCAGCTCACATTTGAATGGCATGAACAAGAACAAGACAGAAAAATGATGGCTTGGGTGGCACAAAAGGCATGTACCCATCGTTGCCACTGCCTTTCTTCCAAGGTGGGGAAATGCATTGGAGAGCAAAAGAGGCATTGTCTGTGCACTCTTGCTTCTTGGTCCCATAATGTGTGAAGGGAAGAATATTAATGTCACATAGAAATTGTGTGCTGATGATTGCACGAAATATTGTACTCGATGTTCCTGGTTGCTGAAATTACTTCATCAAGGCTTTTTCTCCTTCTCCTTCTTTGATTCAAGAGTTCTCTGTGTAAATATTAACTATAGTATCAAGAGGCAGAGGAGACTTTCAAGAGACCTGGCCATCTGATGTCAAACCTTTAAGTCATAACGTTTCTTCTTACACTGTGTTCTAAAGGGTATGCCTGCACTCGCCTCACACTCTTGATGCCTGGTGGAAGCCTAAAAATCCACAGGGCTCGTCTTGTGGACTTGTAGACTGCTCAGCAGCCATGCATCAGCCGCCCCCTCAGAAGAGCTGAAGTGGCTCAGGTGTCAAAGAGCAGAGCTTGAGAGACAAGAAGCCCTGCAAACCCGCTACCTATTTCACAGCAGCAGTGTCACTCCATAGGTTGCTGAATGAGGTGGCAAAAGTGAAGAAGGTGGCAGATGACTGTGTTGGCTGATGTGCTGCCTGTTGTGTTGAAGTCAGACCAACACAGCTGGCTGAAGATGCTCCTGGCTTCTAGCACAAATCCAGCAATTCCTTGCATTATGCAGGTGGAGGTTACAGCAGCCTGGATTTTCCAGTTGTTTTGGCAACTGCTCCGATCCATTTCTATTTGGTAATGTATCGTTACGCTTTTGAAATACATTTAGTCTTCTTTATTGGATTCCCAATGTAAAAGTATTATTATAAGACCCCTTATATTTGGTGACAACTGAAGGTTTTCATGTTGAGATTCAGCCCTTACTCTGCTGAACTGTGAGAGTGAGTTACTACCTTGTAAGTGACTCACAGGTATTTATTATCCTGTGTATAAAGGTTAGGTTTTAACGTTCTGTGTGATATATGGACATGGCTCAAGATCAGGCAGTCTTGAATGATAGATCTTAAATTATGATTCAGTGGAAGAGGAAAGAAATGAGAAATCACAACTTTTGTTAAACAAGCCTGAAAAAACACTTGCACATATGTGAGCTGGTGGTGGAAACCCGCCAATTCCAGAGGCTGGTTTGCTAAGCCGTAGTATTGTGGCTCATGGACCCCAGCTCAGAGAACTGAAAAGACATTTTTAAAAGCCAGATTCATATCTATGCTTGCTTTCTGCTAAAGTCTCTTGCAGTGGAAAGATGCAGTGTTAATAGATAGCAGGGCAGACAGCAGACCCTAACAGGAGAATCCCTAAATAACTTTCTGACTGTGTCTTGGCATTCCCGTGTCTGCAGGGGGTCTCTAGGTGACTTTACCTACACCTATGCAACAGAGTTGTCCTCAAGCATCTTGGTGTGCCTTGCTTTTAGGCATGGTTCTGTTGCGTGTGTCAGTAACTGGGGTGCCGTTGGGAGTCTTCCTGAAAATGCACACCCTGTGGTACAATTTTCAAGAAATGCTCAGATCCCAGGCCACGATTCAGAAGGATGTTGGGGTGGCAGAAGGGCAGCAGTGGCACTTCTCCGCTCTCCTCTTCCTGCTTTCCCGTGGGAGACAGGGCAGTGGTTACAAGAGGTGCACGAGAAGTGTGGCTTTCAAGGGTAGAGGCAGGACTAGAGCATAACACATCTCTGGTACTCTACCAGGTTGGCAGTCCAGGACGCTGTAAGGATAAAAAAGGTGACAACGGCTCAAAGCTGCCTTCTTGTCTTTCCCCCTGAGCTGTTCTAAGACAGAGTTTCATGCAACTGAAGACTGGGCAACAGGCAGGCCTTATCCTTTTAAAATATTTTACACAACCAACCTACTTCACCCTCAAAAGGCTCTAGAAATATAAGGAATTTTATGTGGTTTTGTATCTGACGAGCAGTACATCCAGAATTCTGCTATTCTATACATCAGTTTTTGATGTTGGCGTCAATTAGCTCAAGACCTGCTCAGTAAGTTGCAGGTTTGGGTGTCAGCACCAACATGCCCTGGCTTTGTTCAGAAATTAAAGACCTAAGAGATACTGGTTACAAATAGCTGTTGTGGGTTTGACTATCTGGAATAAAACGTGGAACTGGAGGAGAATGTAATCCATGAGCTGTTTGAACCTGCAGCTTTTTGTGTCCTCATGTCTTTTGTTACCTGGGAACAGGAACGTTATGTGGTTATTTATGCCAGGGCAGTGATAAAGTACAGAAGCGCATAATAGATCTAAGCTTGGGCAAAATTTTGCTGAATTTGGGAGCTGGGGCTTAGGTGGGAGACTGAGTGGCAATGATTTTAGTGACTTTCAGCTCATAATGTATGTTTCTGCCACTGCACTTTCTCTGTCCTTTCAGTAGCAGTGGGGTTAGTCTGCATTCATACTGCCATGTGGGAGAATAGTGTTTCATGCAATTCTGTCTACTGTTGGGAAAGTATATTCTTTAGAAAAATAATAAGGTAATTAAATGTGGGATCAGCATTTGACTGGAATAGTCCAAGACCTGTTATTCTTATTAATAGAAAAAATCCTACTTACTCTGTCATGCATATGGAAATATGCCTTTCTTTTAAACTGGAGAAGGAAATTACAGTAATGATACTGATTATTTAGACAGGGAAATGTTAGCTGCTTATAGAAAATGGAGGCTTCCTGTCCTTTTCACTTTGGATACATTTTACAGATGTGGCCCTTGTTGATTTTAGTCTCAAATATTATTATTTAGATTTGATTTATGGTTATGATACTTCTGAGACAGTAAAAAAATCAGAACTGAAAGTTATTAAAAAGTAATTTCTTACTGGTCCTTAAATAAAATAATTTTTTTTTGTAAGTAACATAGAAATTATATATATCGTAAGAATTACTTTTTTCCAGTTGGCTAAGTTACCTTTTTATAGCTATGACTGCTGTATACTGTTTCAAATCAGTGTCTTCATCTAAATAGACATTTCTTACATCTCATCATTATCTAGCTGACTTAGGTCAAATTCTTCATTTTGACTAAGTGAATAATTGTGTTTTAGATTGATGATTGTGCACCCAGTGTACAAAAAACCTCTACTGTTTCTCCCAAATCAGTCTGAGAATTCAAAATAAGAAAGTGTTCAAAATAGCCCCAGAATGTCAAAATCAGACTACATTCGGTGAAAACAAAACATGGGCGTTCCTGAGTCCCGACATTTTTATTTTTCTTTTAAATCAAATGGAATCAATTTTTTTTTTTCTGAATCCACTTGAATGGCATCTTCCAAATCTTATTTAGCATTTCATCAGAGCTGTAGTGTGGATTTCCATGAGTGAGGCCATACCTGTCATTATATACTGGAGGCATCTGACTCCCTCGATGCCGATCATTAGATGGGGAGGTTGCACAGGAAAGATAAATTAGTAAAGGAGTCCAGCCTACAGAGAGAAGTAGGAATATGGAAAACCCAAATGACAACTCAGATCAAGCATTGTAGCAATCAGCTAAGCCCCCATTAATTTAAACTGATCCAAAATAACATATTATCTTTTGACTGGAAAAAAACAACCCTACAACATTCCATGTAAACTCCTTTTGCCAAATTACACACTTTGCTTGCATTTTCCTTTCAAAATGTTGCTGAAATTAAAAAAAAAAAAAAAATTGACCTAATTGCTATCTTTCTTCTCCCATATTCCAAGTGAATGGATAACACTCATTCACTTCTAGTAGCAACTTTATGGCCCTGATCTGATGGTCCTGAATTTCTTAAAAAAAGTAATCCATATAGCTACACTGACAGCTCTATTTAGTCTATAAAAGTTAGTGAACATATATACTCTGCCTAGATTTACGAGAGGTCAAAAAGCCCCAAGTAGCTAAGATTTCTGTGCTTATGAGTGGTGGAACATAGTGCGGCCGTAGGCAGCCGGCTGTGTCAGGGCCAGCCTGGCTGGTGTCTGTCTGTATGGGCTTGGGCCAGCATTGCACCAAGCAGATCTTACACCAGAGGTGGTCTTTGCTTGGCATAGGGCACTGAGGGCTGGGGAATGCCCTTCCGCCCCTGCTGCTAACCCTAGTCCTATTGCAGAACCTGCCTCATTATTTATTCATTGGCATCAAAAGTGTTCCTCTGCAGTGTGAAATGCATAATGGAGACAGCCTGAAAAGTAAATAGCTTTCTGCACTTGCTGGTATGCCTAGGCAACATCATTAGGTCATGTTTAAAGAATTTGTTCATTGCAATCTATTATGTAAAGCAGAGAAATGTTTGAGTCAGCTGGTTATAAAGGGTTTTGGAGTCATCAGAAATATATTCTCTCTTCATTATTATTCACAGAAACTAAAAATTATTTTGAAAAAACCCGACCAAAATAATTCAAAATGAATTGCAGCTCTTTTATAGAAGCCAAGCTTCCAGAAACCTTTTTTTTCTTCCATGTGTCTCAGGTTTTAAGACTGTTGCATTAACTGAGAAATGAAATCCCAAGCCTTAGCTGTGCTCTCATTTTATTAGTGTCATACAGTGATAATCTCACAAGGACCCTAATAAGTACATGAGAAAAAAAAATCAGCTAAATGGGGGATCTGAAAATGTTCTAGCCCAGTGCTATTACATAGGTCTTACTCTTTTTTTCTGCCTGTTCTGTAATAGAATGTTTTGCAAATTCTTCTCTCAGCAGGTTTTGAACATGAACTTGCATTACTATTCTTACAAAATAATAAACAGCTTTGGGCTATAAAATCTCTCAAATTGTTTTTCACAGAAGGGATTTGCATGCTGACTCATTCCTACTATATTTATAACCTATTGCCAAACCACTGCAACTGCAGGATTTCTAATAAAGCTATGGAAATTACATGCATTGGGATGGGAGTTGAATACATTTACATTTGTAGTATTTTACCATTTCAAAATTTATGGCAGATTACCTTGTTTGTGCATGTCTGGACTTTAATGGTTATTTTTTATAGCAGAAAATAGTAGTTTATGGTGGTATTCCCAGTAGAAGGTTTTTTATGAATCCACCATATGGAGTATTACATAAAACTAAACTTGTATCAGCAGTGATTTTATGTAAAGTAAGACAGTGAACATTACCAAGAATTAGTGATTACAGAAAATGTCAGAAAACTTGAAATTTTATGAATGTGATTTTTTTCCCCCAATTATTTTTAATCTACATTAATAGCAGTCCAATTCTCTGCTTTTTTGTGCAGGAAAAACCTTCATTGTCTGCAACAAATCTAGGGCATGTCGAGCAAATAACATTTACTGCAGCTGACCTCTCCCCACCACCTCCCTTTAAGGTACCTTTCATGGAGTTGTGATGTTTGACACAACAGGGAGATGTGGTGATTTTTGCAGGAGAAGACTAAGAAAATCTGGAAAGTCTTCCCTTTTTTTCAAACACACATCTCTGTTAGTTCTATATTGTAATCACAGCTACTTTCTTCAGTGTGGTAGGAGACGGTCTTTTACCAGTGCCTTCCTATAAATGGAAGGAATAGACTTCTGCTAGCGAGAATTGCAGACAGGAAAAGTATCAGAATTCCGTAGGAGAACATGAAGATGAGCAAGGCTATTCTCATGGAAATATGTATTTGCCTAAGTATTGACATCAGGAGACTCTATACAGCTTTCTCAAAGAGCACCTCGTGGAATTTGGAGTCATTCAGCCAGCAAAAAGAAATGTGCCATGAAAAGTAGGTAACCAGTCACACCGAGAGAGCAGCAGATGGTGCATCCGTGAAGCAATTGTCACCGCCAAGAGCCTGGCATGTTCTGCAGGCTGAAATGTATCTGCCTCATTAATGAAGTAAGCACTTGGGTAGGGAATGTCTATGACAATCTATATATGCTTGCGAATAAGTTGTGAACAGGGTGTGAGGTTTATATCTGGGATTTAAAGAAGAAGATGGAAAGAGGATAGGAGGAAGAGCCAGCTGTAGATATCTAATCCTGCTTCTTTTGCTGGTCCCAGTCCTGGCAGAAACTCCTGGGCAGCTCAAAGCAGGTTTTGACCCCAAGGCACATTGCATTAGGCATGGTGACCCAGGTAACCTCTGCTTCTCTACACTTTCCCAATCCCCATACGGCAGCTCACTCATTACACCAAACTGCTTTAGGAAGAAGGGCATAAGGCCAGCTCTTCCTAGTGGGGGAAATTCACACCTAAAGGGAACTGTGAGTTTTCTAGCAGTAAAAAAGGGCAAAATCTTAAAGAACAATCCAGCCTGGATAGGACTGTATAACCTTTTCTGTAGAGTGGCACTGAAAGCTACCGTATGGGTTTGCTATATAGCTTTAGGGTAATTCATGTGAACAGTGCAGTTTCCTCTTCTTGCTCCTTTCCCCACAGAAATCCTTCTTGCTTGATAGAGTCTTGAAATCAGAGAGGATTTCAGATCAGGCTGGCACGTGTGTATGTAGATATATCCTGGGTGGCTGTCGACTTTGGAAACATTTCAAGGCTGAGCAGGGCCATTTTATCATCTTGTCTGACTTTTTTAGAAGCCTGGTGCCTTTAAAACTTCCTGCTTATACTTATGGAAAGAATTCTGTGTGAGAGAGAGCTCACCCAGCCCTTCACCCTGGGAGAAATCCTCAGCTAGAGTATGGGCTCAGAGACACAGGGTGCTACCGTCACTGTTCCCCCCAGCCGAGATGCTGCCTCTTGGCCTCTCTACTTACGTGACTCACACTCTCTTTGCTTTTTCATTAGCTGATGTATCATAGTCTTACAGCTGTCTTCTCTTGATCTAAATTGCACACTAATACTGTACATTATTGATTAAATGAGTCTACAAATGTCTTTTTAATACTGTATGGGTTGATCAGTCTTCTCAGTTAATGTACAGCACCTCCAGTGGGCTTTAAACCTAGTGAAGCAGCTTTTTACCACATCTTACTGGGAAAGAAAAGTACGCATGAGAGGTTGTCCTCACACACATGCTGAGGTATGTGTTTTGGCAGTGGGGAGTTAGTAATGATTTCACTTGATATGCTAAAAAGCTCCCTGTGTTCACAAGTCTGGATTTTGATAATCACAATTGCTGATGTAACTCTTTGCAACTAAAACAATTCATGGGACTTTGCTGTTATGTACTCCAGTGGCAAAGCTGCACTGTAATAGTTGAGCTAGTTTAGCAATTAATTTTGCTTTTTCTGTGAGCTTTTTTGGAGGAGAAGTTTCAAAGCTTTTCTTAAACTTTTTTTTTTATTATTTCTTTTTCCTTCTTAAAAATGTTTATATACACTGAACTTAATAACTAAGTTTCCCAGGTATGACATGTGATGGTAAAAATAGTAGTATTCTGTCTGTTTCAAGTGATTATTTGCATTATAAACATATAATATAAACGGCATTCAGGAATTACTCTAGTTTCTGTCTCAACTACTTAATTATTCTAATTTTCCTTTTGCTTTCATTTCATAAATCTTATTTCCTTTCTGTCACCTTCCATGATTCAATCTATATGTAAGTATTGGCCCATTTGTAACATAGTAGGGAAAACATGTTTGTGTTTTTGGGTAGGTCTGATGTTTATCTGGTTTCATAGAATTATAGAAAATTGGGCTGAAAGGGCCTGGAGACATCACCTAAATCTACCCCATTCTATTTTAAACAAGGGGACAAAAATGAGGTTTTATATGCACATATTTCCTGAAATACGAACTTTACCTCAGATTTGCATGCCTAAGGCATTGCAGAAATAAAAGCAGCTCTAGTTCAAAGGAAGAGGGCTTGTGCAGGTAATTGTTATTTCTGTGTGTGCTGCTCATGATGGGCTTGGCCACAGAGGCACAGCCAAAATCAACCCAAAGCATTTACCCTCCTTTGTCATTATTCAGATGGACATCTTGCATTACCAACGGAAAACAAACAAACAAACCTCTAAACAAATTGGGTCAGTATGGGTACATTTAGTCAGTACAAAGCATTGAAAGGCAATTAAATGGTTTCAATTTTTAAATGATTACGCTGAGAGGTGGCAGTTGCCCAATGACTGGTGTACAAGCCTCTTGGTGCTTTCCTTTGGGATGCTGGATATAGCTTTGTGGTGTTTACAAAAACAATGGAGAAACAAACATTGAGAAAGAGAAGAAGCCTCAAGACAGAGCAGCAGATCTGAATTAAATGAGATGGTAGCAGCTAGACTGGAGAGACTGGGGAATTGCACAGCAGCAGGAATAATGCTGAGGAGGTAGTTGGTTGCTGCCCTGGCTCCTGGGTGATAGGCAGCTCCAGAATCCACTTAAGTCTTAAAAGATCAAGATTTTACTTACACTTCAGTAAAGCAGCTTCTCCCAGGTTATCAGACATTTAGCTCTTTGTCAAATCCTTTGAGCCATACATTAGCAATGAAAGAGTGATATTGCCACTATTGTCCCTGATGATTCAGCAAGGAGCAATACATGATAGCCTTTCTAACAAGGCTGTTATTCAGACATATCAGCGTCTGCAATCTAACTGCTCACTGGTTCAGAGTGTTAATGCTCTGCATATTGTGCTTAATAGAATTTTAAATTATTTTGATTAAAGTGTCAAGGGATGAGGATTTAAGATTGATCAAAGCTACTTGCTGTGCCATGGCAGTTGTTAACCAGCCACTTCCAGAACGTTATTACACAGGCTTAAGTGATATAACATTCAGACATGAGAAATACAAGGAAATATTTCTCCTCATTTCATACTGGGGGACTGAGAGGGCAAGGAGGAAACTAAGGAGATATATATTTCATAAACAGTGACTGACTTGGGGTCCCAGTTCTTCTCTAATGGAAGTCGATGAGACCTTTGCCATTGTCTTCTACTCAATGGCAATTCAGCCATGGATGAGCAATGACAAAAATCCAGTATGGAAAGTCTTCAAATCTTTGGGCAGAGACTGTAAACATTAAAATGCAGTTAGATAGTGGAGGAAATAAATAACGGAGACTTGTCTGGCTGTGAAAACAGGTATCTGGAAATAGAGTCAGCACTAAGTTCTTGCTTTGAAGCTCACTTGGTGGCCACAGAGGTCTTATGTGATGGATGTTTAATTATGGCAACAACAAAATGAGTAGGACGTTCCCGTCATGTATAGCCTTCAGCTAAACCAAAGTACTTCAGTGTGCGTGTAACTTCAAGTATGCAAATAAATCCACTGAAGCTAACGTAAGGAGAACTTTTTGCAATTCTTAAATAAGTACATGTGCTTCAGGACATCCTCTGAGTGGAACCTTAGAGTACACTTTGTCCAAATCATTGTCTCAGCTAGGGCATTTGTTAACGTTTGGACCTGAATCAGAGTCCAGTGGCCTGGACTGCTAATCTCTTCCTTGCTAAGAAACTTCTTGCTACTCAGATTCAAGGGACATGAGCAACGCAGTGAAGCCATAATCTATTCTAGTCCTATTCAAGGTGATGCAGTGTTCTCTGCTTCACTTCTAAAATGAAGAGTAACACTCTGTACAGCTCTTCCTATGAAATGTCATTAACAGATAATTGCTTAAAATCTCAATAAAATTTACATCCACATTTGTAAATGACCATATGGCACTTTATGGTGGAATATCCTGGGCCAGACTGGTTGGTATGCTCTAGCTACCCATGTTGCTTCAACAATGCAAAGCAGTCATAAACTCACCGTAAGTGGCTAGTTAACTCAGGTCTGCAGCCACCCTGACTGCACTGCTCTAGCCACCTCTTGCACTAGATAGTAGGTTGTATAAGCAAGTGCTTTGTTGAAATTACAAACTTGCTGTGAAATAACGTTGTCCTCTACTTGGTATAACCTAAAGAATTACATTTCTTGAAGCTGCTGCTGACTAGAATTATTCCAATGGAAGCAAATGTTTTGATTGCTGTTCTGTTCAGCGAATAAGTGTGAACTATAATAATAGTCAAAGACAATTTACCTAAAATAGGATTAATTTAGCTTAGTGATAACCAGACTATTTATTGTTCACTGATTAAATCTCAGAATAAAATCAGAATAATAGCTGGTGTTACAAAAATTGTCTAATAGATTAAACTAAAGAATATAGAAGATCCAGAAGCTGAAAATTAAAATATATGGTGAAAGTCCATCTTAGCAGCTCTCAGTTTGTGTCAGTTGGTACAACCATATCTGTAGTCTGTTGCACAATATGGAGAGAGCAGGAAAACACATTTCAAGTACAGCTGTGTTTTCCTATAGTCCCTTTCTTAATAGTTCCTCAAAGCATTCTTTCAGAGAAACAACAAATGGAAGTACTTCATTTCAGTCTACAAAAAAATGTATCTACCTGTTGTTGCATGATACAGACTCTCTGCTTATGCACATGATACAGACTCTCTGCTTATGCATGCCCCTGCAGCCATGGAACAAAGTCTGGTGGGCTGAAGGCATCTGATGTATGAGTTCCATCCTGTTTCCAGTGGGGAAGTCCAGGACTGCAGCCATTTAGCAGACAAATGAATATACAGAACCATTAAAACATATTAAATACTCATGTATGTGTTTAACTGCAAGTACATGACTAATCTTTTTGACTCCAGAGGCAGTAAGGCATACATCTTAAGCAGGTACTTAAGAATTTTGTTGAATGAAGATCATAGAACATTATTTCCTAACACTAGCGTGTTAGATGGTGTAATTGTCATGGGGATTATCACTCTCGTGGAGAGCAGGAGAGCAGGGCTGCAGTCACACTGCCCTCCTTGTGCACACTAACTGTATTCACCGTGTAGCAGCATGCCCTCCATGACCTGTTTGGACCACCTATAGGCACCTGTGGGAGATACCCTAAAGGAAATATATGATGACTCTTGTGAGTTGTCAAAGTTGACCTGATGCTGGGAATGAGAAACGCTTGACTAAATGGAAATTGGAAGGGGGGGTGGGGGGGGAAGGAATTCGGAGCTGGGGGACCCTGCAGGTAGAAGCAATACTGAAGTGTTTATGCTGTATTCCACAGTAAGGAGGAACTCCCATCCCTGCGCCGTCCGTGCGCTGCGCTGTCGGGGGGCAGTCAGTGAGCACCAGGCAGTATTGCTGCTGCTGGATCAATATGTACTGCTGCTATTGAATGTACTCAAATACTTTGCAAAACAGGGCAGATCTGCAAGTACCAGCTTGAATCAGTGGAAGTATTGATTGCCTGTCATTCCTGGCATAACCAGGGAGCTAACGCTGCCAAGGCAGAGAACTTTGCTAGGGAGAAGTTACATAGTAATTTACGGAGAACCTTTACACTGTGACAAGAAGGATTTCTCATAGAGACAAAAGGCAAAGACCTGGATCTCATTGTGAAACTCCATTCCTTTTACTTCTGTTTCCATCTAAATGAAATAGGGGGACCCATTTGCAGCCAACGAAATTAGCTAAAAGCTACTCACATAAAGACAGAGTTTTCAATGAAATCGAATCCATATATTACCTCATAGGAACAGTTTTCCAAAGTTAATTTCCAGGTTAATAGGCTGTTATTGCCATTTTCAAATAAAGCAATTAAAAGTAATATTCTTATATTACTGATAAGGAGGATCCCACTGATTGGATTGTCAGCTTATTTTGTTCAATGTTCTTAGTCAAAGAGTTTCTAGTAAAAATTATTTTGGGGAAAGGTGGGAGAAGTCTGCTCATAGGAAAAAAAAAACCCTACCTCTCTGAAGTAAAAGGTATATTTTTTATTAAATGTTGAAGTAATAAACTCTACTTCCTAACTTGTGCAATGTGTAAAAAGTATTTTCTTTCTAAATATACTTCTATCAGTTTTTTTGAACTGAAAAGCAGAGGTAAAACGAGGTGTTAATTATACACCAGACATGTTTTGCCGTAGATGTTAAATGCTCTCCTTGGAGCATGTGTAATATGTTGAACTGTAATCTTTTCCACAAAATCTTTTTGTTGAAACTCCCAGAAAATTTCCGTTTCTTTACTGCAAGAAGATCTACACCATAGGGGCAAAAATATGATATAGGAGAAACAATATCATTTCTCAAGGGGAATTATCATAACATATGAACTAGAAAACATTACTTTCCCCTTGTAAAATGGCATGACTGTAACATATGTCCGGCTCCAATTAGAAACTGTCTTTTTTAGATTATCATCATGTCAGCCTGCACTTGTGAAAGCAGTTTTGACAGATCTGGGGCAAATTTAAAAGCAAAGGAGACAGCTGGCCTTAGAATTTATAAGCAGGCATTAATTTTGCAGAAAGGATATTTTTTGTCTGTTTGAAGAAGACAAAGAGCTAAGCAAAGCCCCCTTATTTGTGCCACTTGGTGGATAAGCGCCGATGTGTTTCACAACAGTAAAATAACTGTACTTAGCTACTTTGAGGGACCTACAAAGACTAAAGCAATGTGAAGTTTCTGACTTTACATTCTTTCTGTCCGATGAAATCTCCAATGTTACTGTTTCTCTAAAGTGGTAGATCTAGTGGAAGAAGAGCTTGCTATTGTCACTGGCCTGGAAAAGTTTTACTGAACAGGGTGAGTTGATTTCAGCTGCGGTTGGCCATCAGTCACAGGCCACACAGGGAATCCTGACCTGGGGATGGACCTCATGGTGATGAGATCCTGATGTTTCTGTGTCTTCATGGATCTACAGCACAGATTTGGAGTACAGGAAGAGGGAGTCGGTTCCTGACATTCCTGTTCACAGGCCTCCAGGCAGGGTTTGGATTTATGGGAAAGACTGCCTCAGCATCCCCCATGCCAGCAAACCTTTTCATCCCTGAGAAAGCACCTGTGGCTCATGTTTAATCCTGAAGACCTGTGAAAGTTTTGACATGTGCCTAAATAATGCTTCACTTTGAAAGGTAGAAAAAATGACCTTGTAGTGCAGCCTTCCCAGTCACTGGCATGTATTCATCAAGTGGCGCAACATAAATAAGAAAGTGGCAAAGGTCTCTTGTTGATTTCAATTATTCTAGGATATGAAATCCTTGATAAAATTAATCCTCTGGGATCTGATTCAAAGACTCAGATGTGAAATACGCCTGTCTTCAGAGGATTCTGGGTCCAGCCCATGCCAAGCAAAAATAACAAAGCCAGACTAAGCCCTGCTGATTTAAAGCACATGCTAAGTTGCTCAGTGGTACTAGGGAGGGACCACAAGGGAGTGGACTTCCCAGTCCTAGTAAAGTTGTGTTTGAAGTGCCCAGGGAACTTTGGGGTTGTGCTGTATGCAAGTAGGTGTCATTCCTTCACCCCCAAAGGCCAGCTCAAGACCAGTGCTCTTCTCAGCTCTCAATCAAACATGCTTTGACAGTGTAAACTGTAGGTTTCGTTGGGTAGGGCCTTGCCAGAGGGATGGGACAGTGCTGAGCAGGATTTAGACTGGCTTCTGCTCTGCAAAGAGCCTCAAAAGTGCATGAGGAGTACTTCTCCCTGTCAGCAAGTGACACTTTGTCTTTCAGATTAAAGTTTTTAATTAAAATGGGCATTTCTGGCCCGAATATTGGCAGCCACAGGACTGCTGAAATGTGACATCATTTATGACTCCAGTAGTAAGGAGTTCACTGTCCATGATCGTAAAACAGATTTCAGTCTTGATTTGATATCGATTTAACAGTCAGCATAAGTTTGCCCTTTAATATTAAACAAAATATGTACGGCTGAAGCATTAATGGTTTTCTTCCTCTGGGTTTCTCTGCGGATATTTCCTCCAGTTCTTCTAAGCAGTGATGCCTGGCAGAGAGTGGTCTTCAGACTTCTGTAACACCACTTTTCTGGAGCAGCCATTCCTGTTACCCCACACGGCCTCATATGGTGCAGTCCCCTTCACCGCTCTTGTGCCCCTGACACAGATGAAGGCCATTTCTGCGAGAAGTCTTCTGTTACAGTAATTGCCAAAGATTGGTGAATCCAGCCTTCATTTATTCCTGCAGGCACACTGCTAGTTTCTAGCCCTGTGCTCAACCCTCCCTCCCCAGCTATCCCTGTTCTAATGACTTTAGTCTATTCTTGCAAGTCTCATTTATTTTCTTGCTTCTTTTTGACACGGGTGATACAACACATGACCTCTGATTTGTCTGTCTCCTGCCCCCATGTTTCTGATATTCATTAAGGAGATGTTCACTTTTCCAGCTCTGCTTTTCCCCTTAGTGAGCTACACCCAGAGACGCACATCAATGTCTCTTTTAATGGAAATTTCTTACTCCCATATCTGAATTTAATTTCCAGTGTTTTTCTTCCTAGCTTTAGCTGTAATTCTCCTACCATCTTTTGTCCTTCTGTTTAAAAAGTGTCCAAAACCATGCGATAGGTGTTGTTCTTTGGGACATCAGGAGGGACCTGGTCTTTTTAGGAAAACAGTCAGTCCCATGAGAACTCCAGAATTACACTTGAGATGACTCTCCTGATGTCAAGCGAGGTCAGTTTTGACAACCTACTGCTATTCTGAGCTAAAATATCCTTTTAGCATATACAAGATTTTTCTCTCACTACCACCTCCAAGCCTAAATCCTTAGCATTAAAGATAGAGGTACCACTGTGACTGTGACCTGACACAGAACTTGAATACCCCCTTTCTGTGCCATTCTCTGAGAGGCTGTTCTGGGAGAGCTGAGGAGGGAAGGATCGTTTCTTTTAATTGTGAGATGTGGCAGTTTGGAAAATCTGTTTTCATGTTGTATTGTGAAGTTGTTGGGATGGGGAGACTCCTGGGACATGTGATGCACTTTGAATGCTTTTTGTTTTAGTTTTTCATTAAGTATCAGGGCTGATGAAAATACAAGATAATATTACGGTACATTTATAATATAAATGAAAGTAAATAGATACTTCAGCAAATTGCTTGTCTGCTTAAACGTATTTTGCCCTTGCATATGTCCATCCTTGCTACAATTTTCTTTTGTTTACAACAGTGAACTAGGATTAATTTGATCAGACACTTTAAGTTCAGGCCTGGTTAGGAGTCCTGGCTTTCTGAACACAAAAATATAGTTGTCTCTGGGTCAGCCTACAGAATCTTATGGGTGAGAGATGTGTAAACTCCACTTTGGTCCTCTGCTTATTCTCTTTTTAAAGTCATAGATGGAAGCAGCTGTTTTGCGGTATTTTCCTGCCACATGTGTAACATCTTGGAAGTGAAGCTGACTTTAGGTAAAAGCTTTGTGAAATTTTCATTGATTTTCTATGGTTGGGTTGGAAAACATGGAAGTGGCAAAGAAACAATATGATCAGAAATAGACAGGAACTACTAGTTTGTAAAATTATTTCTACTTTAATTTGCCCTACTGTTATAATAATATGCATTATATATTTATAAAATAATATATATATATATAAAATATACAGAACAATCCCTGTTGGTGATTGCAGTACAGGGGCTTTGACGCCAGTCGTCAGTGTGTTCACCAGCTGTGGCTTGAGACCTTTGTCTGCTCACCACTTTTGGTGGCATGTGCTCATGCACTTGTTCATGCTCCTTGCTGACGTCCAGCCCATAGTCACTGCTGTTGGAGTTGGGGGCCAAGAAAGTCAAATTTCACTCACAAATTTAATTTCAGACAAGACGGAAATCCAGGAGCATTAGGCTTCTGGGTTTAGATCCTGGTGCCCTGAAGTGGTACCTTACCCCCACTCTCTGTAAGCAAACCAGGCATCATTTGATTGTTCCACATCATCTACATATTCCCCAGCTGGTGAATAAGTTTAATTTTGTCCTGTGACTACCCAAAAGTGATTTGGGAAAGCACAGCCCAATACTGATATTCCCGTCATCTTGGACTGATGACAGCCCATGATTTACATGCAGCAATATGGTTCTGAGGGATCTCAGAACTGGTTGAAAATAAAGGTTTAATGATTGAATTATATATTCTCTCTCTGTGATAGAAAATAATATAAGACAACTGACTCGGCTATCAGACAGATTACATAAGCCCAAGTTAAGTGGTAGAATAAAAATGAGTGATATTCCTCCTTGACTTAAATACAGCACTAAGTAGTATGCCCTTGAATTCAACATAAAGCAATTTCCTCCTCTTTGGTAACAGCTAGGGGGCATTCCGAATGCAAATAGAGTCAGGTTTGCATTTTTAATATTTCTTATATACATAATTCACTGCCTCAGTTTAGAAACGTTATTGCTACCTCTTTTGTGCATTTAAATTATTTTGCACCTCTGAACTTTCATATTAACTTTAATGTCAGCTTTTAAAATGTATTTTGTACTGGCGAGCTTGTGCTTATAGGTCTTGAAATTCACAGATAACACAAATGCACACCCAGGCACAAATACACTGTGCTGTTTAACCTGTGTCATTTGACTGGGACATGGGGGTTTTTACTAACCGCACACATGGTTATACCAAAGCCCTGAAAATCAATAGGTAACAAATGGGAGCAAACCAAGAGCAGCCAGGATTAGAAAATCTCATTTGTGTGCAGTCTACTCTACATACATAACTCACAGGCGTAGCGAAAATTCTAGCTGATCAATAGGAAACAATGCTTTTTCTAAGTAGCTTTCAAAAGAATACAAATTACAGATGGAAGAAGATATCCACAATGGGAGGAAATCCATCCTCGTGCTAATGTGGGATTAATTCATGCATTGCATAAAGTCAGGAAGCATGAGATGATTCTGAGCAAGCTTTACTTCATTGCATGTTTCAGGAGAGAGAAGTGGTGGTGACCATCTCCTGTGGCCGTGAATGCACTTGAGAAATTATTCACTCCAGAGGAAATGGAGCTAAAGATTTACAGCATCTTGCTTGATTTGTCAAACTTCCTCAGTCGCAGGCTGATGTTGTCAACTGCTTGAAACCATAGATCTCAGGGAGGTGGCTGGGTGATGGCCTTGCTCATGTCTACTCAAACTGTTCGTGAAGGCACAGCTCTATCTGCCTCTTACTGGCTCCATGCAGGAAATGGTGCCAGAAACATCTTCTCTGTTGGTCCCACCCCTCCTTCAGCCCATCAGAGCAGGCGGGCAGGGATCCAGGTGTTCTCCTTCTGTGGGGAGAGACAGCTTTCCCATGAGACAGCCTGAGACAGGGAGTGAATGGGGTCGTCTCATCTGCTCCACCCCATCCCTACCAGACCGGTGTGATCACACAGGGAAAATATATGGCAGCTCGTAGCAAGTGTTTCCCTGGATGCCTCTCCTGAGGGTGGCAAAACTGAACCTGAACTGAGTCAGCAACAGTGTTTTGAGTGCTGACAACTGTACAGTTTGCGTGACAGATACTGGGGTCATAAACTGTGCTTTCTAACTATGAGAGACTATATATATATAAAAAAGATATATCCAGGTTCTCTGCTGGTTTGATTCTACTGATGATTTCTCAAAGCAAATTCAGTCTGGAGGCTGAAAATCAAGACTGCTGCAATCTGCGTCACAGTTGATAATAGATGTCCTGCTTCTAACTTTAATTTCCCATTAGTTTACAGCAGCATAAGCCCAGTGGGATGATGGAAAATCCACCCCAGCTTGCACAGATTTTGTGTACTTCACGTAGGTTGCTGTAGCTCTGAAAAGCCAATGCAGGGGCTATAATAGGGACGACAGCTACAGGGATGCTGGCAAAAGCCTGGAAGTGTTTCCTGGATGCAGATGAGTGCCATGTACCAAAGCTGGTGACTGCTGTTACTGAAAGGGAGATTGCTTCTGGGCTGATTCTGCGCTGGCTGTGAGCAGCTTAGAACCCAGTTCTGTATCTCTTCCACTAAATGGGTGGTGGCGTCAGTCTCCAGTTTGATTTCTCTCCTCTCATCTGAAATAATTATTACTGATGAAGTTATAGTAGGAAACAAATTAGTTCAGATTTTACACTGATGTTACTAGTGGCATTGTGAGAGAGAAAAAAACATGCTTTGACTTGTGGACTGGAAAGCTGTGAGAAGCAACTAAGATGATGAGGACAGGGGTCTGTAAAGCTGGTCTAGCTGAGAACAGAACCTGGGACATGTATGAAAATGCATTGTGTGTCGTGAGTGCACAAGGCTCCCAGCAGTGCCCACTGCAGCACTTGGGGAGCCACAGCCGGAGCAAGGCAAAGAGCTCAGGCTGCACTCGGGGATCCACCTGAGAAGCAGCTGGGGTTGCCCACGTTGCCATCCTGCTGCAGTGCATTACGGTCTTTGAAGTGGGGTGTTGTAACTGGCCCTGCAATTGCTCCAGATCCGTTTTCAGGTAAAGGAAAATATGTTTATTTTGATCACCCCAAGGACCCCTCTCAACTGACTGTGCCTGAAGCTATTCACCCTACTTGATGCAATAGGTAGGGCAGCTAACTTTGTAATTGCAGCACCTGTTTTACAAATGAATACCTGACTGGAACCTAATGTTTTGGTTTGCTGGGCAAACCAAATGAAGAAAAATAATTCAATTTAGATTGAATCAATGGTTGCTATTAGTTCTTTAAATGGCAAAACAAATATTCTCCTTCAACCTCTGCCCTAATAACATGGATTCATTTAACAGAAAATGTCCAACCTGAGATGCAAAAAGAAAAAAACCAAACAAAATAGAAGTATTTCATTTTGTGGGCCTTGTAAGAGAAAGCCTTGGGCTAGATTCACGCTGACTACCTAGTAGCCTAGTGGTTAGGACACTCACCTAAAATGGGGAATCTGGATTAAGATCTACTCCTCTCTCTGAAGGCAGTCATAGTCCCCCGTCCTCAAGAAAATCCTTCGCTACCTGCAGCATTATAGGACATGGAGATAAGGCTGTATGTCATTAGGGGTGCGGGGGGGTGGGGGTGGGGAGCGGGCATGACAGGTCTCTTTAGTTGATGCTGCTCTCTTTGAATAAGTTGTTGAAAACAGGTTCCATATCTTTCACCTTCAGGTGAATATCCTACCTGTCAACCCAGAGAGTTTTTTACTAATACATTTGGAGGAACATCTTTCAGCATATGCACTGTATAAGAACAAAATTGCTCAGCTAGATTCATATGGAAATCTGGAGAAATCGCTCAGCTTCCTTGTTGGAATGGAATTAGTTAAAAATGCTTCACTCTGCTTTACCAGAGTTTTGAGGATTAATTACGAGTATGGGCAATATTCAATGCAAACTTTTCTGTACCAGTGCATTCTTATTATTTAGTGATTTCTTTTGTAAAGTAGCTTGTAACGTAGCATATGATTCTGGTTGTACTAATAGCCACTGTGTTAAGCCACAGAAAATCTGTATTTGTGCCAGATGTTAAGTCCCCCTGTGCCCATGTCTCCTTATTTCCCTCTGCTCTAGAAAAAGCTGGAATTCTTCAAAGAGTGACCTCCTAAGGCACCATCTCTCATCTTATTTATTTCTCGATTCTGCTGTCGTTCATTACATTAAAGGTTATTTTTTTAATGAAACACTGTGGGTAGGGAGAAATAACTTTTACCTTCTGTTCTAATTGATGAATGATGTGTGAACTAATCAGAAAGCTTTGCTATAGCCACCATTAAAGCAACAGATGTATGTGGCTCAGGAGAGATTTGTTGAACAGCTTCAACCTTTAAGTGCAGAGGATAAATGGGTGGTGACATCATTATACCTTGACAAATAGAAATTATACCATTCTCTTTTTTTCATTACTGATGGGTGATTTATTTCTATGGCTTTCATTTTCATAAGATCCATTCATTGTCTCTAAAGTTAAAACCTTTAAAAACTGCAATATGTGACTAAAGTGATTATAACAATTTCCACATGATCTGCAGTACGTTGTCTTCTGAACTTTTCTCCTGAAAGCTACTTTTTAATAGAACAATAGTATTATGTGCAGTATGGTAAGTCAAAAAGAAACATTTGAATTTCATAGTTGGGTTCATTTTTCAACCAGCCACAAAACCAGCATATAAGGAGTCAGAGGACACTTGATGTGGTTATATGGCGTCTCCATCAGTTGCTGGAGGATTTTATTTCTGCAATGAACTTGAACCCTTAGGAGAGGGTTGTTCTGCACAGCAGTTCTGTGCCATAATAAACAAGCAAATGTTCCCATCTCACCCATATCCCCCCAGTAGATGTTGAGCTCTTGCCTTGTTTGATTGCATTTCTCATATAGTCACTGAGACGGATCAGAATTTCCCTGAAAATTTCAGTTATTACCAAAGATTGCGTTTTTTCCACTTTTACTGCAGCTTACAAATCAGAAACTAAAAATAAAATGTGCATCTGTTTGGATAATCTATTTCCCCAGAACAGATTAAAATGACAGAATAAATCTTGGAAGTTCTTGGAAGAGCTTTGAATGAATTACAGCAAGAGATGAAAACAAGGTGAGTTTTGCTTGGCTAGGACCTAAATGAGGGAATTAAGCTGATGCTGTGTCAGGGTGAAGTTTGCAAGATAAAATAGGGGTCACTAGCTTGTACTACAGAAGTATAAAGAGCAGATTAAAGGTGACATTTCTGCCAGAAGGCCTTTATATACACTGGGGAAAGCATGAGATCAAGGTTAGTTAGAAAAGAAAGTCAGGAAGACAAAATTGATATAGAAGATCTCACGGGTGCTGGCAGGGTTTCCCTGCCCTTGGCCACAGCTCGGGGAGCAAGGGACGAATAAGTGCTCATCCTTGTACCCTGGAGAGGGGGCAGGCAAGACATGGGTAAGACGGGCTGGCAAGTTCTCTCCCTGCTGCTTCAGGTTCCAGGCAGGAGATTTTAGGCCAAAACTTTCCTATATAAGAAACCCTTAGAAAAAGAGACCACGAGTATGTGATCTGATCCCCAGAAAAGTTGAAAAGTTGATGAGCTAATCCCAGCATGCAACACATTTTGAAAGGATACATGGCCCAGCAAAAACCAGGTGGTTGCCCCTGCTAATGATGCCACCAGCATCACTGCTGCTCCTGCAAGGAGTGGTAACTAGAAAATAACAGTGCAGTACTCCTGGTTTGGGGTTGCTCTGCTGAAGTTTAGTTTAAGTAAGTATGTATGTCTATGTATGGTTTTAGGAGTCAAATCTTAGTGTTCCTCTTGCTGTCATCCAGCTGCCTTTAAAATGGTAAATTATCCTAAGTGAAATAAAATGAATGAAGATGCAGTCTAATGTGAATAGAAAAAGTTTATGTGGTGTCACTAAACAATACCAAATACAACTACATCCACTTTGGAAAAAGCTGACTTAGCTTCACCAGAAGCAATGCATTTTCTTCAGGAATGGCAATGAAAAAAAATGGGGCATTTTTACAAGAGAACTGGGAGCAGATGATCATTCAGGTCCCTTCTGGCCCTAAAATCTATGAATCTAGGAATTGATGCCTCATTTAACAATCTAAGTCATTAAAAACACACTTTCATTTTGATGTAATCACATTTCTTGGAAAGGTGGCTACTATCTGCTAAGATGATATACCAGATCATCAGTGTTTTATTGAAATTCGAGAACAGATTTGTTACCAGAATTCTTTTTATTAATTCCACAAGCTCATTAGAACTCCAAAGTATAGAAACCACACAGTGTTATAACATAAAGATGACATAAATCAATGCGCATCAAAGCAGCTCCTTGTGTGACCCACTTTCCCTATAAAAGCAAGGAAGGCATGAAGCACTTAGAAAGTGAGAGGTACGTCAGAGAATAATGGTCACATATATACATCTGAATAACACATACAAAAAGAATTTTGGGGGGAATAGAGGTGCTAAGCATTAGTTAGTACTTTTAAATCATCTTAGACATATTTCAAAATACTTCTCAATGTTTTCTGAATACTGGGACCACTCCAATCATACAGTGTTCTAACTGGAGGTCACATCCTTACCCTCCAAACAACGAGGAGACCTTGGGGCACAGCTGGGTTTCAGACGAGGGTGTTTCCTAACCTTATGGCACTGTGCTGGGCCAGATTATTCTATTATATCCTCTTGCATGTTGCTGTGGAAGACAGAAAGTTGCTCTAAAAACCTTAGGAACAACTTAAAGAGATGCTGCTCAATTCCTATTTACTAGAAATGTGGCTTGACATCAGAAAACATAGGCAAGCACTGCCTTTAATTTTGTCTCTTTCAGTGCCTAACCCAAGGGAGGGGGTCTGATTCAGTTTGAATTTCTTGATGGTGCTGTAGAACATGACCAATTAAACACATCTGATGAGCCTCCTTGTGAGCTCTGGTGTTGGTACGGCAAACCAGCATTTATGTTCGCATGCGTGAGGCTGTATTGGCACAAACTGTTCTTCACAGGGGCACTTCTGGGTAAGTAACAAGCTCAACCAGAGATGATGAATAAAGGAAGAAAGTAATTTTTTATACTGAATGAGTGGAAGGTAGGAAGGACTAAGGCAAATGAAACAATTTGCTTGAAAAAGTGGGTTCAGTAGAAACTTCTGGTTTTGATGAGCTGTCTCTCCAAAGAACTGGATGTGCTTTAACAGTATCATTTCTGATTTATCTGCTGTTGCCAGATAAATTTTCTTCTGGGGGGAAGAGCAGAATTCTCTTTATTTAATGTACCATGTCTGGAATGTGGACTAGATTCAGCTACATGTCGCTTATAATTATTTATGTAACTTATTAATCACTGGGCTGTCACTCAACTGTTTCTAAAACACAAAAGAACACTTGGAGCCTGAAAAATTACATTTTTCCTCCTCTGCACCTCCCCAAAGGTCCCTTTGCACTTCTGAGGAGACCTCCATTTACATGAAAATCTGTTGCCCAGTCTAAGTAACAAGGAACTCTGTAATGATAATTTAAAGAACATGCTTGTACTTTGTGCTTGGGAATTGAATTATTTGCTTTAAGGTGCTGTAAAACTTTCCTTTCAACTTTTCTGGCCAATGTCCTTGGCTCATGGCTTAGTTTTTTTCCCAAAGAGGTCAAGGATAAAGTCCCCCTCTTGCCTGCTCAGCAACCTGTTTTCCCCATACTCAATACTTGGAAAACCACAGCATCTCTGAGATCGCTACCTGTGGATCGTGCCTGCTTGAAACTGGCCAATGCATTCAAAAATTAAGATGCTTATACATAGACACGTACACACCTGTGCACGCTCTGGTTTCACACCTCTCGTTTCTCTTATATTCCCTTCTGTGATGAGTTCATCTGTGTGGTTTTGTGCAGCTCACTCTTGAGCTCCGGTGCAGGATAGCTCACAGCTTGTCTTTCAGGAGAAGGTACCGTGCCAGTTCAGAGAGACCAGCATCTGGGACTGTAAATGGTACACAGAAGAGCAATGGCTCCATTGAGCTGAATTACATTTAAAATTTGATTATGAATGGCATCTTTGAGGCAGGCTATTCATCATTTGATGTTCTACTTGGGTCTCAGTGTCTTGAAGCTTCATAAAGGCAATTTATTAAACAGCTTTAGCCAGACCAGGAGGTGACTCAGTGAGCCAGTGAAAGCTTGTGGCTGGCACCCACCCCTGGCTGTGGCATTCCTGTGTTACTGCCTCAGGCTGCAGTGTATCAGCATGCTGCTTGTCCTTTTGGTGCCTCAGTTTAGCCAGCAGTGTAATGGTTATACCGGTATTTACCTGCCTTCTCACCCGCTTGGTGAGCTGACTAGCAACATGTTTTCAGTCTTTGCATGAAAGGCTCCACATTAATCCATGCCACAATTTGTTTTGTTTGCTTCTGCCATTAAAATTACTTGTTTCCCCCAAAGATCTGCCATCTGTCACTATTCACCTTTTACATTTTTATACTCCACAGTTGAGCAAACATCAATGCCTGAGTAATCCTATTTCCCATTATCAGTCCTTGGAAGTGCCCTGAGGTCAGGGCAGTTGTGAAGTCTCGCTCCTGACTGGCTTCCCTGAGACCCCAGGGCTCACCCTGCAGCCTTGTCCTCATTGCAACTAATAACATCGAGGGGGTTTCATCGTAGGGCTTGCCCAGTCTTAAAAAAATATTTAGTTCTGTTTTCCCTGCATCGCCATAACCTGCAGGAAGTAACACAGAACTGTAGGAGGGAGAGGCAAAGAGACAAGACATTGCCTGGGTGGATGCGGGCAGCAAAGGGGGACTGCTCTGTGCCCCCTGCATGGGTAGCGATACTGTGGTATCGTTGGGTATCTCTGTCTGCACTTGGCAAAGAAAAGGGGGACACCCTGGGTGATGCCTGTGCTGTACAGCTGTGAGATGCAACCCACTGTCTGAGTAGCCAGTTGCAAATGATTTTTGTGTTTTCATAATCTTTGTGATTAATATCCTGTCAAAGTCTCATCAAAAGTTATTAGTCCCTCCATAAACCGTACTTCAATATGTAAACTTGCCTTGTAATTAATTTTATGAGCTATGCCCCTGGCACCATGGAGCTCTTATTTCATTTTAGGAGCATAATTGATTAGGCTTCCTGTAGCTATGATGTAGACCAAGGATGTCGCCACCAAACAAGGAGTAATTTGTGACAGCTCTTTTGTGAGGAGATATCCACTGTTTGCCAGCCTTGGACATACATAAGGCAAAGTAAAATATTTTGTATTGCTACTGCCGTGCCCTGCTTGAAGTTAAAAAAAAAAAGGGAATACCAAAGAGACTATCTAATTATACAGACAAATTAGTAAGGTTAATTAGTATATATTTGTACAGCAGCTTTTATTCTCTGCTGTAAATGTTTTTCCTTCTCCACTGAATTCCTTTGAAGATGTTTGCCTCACTATAGCATCAGATGACATTCCCATTCGGGCAGCTAGGTTTTTGCATTGCTAGAATTTCCCTCTGTTTCAATTGTATCCGATACTTTTATCTACTTTCTGCAACTGTTATGGCACAATAAAATCTCCCTTTCTGATGTGCCTTTCAGTAGTTATAGAGTCCATCTTGATGCCAGTGGTTTAGTAATAGGATTTCCCTTCTTTTCTCTCCCTGTTTAATATTTGAGTGAATGTTACCTGAAAGAAATATGTTGGACACTCAGGCTGTATTAGCCTAATTTATGGCTAGCATCAATGAGGCAATATTTCCTGCGGATAAAGTCAAAAGGGCTTTGTTTTTTATTAATTAAAAATAGGCTCATATAGGACAATGCATGTAAGTAGTAAAGACATAATGTGTATGTCTGGCCATAAAGAAAAGGAATGGGTTTATTCAAAGACCACTGATGATAGCGGGAGTCTAGCCTTGACCCTGACAACAGGGAAGGGCGGCAGGGACAGTGTTATTTTGTTCTTTTCATATCCTGCTTATGCTAGCTGGAGAAGGGAGCTAAATGTCCAAGAGAGGCAAGTCCGAGGTTGCTGCAGCCCCTTAAAGCCTGTAAGTGCAAGGCTGAAACTAAAAGTGTCTGGTGCTCGCTCCCTCTCCAGGGGAAGCTATGTGTGGCTGAATTCAAAAGGAGCTCTGTCTGAAATAAAAAGAAAGCAAAACCTCAAAAACCAGATGGCTTAAAAATGAAACTAAGAGAATTTCAGAGGGAGAGTCAGAAGAAATGAGAAATGCTTCCCTCCAAAACTGCAACAGAATGATAAATTACTTTTGCCTTTCCGAAGGCAAGCTAGAAAACCTCTGCTCACCTCTATTATCTACTTCTGGTCTCTGAAGATACATTACCATATTAATTCATTGTGTTATACAATTCGAGCAACTAAATGAGTTTACCTCATGCCCTCTTAATAGCATTTTCTTTTAATGCTAACTTTAAGTGATACATTTTAGGGGATACTTGAAGCAGAATGCATCATGAAAATTTATTTAAACTCAATTTTCTTTACAAATTATGACTTATCCCTTCCTGATGAACCAAGTACAGAAAAACCACACAGCCTGTCTGTGGGTGAAACCTCTCAGCGTTGGGACTGCTGCCATCTCCCGACTAACCTGAGGTTTTACTGGGGCAAAAAAGTAGCTGCCGTGTCTCAGGAGGTCAAAAGAGACTGGTTTTGTAAAAGGGCAACCATGGCATCACAGAGCAAATGACATGTGTGGTGAATTAGGATGGTTACATCTGCAGCCCATCAGGATGGGGTGGTGGTGCTGTGCCACACATACTCGGTGTGTGCCGGGGCGTTGCGAGGGCTGCATCGTCAGTGGGCTCGCCGGGCCGCAGGCTGCTGGGCATGGGGCTTTGGCCAAAGGCCAGCCTGCAGTGTGAAACATCGGGAAGTGTTTTCCAAGCATTGAGATTGTAGGAAAGAGGATCAGAAATGGGTCAACTCAATTTTTAGACAGCATGGTTCCTATCAGGACAGGAATTTTATGTCCTGTGGCTGAGGTACCGACAGGGGCTCTCCACCCATGCATTGGCTTTTTTTTTTTTTTTAAATACTAAACTATTAGCTATTTACAATGACTGGTAGAAATAGCATTAACTTCCTGCCAACTGGAAATCAGTTCCTATTTGACCTTCTGATATGTACTAACCACCTTTCAACTTTAAAGGGGATTTCATCTCATCTTTGTGGCATTGACATAAATTGGTAAATAGAAAGTATCTTCATTTGACATTTTCCACTGTAAGTACATGATCAGCAGAGTCTTACATTCAGTGATTTTAATTTAATAGGTTTATCCCTGTGCTAGAGATGGTATTCATTTAAACTGACCTTGCTTTATTTGAATTATTGCTCAGATTTGCACAAGTACAAATGACCTAATCTTCCAAAATACGTTTTCTGATCGACATAAGCAAACAGTCTGAAGAAGCAATTATGTAAAAGAAATGCTTTTAGGCAACAAATGTATCTATAAATAAACAAGTACTTCCTAATCACAGGCTAAAAAAGTGTGCCATTTTTTCTTTTTTAATTTTAAAAACATAGTTAAATTCGATGAATTTTAATGTTCCTGAAAGTGAGGGGCCAAGAGTACTTTGGGAAACTGAGTACAGTGAAAGCAAAAGCTGCACCAGCTTTTTGCCAAAGTTCAGCCAGCATAGCTGCATCTGACCAGTACCAGCTCTGACTTCCCAAGTCTCCACAGATGAACACAAAATTATATAGAAAAACCTGACCATTTTAAAATTTGTAACCTGTAGGAGGGAAGGGGATTTTTTTACAAATCAGACGGTTGGGTTTTTTTCCCCCAAACTGAAAGGCAATGCAAATATATACCACCCTAAGCACCTTTGTGTCTCTTCTACTTTTTCCATTGCCGATGACGTGGGACCCCATTATTTACTTGGATTTATGCACTTTTTACTAAATAAAGGAAGGATGTGGGGAAATATATGTTAAAAATTGTGTCCAAAGGGGAGCTTTTATCCACCCTTGGTATTTGGGGGAAAAAGTAATTGTTAACAGTTGGAAAGGTATTACTGGGACATGTACTGTGGTTGTATCAGTGGGCATGAGAAGAAAAGCAGTAGGTGAAGCTTAGTACTGGAAAGATCAGTGTAGACAAATGATTTTCTCACAATGAATAAATCAAGACTACTTATCTAAAGATGATGGATAGATACACAGTCGTACCTTGCTATGAGCAGAGTCTTAAGTCTAGGAAGAAGGTGGGTGAAAAGCACAAGTCAGTTGACATGAGAAGGAGAAATACTGCTAAAGGAACAGAGGAAGAGCAGAATGACAGAAATAAAAGCAGGTTAGAGATATCCATCTGTGGAAAGAAGATGAAGAGATGCATTAATGGAGAGTGTATGATGTCGGGGAGATGAGAGGAAAAGAAAGAATCTTTTAAAAACCCAAGGAAATGCAGGAGGGCAGAAATGCTAAAACTGAACATGAACCCAAACTTCACCTACCAACTCCTCTGAAAACCTGTGCCTGCTCTGCTCTGGCTTGTTTGCAGAGGCACAGCTTGGGCTGTATCTCAGGCACGGAGGTGACCCCCAGGTATGAGGGACTGGCACCGGGGTCCTGTGGAAAGATGATGAAGGAAAGATAGTTTTGCTAGGGGAGAGGGGATGTGTGTGTCAGGTTTAAGAGGAGTTCTTGCAGTCCCAAGGAGAATCAAAAAACTGCTAAAAAAAAAAAGAACAACCAAAAAGACATGAGATATTGCCCTGTGCTGCTCAGAAGAAGCGTGCAGGAGTGAGTCAGTCTCCTTATTCCTGGCACTTTGTAATGTTAATGACACTTCTTTGGCTGAAGAGAAATCAGAACTAGGAAGAAGTTCTGCAGGTATCAGTTCTCCTTCCTGTGCTGCTGGTGAAAACCAGGAGCTGCTTCACTGAAGGGAAGTGGTTCTCACCAAAATAAACCAATTAATCGAACAGAAAATCTCAAGTTTGGATCTGGGGTCATGTGCTGCTCAACTGTGTTTCTGTGGAAGGGTGTAAAAAGCTGCAAGAGCTGATATTTTATGAAGGCAGAAAGTTGACCTTATATCCTTAAGCTGACGACTCTTTACCTGTCAAAACTTTGTAAGTCTTTTCCAGTGACCATTCCCAGCATTCTGGTTTTCAAGTGAATTCCCTCATGGTTCTTGTCTGCATCAGAATGTTTTGGGGCACATCCAGTTAAGGTGTTGGTTTTTGTTCACAGGGTGTGCATGCCTCTACTTTTTCCATAGGGAAACACAAGAACAGGCAAAAGAATTTGAGGGATTTCATTAATACAGAAGAAGCTGAAAGAAGATGATATGTGTTTTCTCTCTTCCACCCATGCTAAGAGAAAAGCTCAATTTGGAGATACACCTCTTTAGGATTTAGTCTTAAATACACCTATTTGCTTTGCTTAAGAGTTTAAGTCAAACTTTAAGTCAGGCACAAGACTAAACAAAAATCACAAATATATAAAATCAATAAATCAAACAAAACCCACAATTTTGAATGTAATTGCTGGATATCTTTCCTATTGCATACCATAAGATGTTTCCTAGATGATACAGCTGGGTTTAACGTCACTCCCTTTCCAGAAGTTAACCTCTGCTCTGTCCCTGTTTGAAACCCAGTGACTGTATTTTCGTGGAATGATCCCATCATAATACCATTCTAGGTCTTAAATACCCTCTCTAAGTCTCAAATCCCTCTTTGCTTCCCACTGTCATTTTAAAGCTGGTTTCATGCTTTCTCTGCATACCTGTGCAGCCTCCGCAGCTCAGACCTCACACCTCCGTTGACGTCTGGAGCTGGACTATAGGTAGAAACACAACTGCTGTTTGCAGTCATCCTGCTGGTTGACTGCCAGTGTCCTGAGCTGGGCTCTCTCCTTTACAGGAGGTTACACAACTGCTTCCAAATTAAATGTGCAAGGCAGCACTTACACGCAGATTTTGTGAATGTCATGATCCTTGGTGTGCTGCTGGCTCCCTATACGGCGGTACATGGCACGTGGCTAGGATGGCTGACAAGTAACAAGTTGCTCTGCCTAGAGGTACTCATAAATACAGACATTTTTCTCTCATGGTTTCCTTTGTCCCAGGAGGATGTATGGATTATCAGGAGGATACATCTTCCCAAGTCTGTAGCTCTTTAGGTACCTAGAACCAAGAATATCTTTCCACATAAACCTTGATATTCTTCCAATGCGTGCAGGTTAGCAGAACACCATAACCCTGATAAAAGACTCCAGGAGAGGAGACTTTTCACCTTGATCATGCTGCAGCTGCTGTAGGGGAAGTGCAAAAGGAACTGTCCAGGTCCTAAGCAATTTATTTACTGTGTAAATGAAAAGCATGTCTCTGTGAGGATTAGGGGTGAACACGGTGCCAGCTCGGAGGGCATGCATCCCCAAGCAGGCAGGCTGGGCAGGTCCTTGCCGGTGGCACCACAGTCCCCCAGGAAGGAGGAGACGTTTGCCACATCTCCAGGTGACCACCTACACAATGTGGGCAGAAGAGCTTTGTTGACATAAATCAGCACATCATTTATGTTCTTTGTGGCAATGTCATTCTAACTTCGATGCATAAGATGAGAAGAACAAATTCAGTGTCCCTGGAGAAACAAGTGCCTTTGAGATATACAAATAAGACAGTTATTTACAGATCCCTCTCTGGTGGAGGAGAGGGAGACAGTGCTAGGCACAGTAGAGGCAGCATGTTAAGCAAATCTTTAAGCTTTGTCTCTAAGATACGTTCTGCCCTTTCTAAATAAGTATGCTTGTACCTTAGAAAGAAAAAAAGTCAAAGTGCGAATACTTGCAGGAGAGACACAACATGAAATTCTAGGTTATGCTCATTTCTTCAGACTTCTTAGTTTCTCAAATACCTCTCCTTTGCATAGTTCAGACCATGGAAGATGTTTCCATAGTGACAAATGGAAGTTGTGTTTATTTACTGGGCAGCAGGGAATGACAATGTCAGCAAATGACATTTCTGTTCCCTTTTTTTTTTTTTCCTTTTTTCTTTTTTTTAAGGGAGATGTGCTTTAGTTAATGACACTGGCAGCAGCGGCAGCAGTTGTTTTTCAGATATCCTTTCCAGCCCCACTTCGAGTGTGTGTGCATGCAAGAGGCAAAATTAGACAGCGGTTACTGTGGCTGTGATTCTCCAATCAGCCCTCTCAAGCCTCTTGCTTTGTTTGGTATGCACATAGTTTCTTGCAAACAGCACTGCCTGTGAAGTGTCAAGGAGATTTCAGGCTTTACTCATGGGAAAGGACCTAAATATTACTTGCATTAGGTGCCTGGCCTTTTCTTCAACCCTCCCACACATCTGTTCTTGTTGACAGCTCTACTACATTGTCCATAAAAAATGATCTGATAGCTAAAACTCTGTAGTTGATACTGCTCTGGTAAAAGTAAATAAATAAATAAACTTAGTATTTGCAGTAGGCTGTGGGAAGTAGGAAATAGATTTTCAGAAGGAGGCTTCTGAGAGAAGAGACCAGGGTCTGAAAAAGAAACAGAGTTTTGGCAGGTTGATTAGTTCATGGGTTTTATACCTGTTGAAACTCTTCCTCAGGCTCCATAAAAGGTATTTGCTTTGTAACGACCACAGGCTTTTGCTGAAATGAATGAACAACAAATTGAATGCCAGTCTGAAACCCTCTGCAGCCTCTCAGGGTTTCACAGAACCACATAATGGTCAAGGTTGAAAGGGAGCTCTGGAGTTCATCTAGTCCAACTCCCTGCTAAAACAGGTTCACCTAGGCTGCACAGGATCACACCCAGCTTTTGAACGTCTCCAGAGCAGGACACTCCAGAACCTCTCTGGGCTCTGCTGAGTGAAAGTGGAAGGTGGTAGATCCATTAATTGCTCCTTCTCACATCTGTCTCTGTAGAAAAATAGTGTAGAACTCTCCTCTCCTAGCCCTGGACAGCTACCGTGCTGGGTCTGGCTTCACCTTGCCACCCATGTTCCTTTGGTGGGCAGTGACGTGGGGACTGTGCTTCCCAGTAGGATTCAGGAGGGGTGTAAAATTATTGCCAGGGATGTAAGGTTTTTTGGGTTGATCCTTTCCTCCTCCTACCTTATGTGCTTGAACCAGAGCTGGCTGGTATCTGCCTGTGTCTGTCACAACAGTGGAAGACAAACAGCTGCACGCAGTGTTAGCAACCTGGAGAAAGAAGCTGACAGTGGTCAGTGACAGACTGGAGACAATGGTTGACTTGAACTTTCAAGAGCAGTGAGTAGGTAAACTGCTGGTTTGCTTTGCCTCACACAATGTCCTGAAAGTACTGTAACATCTTGAAATTGTATTACTGGATGACTACAGAACCATGAGTATCCAGGGGAAGAGTTACATAAAAACTAAATGAATGTATGGCTGCAGGAAAAAAAAAAAATCAATAACAAAATAATTACACCCACCCCTCAAAAAAACCCAAACAACTCAAGCAAACAAACTCCATTAGCTCAGGAACAATGGTGTACTGGTTTTGAAAGGGCTATAGTTAATTTTCTTCACAGTAGCTTGTATGGTACTTTGATTTGGATTTATGATGGAAAAAAGTGTTGATAACACAGGGATGTTTTAGCTGTTGGTGAGCGGTGCTTACACAGTGTCAAGGCCTTTTCTGTTTCTCATGCTGCCCCACCGGTGAACAGGCCGGGGGTGCACAAGAAGCTGGGAGGGGACACAGCCAGGACAAATGACCCCAGGTGACCAAAGGAATATTCAATACCATATGGCATCATGCCGAGCATATAAAGCTGGGGGCGTGGGGTGTGTGCACTAACAAAGACACACTAAAATGGTACCTGTGTTTTTCAGACTTAACTGATTTTTTCAGCAAAAGCAGAATCCAGACTCCAGTCAAAGTATAATACAAAACTACACCAGCTGAAACACAGTCAGCACTTTCCCACAGCTTTTTATAGTCAGGCATATATGTGCATGTATATGCATATACATATACATACCTATATATATACACACACACAGTTACAGAGAGAGGAAGAGACTGGTCTCTCTATAACTGATCAAAGAATCAGTACTTCATTTGAGCTTGGAGATGTTTCGTTCTTGCAACTTGTTGGGTTTTGGTTGCTTTTTTCCCCCAAAGTGTTCTGTTATAGACCTGTTCTCACATTTCTTCATCCACCCACTAGACCTTAGACCCTGGTCTAGAGTTTGCTGGTTCCACACAAATTTGCAAAAAAGCTAACCCAGAGAATGTTAAATACAGAGGCATGTTTATAGGCCATAGCAAAGATACACAAAAGAATTTGTTCTCTCCTTTAAGACCCCATAACCCTCATTATGCTCTGTTTCCAGCTGCCAGTGAATTTAATTATGGAGATTTGATCCTTACATCTTGAAAATATATTTGGTGGGATTTTTTCTCCCTTTCTGTCTGTTCGGTCAGGCCCACCTAAAGCTGGCACATCTCTACAGTCACAGAAATGTAAAACAAAACTCTCACTATTGCATGAAAAAAAAATGTGGAGTCCTATTCATGTAAGCTCCTTCAAAACTATTTGTGTGCTTTAGCAAGGAAGTCTTCAGACTAATGTCAGATGTATCCCTGGGATGGCTATTACATTCCCCCTGTCACAGGATCAAAAGAGTCTGTGTAGTTGCCTTTGGCCCTGAGACAAAAAACCTTGTGGCATGGTGTCAAGAAAAGGAGGAGAGAATAACAAGGAGAATGAAGAAATTACTTGGCCAAGCTAGAAAATGTGAAGTTGGAGCCAAGCCAAAGCCAGCCCTGAGACATAATTTGAGCTGCAAAAAGCCCTGGTGCAGCTGACCCATTCGGTGTGCACAGTGGTGCCAGCCCAGGAAAGCTTGCCCCCTCCCTCCAGCTCCCCCAGCCCCATCCACCCCCGCTCAGGGCAGGGACGCCAGGTATCAGCCCCAAGCCAGACTGGAAGCCAAAATGGGAAAAGAGAAACATGTGGGAGAATTCGTGGGGGTATTTGATTGAATTTGAATGACTCTGACAAGTGGCGGGGTGTCAGGGCTTTCAGTGCATTTGAAGTAAAGAGCAGGTACTTGATTTTGAGATGTGGGATGTGGGACCGAGCATGGTCAGCGGGTGAGCTGGTAAGGAGAAGCTCTGGTGTAATCCTGCTCTTTGTGAAAGGCAATGCTACCAGACAGGGAAGCTTTGGATATCACTGCTCACCATAGCATTCTTCAGCTTCCCCCTCCCACGAAAAAAGACATGCCTCCTGGAGACTGGGGATTTATGGGGGGATTATGTATTCCCACACAGTGTTTTTTAAGGGTCTGGTCCAAAGCCCTTGGAAGTCTTTCAGTTGACTGCAATGGTCAATGGCTCCAGCTCACAGTGTCTTTTATGTGACTTTACCAAGAACTTCATAATAACGTGCTGACACCTCATAGCATCCCTCTGAGGTTGGGCTTCACAAGGAAAATGCTGTCCCAGCTCATTTGTTTTGATGACTAGTTCACATTGGTTTTCATGCCAAAAAAGGAAGAAACTAACTGTAAATCCAGGTTCTGTGGCTCCATATAAAGCTAGAAGAAAACCCAGATTTGAAAAACTGGTCCTCTTATTCCTCCCACAACAAACCTACAAGATCATTCCTCTGCTATTGTTTGATCAACCCTGGTGGATCACATGCAGGCAAGGCCAGCCTCAACATAGAAAGACAAAGCGGGGAAAAGAGGTGGTGGTGGGTGTCACAACAGGAGGGAGGAGTGGAAGGCAGTCTGAGGACAGGCTGGCACTAGAAAGACCAAGAGAGGACCATGAAATGGACCTCCCTATAGGATAGTTGCCTGTCTGATAGGAATTAGGATGGTACAGAAACAAATACTGCATGGACTAACTGGACTAGACATCTGAAAAATACCCGCTCCCATCTAAGTAACAACCTCAGTACTCATTACAAAGGCTTGTGTTTTGTGGCAGAAGGTTTTACTGGCTGGCAGAGTTGAGATGGAGGAACACTCAGGAAAGCCTCTTGCCCTTACCAAGTGCCTACGGCCTATGCAGTCTGAGGAACCAGCATTACACTTTCTCTGTGACTGAGACATTGCAGTTCTTGATCCATAGAGATTATGGTTTCACATTCTGGCCATGTATTTAGACCTAAAACTGGACATGGAAATGCCATACTAAATAGGTAAGTGTTCTACAGGAATATTCTCACAAGGGGAAATGAGAAGGGGAAAATATGTCTCTCTACAGTATACAAGCTTTCTTTCACCTCTTCCTGGGTTCCAGCAGGCAAAACTTAAGTCTTTCATGTGGGTCTGAGATTTTTCTGTTGCTGTATATTCCCAGATTCAAATTTGTCCAAAATGAATCTTAGGAAATTAAAACCTTTAGCAGCACAATGGCTAGCACTAGCTGCAGAGAGAGGATTCTACTGGAGGCTGCCATTCATGTTGGATTATGTGCCTGCAGCAAAATAAGAGAGCTCTCCCCACGCAGACAGTTCTGTCGTCAATCAAAACAGAAAAGGTTTTTCTTAACCTGCACGGCCTGATGAGGTAAAGTCCTTGGAAAGATAATGACTAAGATTGGTAGGATTGGGCAAAATCATACTCTTTCATAGCCTTTCAATCTGCCACTTTGGACAGGAAACTACAAACGGCTGATTCAGTTTAAAGATGGCTTTTATTCTGTGCAGACATCTGAAAGATGACCATCTGTCGCTTTTCTTACATCCTCACCCGGTGACCCCAAATTCTAACACTGCTTGCTCTTCACTGGGAAAAATGGGAATTTCAAGGTTCAAGATCCAAATGTGGCTCCAGTTTCTATGCTGACAGGATTTTTTCTTTCCAGTAGGCTGATGAGAAAGATCCTTCAAAAACCATCTGTGTGAACAGAAGAATACACATGCTGTTAGGTGCTTTCCTTTTACGTATCAGAAAAGGTGGTGCTGAAGGACCTGGGGTATTTCAGAGTTTCTCTCTCTCAATATAATAGACTTTTAGTAGCATGCGCTTTTGGTAGATGCAGGCTGCAGTACACATGATGTACAACTGTCACTTGTTAGTGGAATTGCCCTTTGATATGTTAGTAGACCTGTGACCCTTCTGAAAACATTAATTTGCACAGCAGCTCCTGGCTTAGATAGCCAACAGGAGGGGTTGAAATGAACAACATTTGCATGACACATGATCAGTCTTTAAAACAGGAAGTTTGGCAGTAAATCATGGCAAGATAGTGTGCATGTGCATGAGCTTGGATCCTTAGAAAAAGCAAAACACCAAGAGGTCTGTCAAATAACTTTAAGATCATAAGCTTTTTTTCAAATGCATTTCCAATAAGTGTCCAGTCTGCAGCATGGAGCACGCTGCTGTAGCAATCATTTAAAATTCTGCTAAATCATTCTGTGACTCTAACCAATATTAATAGCTTTTAGGCTGGCTGGCAATCTCACTCCGATAGGAAGCCTTGCACAGGCTTCCAGACCATTTATGTGTGTGGGTGAGTGAGAGAGAGCACCGCAGATTTAATTTAGTGCCCTTGGTGGCTTTCAGTAGAATGTATATATATAAATCACTTGTGAGTTCTGGTTTGGGGGGTGGGGTTATTCTGGAGTACAGGAAAATCAAATGATACTCATAAAGATGAAAGTTGTCTTGATTTCATTTGCTGATTTTAGACAGCAAATTGTTTCTTACCCATCCTTGCATAATTGGTAAATGTACTGAAATGGGCTATTTGGGTTTCAGCGGAATCTCTGGGCAATCACACAATAACTGGAGTTCAGAATGTGCCCTGTAGGTACGATTGCTAATCACATTGCTCAGATAATTTCTGTCTGGGAGAAACACATTCTATTTCGAAGCTGGCATCTTGCAACGAGGAGGCAGGGCCAACTTTAGCTGTGTCTGGCATGGGGTCCCTAAGCAGATGAGAGGCTGTAGCGCAGCTCTGAAAATGTGAGCCATTGACTCAGCTGCAGGGAGCAAGAAATGGGAGTAAATTGTGTGAGATGAATGGCACTCAGTAGGTCTGTAGGCAACATTACTCTGCAGATGAGAGTCACTTCATCAGACATTAGGCTTTGAATATTGCACTTTAATTTGGTTGAGTAGTGGCTCTCTGTTGCCCTCAGAGGGCAATTTATCCTATCTGATGCTAAAGGCTTGCATTGCCAGAACAGGAGTCATCTCCTTATCTGCGGATAACTCACCTTCTGCAGGTGCCTTTGAGAATGGACGCAGCCTGGCTCGGACTTGCGCACTGAACTCCTAGGTGATCACGGCTAGGATCAGAGGTGTCATGCCGGGGGCTGAGTTTGATCCAAGAAGTTCCAGGGCAGAACAGTTTGGTTATGAGAAACTAAATCTGGAGTGGAGATGAAGCTATGGGAGTCTGTGCTGGTGCAGCTGAAAGTAGACTGTGCCCATATTACAACCGTGGGGGCAATTTAGTGATTCTTTTTATCCCACATCTACAGAAAGCGAGGAAGAACTGCATTAAACAAGTGAAAACAGTGCAAGGAAGCTCAGGGACTAGCGAGCACTGGGAGTGTCCTGTGCTTGGAGTGGTGTTACTGGTACCCACAGCCTGTGGGCAGAGCTGCCCGGGTGGCACTGCTGGCAGAGGAGCATCTGCCCTTTTGTCCTTCTAACCCAGGCACACAGTGCTGTGTTTGAGCAGTTCTGCTGAAAATAAGGGAAAAAACAATCACCCAGCCACAGCTGGTGCCTCTCTCCTCCTCTCCCACATAGCTGCTGTTGCCATGGCAGCAGTCTTTGCTGTTGGAGGATGCTCCGGAGGGCCTCCTCCTCCTCCTTGCCTGCTGTTCCCACTGCCCCAGGAGCATCAGGCTGCTCCTGTGGAGTCAGGGGCAGGACCCTCACTGCCTGCCCTGGGGAGCACTCGGTGTCCCCTCGCCCAGCAGCCTCTGCAGTGGCTTTGGCCATTTTGCTGACCATTGGCAGCACCACACAACAGCAGCACAATGCCCTGCTCTTACTGTACCAGGTGCAAAGTTACTTCCCAGTTACTTCTTGGTCCCGTCCTGTGTGTGTCATTGCTAAACATGTTCTTGCACTTAGCCTATATAAAAGCATTTTGCAGGGTGGCAGCATTTCTTTGACCCTTTCAACGGCAGAAAACAAGTTTTCTATTCCTCTCAGTGTGATGATGTTGAAATCTGCCTGCCTTTGACCATGTTTGTGCCTTCAGCCAGTCAGAGTCAGGAAGGACTGTACACTTAATTCTTCCAGTTCTTCCTCAAGACTGCACTGACTGTTTTCTGTTTGAATTGCTAAGCTGTACTACTAAATTTGGGAGTCCTGACAACTCTCAAACACCAACAGGCACATACAGGAAATCTTTGTTGGGGTCTTGTTTGCAGAATTCAGAGTGTGTGGGGTGGATGGATCTTGTGGACCAGCCAACCCGTGCCCTGCTTGATGTTAAGCAAGGCCAAACAAAGTATGTTCAGGGTATTTCCGCAATTCACTTCCAAATTTTCTCACTTCTTTTATAACTTCTTTTCACTTCTTTTCTAGCTAGCTGAAGGCCTGGATCAGACATAAAGTTAAGTTTTAAGCAGGGTTATGGTTGTGGCTACCCAAGGCCTTGAGGGGTTGTTATGGCAGGCAAGCATCCTGCTGTAGGTATTGTCTTCTTACTCCTTTATATTATGGGTGGTTCTTATGCATAGGGGATGAGAAAAGGGTGACCTAAAAGTCCTGATGGCAGCTGTACAGCAAGAGAAGATTTCTCCATACAGGAGAAATTCTCAGATTTCTTGTCTTCATTATTTGTTCTCTCTGTGTCCCCATGGAAATTTTCAGCTTTGATTCAAAAAGAATAATTATAAGAGTTGATGTTATAAACTTTGACTTAGTTTAAAATAAAAAAAAAAATAATTGAAAAATATTTCCCTGTTTGAATCCAGACTAAAACTAGACTGTCCATTCTTTGGGAAATTCATACAAAAAAAAAAAAACTCAAAAAATTTATGAAATTCCCCTCAGTATGAAATTCCCCTCAGTAGGGATTTTCATAAAGGAAACAATTATAAAATTATCAAAAATGTCTCACTTCAAGGCTTTCAGAAGGAAACATCACTGGGGGAGTTCAAACACTGATATCCACAAGGCACCTCTTCCTCGGCTTCTTACTGTGGGATCCAGTTCTGCCCTTGGATCCCGGCAGCCCTGTGAGTCCTGCTCGATGACCTGGTGCCACAAGGGCTTTTGAGCTCAGGGTTCCCGTCTGGGAAACCTGAAGCTTTTCAGCCCCCAGAATTTTGGTGATTGCTAAGTTTAGCAGAGAGAGGAGAGGAGAGGGTGAGCTGGCAGGAAAGCCAGCAGCTCTCTGCGGGAGCCCCTGCAAGGCAAGTGAAAATCACCATCTCTTTTCCTGAACAGGCAGTTTTCAATAAAAAATTGTTTTTGAAAGATTTTTTCTGCCCAGCTCTTCCCTGTGGGCTTTTGGTGCCTGTTCTCCGTGCCCCTACCCTTCCCTGTGGCCTGGCATCCTGCCCAGCCCAAGTCCCTGAGAGATGGCAGGGTCCCCTGCATTGCAACAGGCCGGGAAGGTGATCCTGTGGGCAGAAATGGGACAAGCAACGGAGAGCTAATGGGAAGTGGGAGCCTGGGCTTACGGGATACCTACCCTGCAGCACCCAGGCGTCACTACATCAGCATTTCCAGCTAAAACAATTCTGGTTACTGGACAGGGATGTTGCCTAAAGGTTCCATTTCTTTGAATGGCAAAAACTTTTCAGTTCTGGAATAATTGCTGGGTTTTTGGTTTTTGTTTGTTGTTTTTTTTTTTTTTTTTCCCAAATCCAGCTCTTTCTCAAGGGAAGTGAGATATTTTTCACTACTATTTTCATGGAGCTGAGAACCGGAATGTCAAAAAGAAAACCAAAACTTTTTGGATTAAAATCGGGTTAAAATGACCAGGTGGAGATGGACTGGATATAGGTTTTACAAAAGAGATAGTGCATCTTCAAAGAAAACCTCTGTGTTTGTCTCAGCCAAGGCTGTATCTCAATAATACTGTCTTCACGTTGAAGCTTAATAGGATTTCTGCTGCCAGCTTCAAATGGAAATAAACCATATTGGTGCAAGCCATACCTAGCATTAACACTTCTTTTTTTTATAGTGGGCTCTCCCTTAGTGCCGCTACATCAATTTAGTAAAGAACGCACTGCAAACTAGTCATCATTTAATAGGAAACCCAGAAGTGTTCAGAGATGGCTTAAGCCAGAAACTTTTGTTGCTGTTGCTGACAGTGTCATCTTTAAAAGGAAAGAAAGATGGCATAAGGAAATGCCTGTGATCAGTTAGTATTGTGCCACAGTTCTCATGATAGTGTTTGAACCCTGATGTTGTCCAGAAAATCTGGTGGTTCCAGTCTATGTTATTCTGCATACCATGCTGCATGCTGTAAGGGAGTGTTTTTACCCCAGAAATAGAAAGGATGATAGCAGCCCAAATGGTGCTGGTATATCCCAGCCTCTGTCAGGCAGGAGAAATTGGTTGATTCTTGAAGGAATTATTCTGAATGTTTCTAATGTACTCCATGTTCTGTGGATAGGCAGTGTTGGAAAGTACTATTAAAACTACTATGTCCTAAAGTACACGTTCTCTCATGGTCGACATGACACCGACGGTATTGTGGTGCACTTGAGAAGAATCAACAGCTTTATTAAAAATATGCTGATCTTGGGAATGGCTAACCTAAATGGCAGGCTAGATATAAATTAAATGAATTTATCATACAAATGAACCATTTTATGAATAATATTAAAATGAGTATGATACTAGCCAAATTAAAGAATAACCCATTTCAAGTGATGTTTATAATTCTGAAGCAGAAGTGCTGGTGACTTTATTGTTATTATTAGAATACTTCCGGCAGTACTTCTGCTCTGGAGGGGAAAAAAGGGGGACGCAGTCCATCATATTATAGGTAGTTAAGAAATTTCCTACTTTTTTATCAGCCATCTTGAACTGTGAATTTAGTTCTGTCTGGGAAAAAAGACTGGAATAGGTCCTATCAGCTGGGAAGCGATAAGAAGGAAAAGACTTTTAGTAGCCTAGCAAAAAGCAAAATCATGACTTCAAAGAAAAGAAACTCACCCATAAAGTCACAGCTAAGGCAGGATGCTCACGCACAAGTGTGGAAGCAGAGGAGGTCTCAGGCAAATCACTCAGGGGAGAAGGAAGTAAGTCTATAAAAGTATTAACATCAAGTATTCTCTTCGGGATCAGCCTTTCAGGCAGTTGCATTTTAAAATAATAATAGTTAAAACATGGCTCATAAAAATTAGCCCTCCTGCTTGTGAACACAATTTTAAGACCTAACTGATTTCTTTTGTTTGCTTAACTTTGTTCTATTAATTGGTTGCTAATGATCTGCTAAAGTGAATAACAAGCCACTTGATGAGAATAAAGTGCGTTTTCAGACCTGTAAACCATTAGACATCATTTAGCCACTACAATCAAGTCGACCTAGGCAGATTACACTGGAGTATTGAACATGCAGGTGTTTGAGAGCAGTGCCTGGGCTGCAGGTAATAGCATTACTCTGCATAATAAGTAAACCTTTTGCAGGAATCCAGTCCAATACCTTGGAAGGGGCAATGTGATGGGTTAGGAGATCAGACAGGGAAGGGAAAAACGGGACTTAGTACAAATGCTTAGTTTTTCAGCTGAAATGTCTTGCTCTGATGATGCTGAACAACACCGGACATGGCAAAAGTTCTGTTCTGAGCCCCTGAACTGTGATTTAGGTTTTAGACATGACCATTAATTATTGAAACTCAGAAGGCTGCAAAAACATCTTGATTCATTGGCAAACTGACAAACATATGGTGTGTTTTGCAAACCTCTGGGTTTCTGTTCAGAGGAGGAGAACATTAATTGCATACAAATTCTTCTGGGAGTTCTGAAACCAGCCATCGTTAACATTGTTAGACATTGTATCTGGGAAGCGCAGTGCATTTTAAAATCCAAGTTAAAAATTCAGAGCTTTTTAAAACTTTTGAGAAGGAAAGCGCTGAAGTGTAGTAAAATCAAAGAAGAGCGTAAAAGTATCTGGTGCTCTTCGGTATCTGGTGTTGGTGTTGGTCAGGATGGTAGGTTAATATCTGTCTTGGTAGGTTAATGTTTATCCACATTTGGAAACTGGCATTAGAATCTGTTCAGTGTTGCCTGTGGCCTCCTACCAATTCTGCTTTGGCTATTTGATTGCCAGTCTGACATCTGAAATCCTATAAACATCAAAACACCAAGTCTAGATACACTGAACACAGAATTTAGTCAACACTGGCCACGGGCCTTATATGAAAGAAATCGTCCTGTGATTATTGACGCAGCCCAGAAGGTCTTACCAGAGAATGCTGCAACACATTGTGTAGAAAATAAATTACCTTCTTTTTCACCTAGGTTGTGGTATGGTGGCTGTTCTTCACCTGATGAAGCAGCATGCTATCCAGCCACCTCTCTGGCGAATGCATAGATACAGCACTACAGATAGACATGGAGGGTCAAGATCCTACGGACTGTTTTGACCAAGGGCTGTAGGATCATTGTGCCTGGTGACCTACCCAGCAGGTCTGCCATACTTGCATTAAAGAAGCTAGTAGAGTACTCACCACAGCCCATAACTTGCAGGGCACGTCTGTTGCAGAACGACTTCAAAATCTGGAGTGATGAGAGTTGTGATGTCCCCGACTTAAAGGAAGGTCCAGCTGGGTGGCCTGTGAGCTTGTCCTGTAGCCCCAGCACGCAGAGGAGAGATTAGCTCTCTGTAGGAAGGCTCTGGGACACAGCACAGAAAAATCCTGGGCCATGCCGTGGCACAAAGGACCCGTCCCATTCCCCAGGTCATTCCCCCACATCAACCCGTGTTACTACTTTCACATTTTAAATGCCTCCAGCGACTCCTCTCTTTAAGAAGGGTTAAATTCCTTATCATCTGGCGACTTGTGCTTAGCCCTAAGGATTTCCCTGGTAAAGGCTATCACTGCTCTTTGCAAGCCTCTTATGTCAGTGTCAGTGGTCAAACTCCAGAAGCAAAGCAAATCTCATTGTACTGAAATGTGCACCCTCGAGAACACAAAGAGCACTTTGAAGATGCGACTGCTGGGTGGATTTCCTTGCTTTCATCTTCCACCTCACATTCTTTATGTGTGTAAAATAGTTTAAAACTGAGCCCCAGTGTGCTTATAAAATGCCAGGTCATTGGCAATAGTGGCACTCATTTGCTGTGGTTAATTTAGTACTAATAAGCTGAAAGTGTTCTGTGGGGATTCTTCTACATGGAACATAAACTCCTTTTCTCTCACTTAAGAACACTTTCCTATAAAATGATTGCAACCTAGTAGTTTTCCTCCTCATTTTAGTATCCAGTTTCAGCCTATATTAGTGCTATTTCCCCCAGCAGCTTTTGCTGTAAGCTCTATTTCAAGGCACTGAATCAATGATTACATGATATGCAGTCCATCGAACCTTCCATCCTGGGAACGCTGTGTGTAATACAGCCTTTAATATCCTAGTGCCACAGTAAAAGTAGAATTTACTGCAATAGGCTACATTCAGTGCTCAGACCCTTTTTGGTTTTTAGTTTTCCTTCTTTTCATCCAGGTACCTTAAAGCAGGTGGGACATCTTCTCAGGTGCCTTTCAGAAGTGCTGAGTCTGCACATGGGTTTCCTGACCCTCTGCAAATGCAATAGCAGCAGCGAAAAGGAGGTTTCACACCCTCCTAAAGTCATTATTCACTCAGCTCTGAAGACTGCATTCTGCATATATTGATCACACTGGTCACTGCATCTCTTTTCTTTTTTTCCTGTTCCTGTCCCTGTATCCAGTTGATTTCCCATATTCATGCTCCTTTTGCTCTTTGCTCCTTTTGCTTTCCCTGTGGTTCTGATGCTTCACATTGTATTGTCACTCTTCCATCCGTGTTACTATGAATGTCTTTCAAGAATGCCACCTATGCTAATCCTACGCTGATTTGCTGAAATCTGTAAGACAATAATCTAAACAAAACCCAGACAGGTATAAATGAATGCAATTCATTCCCTATGTCTTTCTTGTACCCTGTTTGCACAAGGTGTTACTTTCTCCTCTTAGCAAGTCATGCGGCTGGTACAACTTCATATATACTGTTGACACTGCATGTGTTTTCACCAACTGCTGATCAGATCTTCCTGATCACACATTGTGTATATGTGAAGTCACAGTTCAACGGGGCTAAAACCTCTGGTTTGGTGGAATTATTATTAATAATCCAGTGTAAAGCTTTTCAGCAATGAAGTTACCTTGTCTGATCTCTCTTTTACAGCATAAGTGGGGTCTCTTGTCTGCTTATACTCCAAGAAGAGAACTGTATCATTCCCTGATAAAATGACTCTTGTAATTTTATCACCAATAAATTGACTGTGTGACATTAACTCTGCACACATTCTGTGTGGCCATAAATAATCACTGCTTCCACGTGGAAAGTGAAGGAAGTACCATCCTCCTGGAAGGATATGCATTGCTATGAATTTTTAAAAAAATACATTAATTTTATATTAATTAAACTAGTATTTTAGCAATAACATCGTTGTCCTTAGGTTTTCCTCAGCAGTAATCAGATTCCCTCATTGTGATAAACTGCCCGGCCTTCGGCCTCATAGCTTACCCACTTGGGAACTGAATTATTGCTTCATAAAACAGAGGGTTGATTATATAATCACTTAATTAAATGCTGTACTCAGTCATTGCCGAGCTATTCCTGAAATGCATTTGGCATCTGTACTCACTAGGCAAATTTAAACATTGGAAGAGTTATTTTTTTCAGATGTGCTTCTTTAAAGGTTATTATATGCAGTGTTCCTTTGTCTGTGTGGTCTGGTTGTTTTCCATGTGTCAGGCTCACTCTTAATCACAAAGGAGATGAAATGTTCTTTGTGTTCCGATCTGACTTGCAGATTGCAGTCACATTCTTGCTGTTATCATTTTGGAAATGTTTTTCTCACTTCTATTTGCAAACGCACTCAGAGGTAAAGAGCCCACAGTCACCTATTGGCAACTCAGTTCTGAGCAGCTCTTCAGGACCTCACCAGTCACCACTGAAATTACTGTAATGAGCTGTGCATCAGACCTTGGAAAGGAAAAATCCAGCGTTAGTCACAGCCCCAGGTGAATCCCCCCTGCAGACAAGCACCAGAGAGATGCCAGATGTGCATGAGACAAACTCTATGGTTTTGCTGCAGCCAGCCAGCACCCAGACCGGGCTCTGTATGTGACTTTCCAGTTCCTACGGGAAAAATACCAATGCCAGCATGCTTTTGTAGGGTACAGCCCAGCTGATGCAGGTCCCAAGACCACAGGGACCTGTGGTCACATATCCCCTTGTCATCCCCTGCAGCCTTGCCCAGAGCTTCACCCGGACAAGCTGTGTGGTTTCACCCATGGGCTCAGTGACAGGGAGGGTAAGTAAAACAGTGGCCATGAGACTACACTTTTAAATTGCATGAACATGCATAAACTAAGAAGTGAAAGGCAGATCTGTGAGGACAAAAAGCTGAACATACTTGCATATGAAACTTCTCAGTTTCCTTGCTTTACCTGGAGATTTCTTCAAGCCTTAGATGATAGACACAGTGCAGAATTCATTGACAAACTGTCTCTGCTTCAGTATTTCCATCTTCTTCTCTGTTTCTTCCTCCACCACACTCAGGAGTTGCCCCTTACATTTGAATATGGTTTCATCACAGGTTAGCGTGACCGCATGCCCTGGCCATATGGTACAGATGCACAACTGTAGCAGAGCAGGACAGTGGACAAGGAGAGCCATCAGCAATCAATACTCCTTGCAGGGAAGTCCCATAGTCTTACCAGGTTCGGCTCAGTTGTTCATTTTCCCTAAGGCCTCTCCCTAAACACATATGTCAGTTCTTTCTCTCCTACCAGGAGAGAGAAGGTGCTCAACTTGTCAACATTCATAAGACATTCTGCTCTGTCCTTTCCCAGCTTGGGTTTTGCCCTGTGTTGCCTATGGGTTGAGCGGCACGAACCAGGCAATCTTACCTCTTTTCTTTATCACTGTCCCACTTCTGTGTATATAACTCCAGGGTCTGATTCAGTCTCCTGCCAGCTTAATAAGACTCTTTCTGTTAACATTCATGGAGGCAAGATCCGATCAGAGCAAAGAAATAGAGCAGAAAGCACAAACTGACTTCAACTTCATTAGTTTTACTGGTATACAAAGTGAATGCAAGAGCCTTTGCTTTTTCTGTTCCCATCCTTCTCAGAAACAGGGATATCTAGGACAGAAAAGCAGTAATATCATTTATTCTGAAACAAAACCAGAATTTCCTTTCACATGTTCATTTTACTCAACAATAGGCAGATACAGCCGCAGAAATAGCATGATCTCATTGCTGAATTAGACTCAGTATCCCTCTCTCTATTTCTTAATTTAAATAATTTCTCTAGATTGTAAGACTGTGACCAAGAGGACAGACTACCTTTTCATTAAGCTGAATCAGCCATGTTTTGGCTAAGCATTGTATATTTTCAAATACATTTTCCCCTTGATCTTGTTTAATTATTTCCATAGGATTAACTAATTTCTATTGTGTGTCACTTTCCCCTGCAGGAAGCTTTATGTTGGATAGTATGTCTTCTCTTATTATGCATTTGCTTGGAATATAAATTGCTTTTCAATCAGATCTTTGCATTTCTAACAACATCTTCTGTATTGCAGCAGGTGCTTTCCCTAGCGGTTACTTATATGGACTCTAATGGCATGTCATCTGTCTATACAGCTACTTCACTGCCAAATACGTAATAGAGGAATTTTCTACTGGTAGAAGCTTCTGGTAATTTTGGTTCTTTAAAGGCTGAGTCTTTTAATGTATTTTTACATAGCTCATTTCACTGGGCTTAAATAAATTGAATTAGGAAGGTTTAAAAAGTCCTTCTGGAAGCCTGATTTTATTTTGAATCAAACCCCTTCCTTTCCCTCACCTTGGCTTCATCAGAGAGTTAAGAACTATGTTGGGGTTTTTTCTGTCCTATTTGTTAAACTTTCATAGATCGAGAGGCAGGAGGTTAAAACAAAATAAAATCACTACTTTTTCAGCAAATTGGTAAACCATGAAACTCTTAACTGTGGGCTGTTGTAGAGGCCAGGAGTACAGACAGGTTCAAACCAGAACTAAACAGAAGTCTGAGGAATTGATCCGATGGTGGCTTTTTAGTACAGGTGATGTAGGTACAGCCTCTGGTTGGGTAAGTCCCCGGTGCCCTGCTGGGGGCAGGGGGAGGGTGGGCTGGGATCGCCTGCCCCTGCTCTGGGACTTGGGCTCTGTGAGCCTCTGCAGCCCGTGCTGTGGGACACAGCCCTGGGCTGGATGCTGACTCAATATGACTCAGGATCCTTGAGGATGCTGACTCAATATATCCCAAGGTTAGGGACCAGTCTAAGAAAACTAATGCCTAGAAAAATGCTTGGAGAAGTGTACAGTGGCACATACAGGAGGTGCTTCGTGGACTCCAGGTTTCTGTTCTGCCAGAAAAATGCTGCTGCCTTGGTGGAGTGAGCATGCTGGTGAACGAAAGCAGGGGTCTGGTCTGCTCTCCACCAAGCAAACCCAGGTGCAGTATTGAGGGCATTGCTATCCAAGAAGAACGAATGCTGTGTCTGCCATTGGACCACTTCTTTCTCTCGTTGACTTGAGTTTCATTAATTTCATTAATTAATAAACTTACTGGTCCTTCAGTTAATCAAAGCAGTGAGATGATCATTGTGGCAACGCTGAGGTCATGGACCTGCAACAGTTTATTTGTATGACCGGAGGCAATGAGACAACTGCTCATGCTCTGCAGTGTAAAATCCATTTCCTCATCAGCAAACAAAGGTCTACAGTTCCTTGAAACTCCAGAGTGATCTTGTTAAGAATATTGTTGCTTTTTGTCCTGTTTCCATAAATGAGGAAATTACTTTTTTCTCTGTTGGGATTGCTTTCTTCTCATCCTGAAAAGTGCCACAAAAGACAACAACAAAAAAAAGCAAGCAGAGTTTTCTAGGGAGGATGGGATTAAGGCTGTGGGAGGAGCAGAAATAACAAAAGAACAGAACTGTGAGTGGCTGTATAGGTCTATAACATCTTCTGTATAATAAAGGAGTGAAGGATTCTATTTGTGATGTGACATCAGCAACGACTATGGCCCTCTTTCATCTCTTTGCTCTGTTGCCAGATCTCCTGCTATGCCCAGTAAAACACTTATAAAATAGATTTGGCCTCTACATGGGATTTAAGCTGCTGCAGGTAACTTCACAAACAGGAAAAACAAATGTGAGTTCTCAGTAGCACCAAGTATGCTCTTTTTAAGCCACGTGTGATAGAGGAATAAATATTTTTATTTTTACGTACAGTGGGACTTAAAACTAGAACTGCTGGGGGAAAAAAGATATGCTCGGTCCATCCAGGGCACCGCCATCTCTCTCCCTATCTCCCTGTATAGCTCCCAGAGTTCTGAAGCTGCTCACACACATTTTATTCTTCCAAGGCCAGCAGTTGCTTGTGACCAGTTATACATCAGTCCTCTGTGAAGCAGTGCCCATGATAATCCATAGCTAGTGGATTCAGGGAAATACGGAAGGACATGGAAAAGTAAAGACTTTGGGGCATAATATAGGCCCCAGATATATTAACATCGGAAGACTGGGAAAAGGCACTCTGTGGGCAAGGCTTGGGTTTGATGATGCTCTTCTGCTGCCAGGCTGATTTCAGCTGGGATGAACTTCCTACTGCTTGAAATTTGTGCTTACGTACAGGCTTTTTACTCAAAATCAGGGTCTAAGGAGCTCAGGCTGAGGCTTTTAACAATAAAACCAAGTGATAGCTATAAAGATATTGGCTTTATTAATTTTTCACCAAAGATTTTAACATTTCTGCTCTGGATCTGCCCTGTTTTGTACCCTTGTAACTCCACTTGGTCTTAATGGAATTAAATAAACAGAAGGGGTAATGGAATTAAATAAACAGAAGGTGTTCCAGAAAAATATTTTTAGAATAAAATTGTTCTTTCACTTCACTGTTATCTCTTGGGACAGTGGCTTCTAAATATTTTACTAGCTGTAACACAACGTGACAGGACAGTTACTGTAAAACAAAGATTCCTTATAGATCGGAGACAGAAGTTCTTGCTGGATGGACCACAAGGACCAGCTGGATGTTGTCACTCACCTGCATTTACAATTTTATCTTATAATGACTTTTATTTCCGATGTGTGGTATTACCTATTAAAAAAAACCAAGGCAAAACAAAAAATATGGGTGTAATCCACTGTAATAGGGGAAGAAAGACAATTCTAAAAAAACCCAGACGGTGGAGCTACTTCATTGCTGGTGACAGTACAGCGCTGCACAAGTTTTGCTTCGCAAGCTCTGCAGGAAAGAATCGGCAACGGCACAGAAAGGTCTGCAAATGCCTCTGCCGCCACATCCCAGATCTTGTCTTTCCTGACAGAAGAGTGTAAGTCAGTGTGCACAACTTTCTGCAAGTCTTTCCCAGGCAAAAGTTTTGACTCTTCAGTGTATGTTCTCTCCCCTGCCCAGAAAAAATACTATTTACCTCTTCTTTTACTAGCAGCTCTTTAATATGTGCAGTACATAGTGGTAAGCAATTTATTACACATTCTGTAATGGCAACATCAACAAGGCATCAGAACTTTCCCCAACAGCAGCTTTTAATATTTTTGGTTCGAAGAGGATGCTATACAGATCCATGAAATATGTATTTGAATTATGCTTTTAAATGCACCATATTAGGATGTTTTTGAGGGGAAATCTTTCCTCAGAATAATTTTATTTAAAAATAATTTTATTAAAAACAACAATGAGGAAATGGCAAGTTGGATACTTTCACTGTGAATTCCCTCAGGTTTAGTCTTCAAAAGCCCAGCTACTAGTGTCGGCTTGTAAATGTGCAGTGCACACACCGCCATGAATTATAGGCTCTGCTCCCACCATGGAGAGTTAACTGCAGACATTCCTGGTGAACCAAGAAGAGATTAAATCCTTAAGACATCACGGGTCGAGGCAGGCTGTCCACGTGGTCCAAATGTCCACTAGCTGGGTGGACCCACTAGCTGGGTGCAGCCTTTCTACTAGGTGCTTTAAACACTTGTGAAGCAAACAGAGGAGCAAAGCCAACTTTTATTAGGGCTGAGTGGTGAGGAGCTGGGTGCAGGTGAGCAAGCCCCTGTGAGCACACAGCCCTCCCACTCCTAGCGTGCCAGGATGTCCTGCCAGCAGGGGCCGTACCAGCTGCCTGCTGGGGCTGGCAGTGACTTTTCTGGGATGAACAGGAAAATTGGGCCATTTTCCCTTCCTCGTTGACCTGTCAGGAAGGTCCTCTCCTGTTCATCAGGAGCAGAGGATGGAGAGCCATCTATCCAGCCGCTGTCCGTCCACTCCTGTCCTGAGAGGCATATCCTCTGTGCTTGGATGGGGTGGAGGCAAACACCATATCATGGGGTTTTCCAGAGGACCAGCTGAGATATCACATCACTGGGGCAGCTCCCTGGGGGCAGCAGGAAAGCCTGGGGTACCTGCTGATGTCATCTTTAGCTGTTATTAGGATTTATATACTCATTTAGTGGACTACCCTCAACTGGCTCCAGGGATTGGACAGGAGATATGAGCTTTTCGTCTCCAGGTCACCTCACAGCTGTTGGATGGGCCTATGGTGTATGTGACATGAGTGATGGTCTAAGGAGACATAGGTCCGCATTACATGCACACATACATACCCATAAAAGCCCATGCAATTAGTGCTAATTGCAATCCCCTTGGAAACAACGGCTGAGCCGCCGGGGGGTAAGCAGCCATACAGGCAAGCCCAAACTGCTGTACAGCTCTCTTAATAAAACGTGGGTATTTGGCTTGAAAAATACATTTTGGAACTCTTGAACTGAAAAGGTTAAGCCTGCCCTGGAGCCAATTTCATGTCTTCCTTTAGTATCAGCATTTGGAGAATCAAACAATTGGGTAAAGGAGGATGGAGTAATTTCCAGTGAGTTTATAGGACAGATGAACTAAAAGCCATCTACCTGCCCCTCAGGCTCCCTGCAGATATTAGTGCCAATTAAAAAAAAAAAAACCCACACCAAAACCAAAAACAAAGAAAAAAGCAAAAAACCCTAAGCAATCTACCATAGTCTAGTGGTAGATATCTGGGGACAAAGAGGGTAAACTGTATATTAACTTTTAAAATGCCATGCCTTAAAGTGGCTTCTCTGTACTTATTTCTAGGCTGTATTTTTCCACTGCATGATGAAGCAGCCAAAGCCATCAGGCTGTTTTCTTTCCGCCTCCAATCTCATCATGGTCGGGCTCCACAACTCCTCTCTGCTCAAGTTCCTGAAGCTTCCCTGCTCCCTTCAGCCCAGAAAAGCACCCTTCATTTTGAAGGCATCATGGCCAATTTGTAAGTATTTTGCTGCTGCTGAGTGCTAGGAGAAACTAGGTCTTGCAATCTTCTGCTCAGCACAACAGGCATTCTGCCCCACTCCTGGTACATTGCAGCAGGTGTATTTTCTTGGGCATTGCTTTGTTGACCAAACATACCTGCTGCTCACCTGGAGCAGGAGCAAACACCCACTGCCATCCCTGTGACTCCTCACCAGCTCCAGCAAGGCTTGGCCTCGATTCCCCTTAGAGAGAGGCAAAACGGGTCTTACACATGGAACTGCACCGAGCTGACTGGTGGTGCCTGGGTTCAAACCCTCCCACCTCTCCTTGGCTTTATTGTGTCTCTGTACAAGAAGGACTGCATGAAATACAGACACCCACAGCATCATTCCTGGATGGATACCCGCTGGGGACTCCTGAGTCCTGTGTTCTATCTGCTGCCCCTCTGTTGCCTGACAGCACGCCTTGGTCAGGTCACTTAATTTTGCAGCGCCTTTAATGCCCCTCCTATTTCATACCAGCGTCAGGTATAGCAGCGCATAGTCTTTTGCTGCATACGTTGTGCTCCTAAAGCGTCTGACACAACTGCACACCAGTATCAGGGGAGCTTCTTACTACTACTTTTACATATACGTATTTTTTTTATTATTATTGCATTTGATATTGTTTCCGTTTCCATTATGTTACTTTTCAAAGAAAATTGAAATATATTTGAAAGTAATACCATTAGTACCAGGAACTAACAATCCTACACAATGTTACATACAGATGTAGTTAGGAAATTTCCTTAGTTCATGTAAGGTGAAGGTTAATTTTAGAATGCAGTAAGAGTACCAGAGCCATTAAAACAGTATGGAAAAATGTTACCAGATGAGAAATTGTTCAAAGTAAATTAAACCCATGATTTCAGCTGTGTCTTTCTGGACCGCTTTGATACTAGACTATATTTTTCTTGCCTGTATTCCTGCCAGAGATTTTCATAGCAATCATGCTCATTTCCAAGGAAATCATTCCTTCTTAGGTTAACAATAAGGACTCTTTCTCAAGGAATGTGAAGGTACTTTGTGAAAGCAAAATACATCTGATCCTCTGAAAAAAACCCAAATCCCCTTCAGTTTTCTTTTGTGTTGGTATAACTACTGATAATCCACTATGTTATAATGTTAATACAAACACAGTACGCTACAGTATTCTGACACTTCTGGATGTGTTTCTTCATTCCCTTCTGAGCTTTATTATGCCACTGTCAAATTAGCTACTGGTAGGAAATTTTATGACTTGCGTGGCAAAGGATGTGGTGCCACAGAGATGAACAAAGAATAGGTCAGCTACAAGATAATCTATCTTTCCCCCTCTGGACCACATGCCCCCTTCCTCCTCTTCTCGGTTAACTTTGAGGCTCTGCTGCAAAGCAGAGCGCTGCTGCAAGACTCAGGGTTGCATTAATACTGTACTGGGTACCTTCCCACACCTTCGTCCTTGCAAGGATACTCCTGATGTGGCTGTCATTTGCTGGCTCTGATTTAGCCCAGTCAGTGTGTAGGAAATAGTGAAAAATAAAGCTGGCTTCATGTGAAAAATGAAGCTAACTTTGTGTTTCACCTTTGTTTTTCAAGAGCACTCCCACTGATTTAAAAAGGATGGGTAGATGCTTTTTGAAACCAGGGTCCAGGCTCATCTGACACATGTCCTTGTTACTGAGAGAAAAAGAAAAGCTGGGGGGGGTTATCACTTCTATAGAAATGATCAACATTCCATATTTTTCTGCAATATTAAGCATGTTTGTTAAACAGTATCCACTGCAAAACCTTGTCTTAGGACACAGTTTTTATTCCAGTACAGAGCCCAGGCACTTTGCCTGAGCAAGGCAGATTTTCATCTCTGGAAGGCTTCCCTTGCCTCCCCTGAGCAGCAACAGCAGCAGCAACTTTCTAGAAGAGGCTGTGCCTTTCCTTCTTCTCCTGGAGCACAGTTTAGAGAGGCAGCCACCTTTCCCAGCTGCTTTGGCCTCTCACAGAGGGTAGGGCATTTTTTACAGGGTAAGACATAAAGAAAAGCAAAAGCTGACAGTGTACTTGAGGGGTAAGACAGGCAAGCACAGGCTCGCGTCACGGGATGTAAGGTGGGATACTTTGCTTGATGATTTTTAATGTGTTTGTCTTATTGAGTTGAAAGTACTTTAAACACAGAGGTATAGAGTAGCCTTGTCAAGTATTGGCCAAATACATTCATGAAAACTTCCAGCACTTCTAACTAGTAAGCAAAAAGTACCTGTGTCCTGTAACACCTTCCTTCCTGCCTCTCCTCTATTTACATATATCAACAAATAACCTGCGTGGGAAAACCAGCCAAGTATATCCATGCAATAATTACAGTCACATTAACCGTTATCAGTGAATGTGCACAAATGCGAGCAGCTAACTGAACCCTGCCCCCTCCTGCTTGCTTGGAGTTGCCAGGACAGCGTTTCACATCCTACGCAGGACAGTTCAGCGAAGCAGGAAGGATTTGACTCTCCACCACTTTCCAGCCATAGACAGGTTTTGACCATGGAATTAGCTAGTTCATTTTCTCTATTTTCTCCTCACTGTGCTCTGCCAAAATGCAGTCAGACAGAGACACTGCACACAGAGCCCGTTCCCTGCCAGGGGGCACTTCTGAGGAGACAGACAGCATGTATTGAGGTTGCTTCAGGAGTTAAGACACTAATGATGATTTCAAGGGAAACACGTTACGTTTAAAAATGTTATGTGCTGCACTGAATCCATCAGTTTGCATGTGCTCAGTTATTCCCCCGGTGGCTTAAGCTTTAGCAGTTATTGCCTGCATTATTTTATCAAATTAAATTTCATCAGAGGGAGGAAAGTGAGGAGGGGGGTATAACGAGATTACGAGTCCTTGTTCTCCCCTTTTCCGTAGCTTTTTGGCTGCAATGACATCATTCCCAATTCAGGCAATACCCATCCCACTGTCTTTTGCCTGAGGCCCTGGTTTTGCAGCAGCTCCAGGGCTGATGCTCCCAGGAAGGGGGTTGGGAGTGGTGCAGGCAGTGGGGATCGATAGCTGCCATCATCAGGCACTGGGGGTAACCTTCCTGGTGACAGGTGATGGAAAGCAAAGAGCTGTCACTCAGTGACCAGGATGTGGCTAACTTTAAATGGCATTACAGAGTTTCTGTGGTTTTCAGCTACAGCAACTTCAATAGGTTGCTGAGACTGAGTCCTGAATAAAATGTCAGGAAGACTGAAAATCAGGTTTCATCTCAAAAGATGTGGAGAATTTGCTGAGCACATGAAACTCTCACTTACTTTATTCCTGCAGAGTGACAAAGAAGTCCTCATAGGCTCAGGTTTCAAATTGGCTGAAATAACAATATTTGGCAAATAAAAAGTCTGGGTAGACAAATGGCAAACATAAAAAAAAATATCACACACTGGAACTAACTATTTGATTCCTCACGTCTTATTGATTCTGTATACAAAAAGGATGGAAAATCCAATGTACAGCCAGGTCTCAAGGACATCAGACCCTGGACCAGCAGTGGCAGTACAGGCAGTTCCTGTGCAAACCTGATCTTGCATGGAGCTGGAAAAGAGTATGGAGAATAGTGTTCATTATACAGAAATATCATTGGATCTTCTTACAAATCATACTCACTTTGGCTTGCACTGTCATGAAAAGGTATGTTCACAAAAATACAAAATTTCTCAGTAAAACAAAGAGGGAGTTCAAGGATTAACAAGAGAATTACTTTGTTCAGTGGCAGTTGAGAAACAGCAAGGCAAATGTGTACAGGGAAGACTGGGTCAAGGACCACCTTGTTTTCCTCTTTATACTGCAGGTTTCTAGTTTATGATTCATATGCATTATTGTAAAAACAAATAATTTATGTATCTTCATAGAACAGAAACAGGCACATGCTCAATTTTTTTAGAACATGACAATTTAAAAGTGCAGTTCCAGTTTGTACTTATACCAAAGAAAATCTGAACTAACACTCCAGAAATGTGAAAGAAAATCCAAACTTGAGATATTTAACTTATTGGGCATTCTAATATCCTATGACCTTATGCAAAAAGCTTAATAATTTTTATTATTAAAAATTTATGCAAACAATAAAAAAGTATATGCCGTTACTCTATCTGGGCTGTTAAGTTCATGATGAAAAGAAAATCTTTATTCTCAGCGTACAGTCAGTTGCTAGCTGCCTGCATTTAGGTAGAAATATATTATTGCCAACTGCCCAGTGAAAAACTTAGCAAGAATTGTGAAGGATTTAAAAAGAATGAAACTCAGTGCTCTAATGAAGTCTGTCTTAGGTCAGCTGCTTGTAAAAGCTACAGAACATAATAGGGAATAATCTGTTTGTAACTTTTCTGGACCTAGAACTGCACGGTCAGATTGTAATTCACAATTAAATTTCATGTAGTCTCTCAAAGGCCTTTAGAGGAGCTTGAAGATTTTATTAAATTCCAGAAGATTTAGCTGTCAGAGAAAATGGGATTGCCTAGTATACAGTCTAGTACTCCTATGTATATTGGAATCACCTTTCCATTGCTGATGGCATCTTCAGTCTCCTGACTTTTGGACATATTTAGCACTTCATTTTCATCCATCCCAAGCTCTGTTCCTAATAAGCAAGTTCAACAGTATCTGTGCATATGGATTAGATAGACTGAATTTCTCTTCTTTAACACCCAATCCAACATCTATTAAAGAAAGCAGAGGGATGTCCACTGATTTCACAGGCAGCTAAATCAGTTGCAAATCAAGATAAAATTGGTGCAAGTGGGAAACAGTTTTGCAGACTCAGATTTATCAAAGCACTCGGAGCTGCAGGAACTAAGTCAGTGCCTGAGTCCCTTTCTGAATAGGCATTTTGGACCCAGGTCAGTAGTATTTAATCTCCCAAAGTATTTTGAGTATCTGGGACCTTTCCGAAGGCAAAGAAGTTGCCCACAGGGTAAAACGGTACTTACTATCACAGATAGGATTTTCTCCCTGCTTATGGGTTATCCTTTAGCCTTCAGCAGGATGCCAGAACCTTCCTAAATGAAGGAAATTTAGCATATATCTAGAAAACAAATCCTGGCTATTGTTGCTCTCTTCAGCATGGCCCTGCCCAAGCTGACTTCTCAAGGAAACTGTAAGGACACCATGCTACATGTTACTCATACAATGTTTAAAGTCATCTGCACAATTACTTCCTATGAACATTTTCACACCTTTTCTAAAATTAACTGGAGGCCAGTTCTTTGTATATTAATATTCCATGAAAATACACATGCTTGGAAAAATCAGTGGAGCTATGTGGGATACAGTTTTGCTTCTGTCCTAACACTGGGACAGTCTAATGGTTACACAAATAGTTACCTTGGAGAACTGTGTGAAACAGAAGTGAAAGCAGATGGAAAGTATGACTCAGCTCCTCTCTGCTCCACGCCCACCACATCTCTGAATTACTGTTTTCACCTAGAAGTGCTTTCGATCTGAAGTGCATCTGTAAAGACAGGACAGACGCCTTCATTAATATTCCCTCCCCCATGAGCAAGGGTTCTAAGCAGCCTTTCTGTCAGTAGTGGCATGGGCAGAGCCAGTAGCGGGTCAGAGCATGGGAGACTTTTTCACAGATGAAGTTGCACATGGATTCCTCACCGTCCTCCTGTGGCTGTATTCTGCTCAGTCTCTTCAGCAGAGACCTACAGAACTAATTTGGAAACCAGAGCAATACCCACAATTTGTATCTCTAAATCAGAATAGGTTAAGGTCCATACACGCTCCATTAGCAGTATTTTTCTTTGCATTGCACAAAGAGATGGATTCCATTCCAATGCCAATGTTAGTCCTTCACCAGTTTCTGTCTCCAAAGACTGTGGTGTCAGTGAAGGCAAAAGCAGGCTTTATATTTGGTTGCAGACTTAGATTTGGCCACAGCCTTGGCATTGCTTCGGAGCTGCACAAGGACTAGACTCATCTCTACAGCAGGCAGCAGAGTGGTACTGCCCAGCTAGCAAGAGAGCAAGAGGAGTGTCTCACTGTCCTGAAACTGGAAAGAGGGTCCTGTTCCAGCTGCCATTATCTTGGGTACCAGAGAAATATCAATACAGAAGACTGGTGTCTGCTTTGGCAGTGTCAGTCAGCATGACACCCCCTACACATTCATCTGTTCTGTGCAAGCCGAGGCCTATTCAGAAAAGAATTGGGGGACCAGATTGGATGCTCCTGTCCTCCAGTGCAAAGCAAAATGCATGTTCCCTTGAAAACCAAGTGCTAAATCTGTTTTTTCCCAGTTTGTTTTCCTAAAGCTGGAGATATTTCCCTGGTCATGCAGTCTCAGCCCAAGACAGAAGGGCTGTTCCCATCACGTAACAGATCCATACCTTCTTTTTCATTCTGCTCTGTGCCCATCCTGTTTATCTCTTCTGAACTGCATATTGTTTCCACTTTAACAGCTCCTGCCAGCTGTTTTCTTTTGGTACCTTTTATTGCAGATAGAATTTCAAGGGCTTCCAGGGGTAAGCTGCTGAAAGCACTGCAGCTCTCGGACTCACTTCAAAGCAACTTTCATCATTTTTCACGCGCTCTTTTTAGGACTCTTCTTCTGTTCTTTCCCCAAAACAGATTCTCTCAAAGATCACACTGGGAGATAGCACTATTTATGGCACTTCAGCGGGAGACATCATGTTTTTTGTCCGATTTGGACACATCCACTGTCCTGTAAAGGTTAACAACAGAGAGATTTCCTCCCCCTCTCGCTTGTGGTTTGTTGTTGGTAGGATTTTTTCTAGAGGAATGGGTAGGAGGGAAGGTTACTGCTGGAATTTAGCTGCCAGAAGCCTGAGGGTCAACTTTAATTTAGTTGAACCTCCCATCATTAAAGAGATTGTAGCTTCTGCACTGGACCAGGCAGAGTCATCTGTGGGAGGCCCTGGCTTCACACCAACACTAATTGTGGCTGAATTATTCTTACAAGCTGCGAGGTTTTGTGGCTGAACTTAGAGGAGAGATAGCCCATCAGTTTCACAATTGTCCGAGGGTGGAGAGCAGGAGGGAAAAGAAAATTCCTGCCTAACCCATGCCCTCGATGAGCAGCCTGCTGTCCTCCCCGGGCCATGAGTGCAGGGCAGGGCCTGATATCGTGAAGAACTGGAGGTGATGTCCTGAAATGTGGTGGGGAAATAAGGACAGTAAGTCTTGAAAATAAAGGGTTGATGGTTATGTTGGATGAGAAAGGCCAGATCCAGCCATGACCCTGTGAATTCAGGGCAGGTACATTCCTCCAACAGGGATGCTTTCAGGAAAACCAAATACAAATGAGGAAGTGTTGGAAGAGCAGCTTATGGCACCACATACTGTTGTATGAATCTTCTTGGGTGGCATATCACAGGTTGAGCCACTCAAGTCAAAAAAGAGAAGAAGAACAAGGCACTACCTAGAGGTTTGTCTATTTAAATCCTGGCTCTTCTGCTTGACAAGTTTTCAAAACCCACCTGACCAAGGTCCTGACCAACCTAAACTGTCAAGCTGGTCCTACTTTGAACAGGAGGTTGGACAAGGTGACCTTCAGCAGCCCCTTTCACCCCAACCTTATCTGTGATCCTGTGAGGACATAAATTTTCTAGAAACCCCATTTAAACCAATGAAATTATTCTTGAAGAACAGAAGATGTTAAAAAGGATGAGGACTCATTTCCACTGTTTTCTTTGTGGATAGGTGTCTATTGCAAGTCTGCCTTCCCTCTCCTCTCCAAACCACCTGTAACACCACCGAAAAAGAGAGACTAAGGCTGGCTTGGCATGCTGGTGATGGCTAGCACACCATAAACCATGAGCACAGTACAGAAGGTGACAATAGCAGTGAATGGTCAAAATGCTTAGCCCTGCTCTCCCATTGTGCACCCAGCATCTGACAAGGCATTGTTAGCTGAGACCACAGTCCCACACCTCTCTCTTCAATAAGCACGGCTCAAAGTATCACAGGAAATATGCCCCTCCGCTGCCTGCAAAGCCAAGGATAGATTTCGGTATTTTGCGATGCAAAACACTGCAAAGGACACAGCATTCAGTCAGGACCTGGGGCCAAGACTGAGGCAGAACTTCCTGGGCGCTGTTGCTCGCTGGTGGGCAGGAGGGGCCACTCGTGACTGCTACTACTTCTCTGCTCTGAGTTAACAGTTACAGAACTACATAGCTGCCTCCACCAGTGGTGGCATCTGGAGGTGCAAAGAGGTCCTGGGTGAGCTTTGCCCCATACCTCGGCACCTGAAGCCATGATTGCCCGATCACCCATCTTTCAGTCTTGTGTCTTAATTCTTAAATAAATAAATAACTAAGCAACCTCCATTTATCCCTCCTTGACCATTATTCAAACAAATGAGCTTAACAATTACAGAATATCTTGTTGTTATAGCTACCAAATGTTCCTGAATGATATTGCCCACACACCCAAGTGGAAGACTGCCAAACTTATCATAGATATTTTTTCCTTAAGCATAGAAGGCTGAAGGGCATATTCAAGTCAGTAGCTGGATTTGTGCCTTTAGAGCACTTTCTTCAGGTCATTTGAAAAGCAAAGGCAAATCTTTTCCTGAATTATAGCTTCAAAGGGTGAGGTAGAAACTTAAGCTGAACTTGAGACATTTGAGATGGTCTCCTGGCTGTTTGGCTGGCATAGGAAGGTGATGTGATCTGATGTGATAAAGGAGATTAATTTTACAGGAAATCCAGCTTGCTTCATGGATATGGAACTCCTAGGCTGTATTTGAAGTCTTCTGCTGAGTTCCTTGTGACCTCAGTTAGTCTCTCTCTAGAGCAGCTACACCACTGAGAATACTGCCTTACAACCTGTTTGGTAAAGCACTTAAAATTTTTCACCTCTAAATCTCAAACTCCAAAGAGTTTTTATGATCATTAGTAAAAGACTGAGAACTGCATCATTTTGAGATTTTTTGTTACAGAAACAGAAAATTTTTATATAAACAAAAAATGTGGGTCCACAGTGAACCCATAATTTACTGGCCTTTATCTGCTTCAGAAACAATGATGAACCTTTGCAGAAAAATGCTTCCTTGCTGTATAATCCCTGCGTAATATATAGGATATAGAATACTGCAACTCTTTTCTTGCATAAATAAACAGCTGTGGGCAAAATATTACACAAAAATTGATGAAACTCGCGGAAGCTATAAGCAGATATTACAACTAATGGAGACTTTTCCCAAGGAAAGGCAGCAGAAGTATCGTACTGGCAAATCTATCACATCATTGGACTATGAAAGTTGTAAGAAATACTCTAGGCTACATTACTGTATTAAAAGAGGAGGCCTGTGGCAACTGTAGAGACTACAAGAGCTTGTAGCCTCAGGCTTACTCTGATTGCAAAGAAAAATGATCTTGTCTTCAATTTCTCAAGATACAAACCAAATGCTTTACAAATTGGTCACATTCCATTTAACTCATATTAATCTACATTGTGTTGCCTGGGGGTCAAAACCATGTTTTTGTTGTATTTTTCTGTTTTCCCTCTAGACTACATCTCTTTTTTTGCCTGTAAAATATGCTGAAAGCTGTACAAAAGACATTCACAAATACACTTCTCACTACCAGTGTGCTCCATATAGTAATGCCTACACAATCATGCTAATGTGCTTTGCTTCAAGTTCATGTGAATCAAGCCTGTATATCAGCTATATTAGCACTGTAAGTGACTTTGGTCAAGGAAAGAAATTATATTGGACATACTTTGCTTTTTCTGACTCAAAAGATACAGAGATCCTTTAATTGCAAAAACAAGCTCATTAACTGCGCTGTATAGAGTCAGTACCAAGACTCTTAACGCAGACTGTGTATGGTCCTGTAATTCAGCCTCCAAGGAACAGCCTTTAGGAGTGGAAGGTGAGTACGTTTCCTCTAACTAGCTTCCCTGTGAAGTATGCAAAGGATTGACTGATCACTGAATTAAATTTTCAGACTATTAAGAAAGGCTTTAAGCCATTTAAAGATTAAACTAGGCATATTTTGTATGCTTGGAGAAAAAAAAAAAGCTTGCTCTCCTTCATGCCAGTGAAAATAGAGAGAACCTCCTAAACTTGTCTTTTGGCCTATAAATAGTTGATACAAGGAGGTCATCTCCTATGCCCTGACTGAGGAAGATGTTGCTTCTTGCTATACCAGCTGGGATGTCTCTCCAGCACAGTCAAGGCAGCGTGGCTGGGACATGTCTTTATAGTGAGAAGCTGAGCATGGGGTAGAGATATGTGGAGATACCCGCAGCTCACTAGTGCGGGCTTTACCCAGAAACACACAGTTTAACCGTACATGGAATTGCCCACCTCAGACTTGGTGTCCTGATGTTTTCAGGTCCCCTCTGTGATTTCCAGCCTTAAGAAGACTCTGGCTCGTGCAGACTTGTTTCCAGCCACAATACTTAGAGGCTGCACTAGCTTAGACCATCCCTGTCAGAGGTCCTCCACATGCCAAAGATTGGTCCTGGTGTTGTCCTTCCTCAGCTGCCCTTTCCAAGCCTCTGCAACCTGGTGATATTAGATCACTGTTTGGTACTGCAGGGGGAAGGATTTCCATGGAGGTGGAGTGCAGTTAGGGCTCACCTGCATGAGAACAGCCCTGCTGATGTGCAAGCATCCCCTGGGGGTGAAAGGATGGCTTCCCTGGAGGGCTGTGAAACCCATTCACCTGGATAACCGCCCCACGAAATGGACAGTTCATGGACAGGCTCTAGTTTGGCCTTTGAGGGGCACATTCTTTCTCATCCTAATGCTTCCAGGCACACAATCACAAACCCATGAGTAAGCCTCCCCTGGCTCAGCTCGTGGGCTCACGTACAGCTCGGTGCGGAGGTGTGTACCCACGTGAGATTGACTGGGGAGGGCACTGTGTGCGGAGGTGAAGCAGAGCGGTCTGCAAGGACCCAGTGCTCCTGGGATGACCTGCTAGATGCAAACATACCACTGAAACTTCATAGTCATTATTATGGGGTTTTTATTTCAGACAAAAAATCGACCCAAGGAGCTCACAAAACAATCTGAAATTATGTATGGATTCACCACGCCTTCACCCTCTCCTGCAAACACCAGCTTGACAGAGTCCCCAGCCGTCTCCGTGCACACTGGTACAAGGTGGGGGAGAACCAGGCTTGTCATCTGCACGCTCAGTCCCCTGATGCAACAAGACACATTTGCCTTTAACCCAGGCAAAGGTTTCACCTGCTCCCACTGCTTCTTGATAAAAGAGTCAGGGCATGAAACCATCGCCATGGATATGAACAGATGCAGGGAGGAGAATGGGAACAACAGCAAACATTATGTTCCTCCCAGAGCGGTGCACCCGACGCTGCCCGTGCCACATCTGTGTTTTTGAAGGGAAATGTCATAACATTGCTAATCAATAAGAAGAGTGACGGGACCATTTGTCAAGAGCGAGCCAGCACTGCAGCTGTTGTAGTCATCCTCTCTGCGACGAGGAGCGGCGGGAAGGACCCGATGGCTGGCCTGCGGCGGCCGCCCCACACTCGCGGATAGCCCCTGTGCGAGGGCAGCTGCGGGCAGCTCGCTAGGGCGCTGCGCCAGCCTTGCCGCGGTTGGGCTGAGCGAGTGGGCAAAAAGCCTGCCAGGAAGTATAGAGTTTTGAACAAAAGAGACCAGACACCCTGCAAGGGAGAGCCGGTCCTGGGTGTCGGAGGAGGCTGTTGACCTTTAATCCTGAGACCGCTGTTGCATATGCATCATGTTTGAACTGCAGATGTTCCTCACTGCTCTGCCGGTCAGGGCGACAAGCGGCTGATCTTACAGGGGAGGAGGCAGGGCACAGAGAGAACTTAATGAAGACTTTAAAGCTGTGGGTTGCAATTAAAATGGCCTGGTGGTGTAAGCGTAGGGGGGGTCGCTAAGCTCCTGCAGCTGCTCTGCCTGCAGTAATGGCTCAGAGCTAATGTCCGTGCTGATAGGCACGGCTGTCCTCCACAATGAGAGCAGTCGTGCATGCCGGGGGGCTGTTGGCAGAGGTGACAAAACTGAGCTGCCCTTTCCCACCCCATCAAAATAATTCTTAAATTAGGAAATTTATCTTAATCTGGTGGCCTATCTGTGGGCTGCACTGCCACGAATTAATGCTTTACCACTTTCCCCTAGACAGCTCTGGCCAATAAAGAGAAAATAAATAAATATCGATGTAGTGAGGCACAGGGAAACAGCCCTTATTTTTCAGACCATAACCTGCTTTTTCATAGGCAGAGTTTGGCCCTCAACATGGTCCCCACAAGGAAAGAGAGGCGCCTCTTGTAAAACAGAGATCTGCTTCTCTGTTCCCAAAACGGCCAATTAAAATAAAATCCACATGTAACTTATGGTGTCTGTACCCAACTGTCAGGATGCCTACAGGCTTAAAATGATACAGGCTTGAGCTTGGATGAGAGTTCTGAACTATAGCCACCAAGGTGTGAGCATAATATTGATCCCACATGAGGTTCCTGAGTTCAAGTGAATGCTGTTTGACAGCGAGGACCAGGATCCTCACCTACTGTCACCTTAGCAGCAGCTGATGCCACATGAAGGTTGTCTCCTGATGCTCAGGTTCAGACCATGGTGCTGGAGCTCAGTGAAGTACAGCCAAACCCTTTGTTTTGTAACCGAAGCTGCTTCTTAGTGAAAAGTGCCATTTTTTCTCTTATTCACAGTGTTTTGAAAAAAAAAAAAAATGTCAGTTCTGGCAGTATTTTATTTCCAGAACATCTTGTCCCAAAACAAAGCATTCCCATAAGGTTGAAGTGGCCCATGTGAACATTTCTGGAATGAAATCTTTTCAGTTTTCATTTGGAAATGATTTTTTTCCCACATGCAATTCGTTGTTATTATTTTCACACAAAAACACATCGACAAGCTTTCAGAGAGCAAACTTGGACAAAAATGCTTTGATTTCATAATGGTAGAAAGTTTTGATTGACCTGAAGTAACATTTTATCAGACCTCCATTTCACACAGAATTCCACTTACACACAAATGTTTCCATTTTGTTTGGGAACCAGGAAGAACATTTCCACACATGGAAAGATCTGGTTTACCTTGATCTTAAGAGTCCTTCCTGGAGCTGGTTCTCCCTGCCTGGTTCTCTAGAAGCAGGCAAGGTTTTGGCACTACTCACTGCAACACACATCACTGGATTTCATCCCCTTGCAAAATCACTAATATTGCCCTCACAGCCTTCACCAAGGGCGAATTCATTAAAGCCAGGAGGTCTGATCAGAATGCATGAAGTGCTAGAGAAATGGCCAGGCTTGAGAGATAATTCGTCAAAGTATTTGTCATTTCTCATCTTTTTAAATATGCTGCAGATCTTCAGGCACCTGAATTCTGGCCCGGCGGTCCAAGAAGTGGTCATATAAAGAGATGAAATTTTGAAGAAAAGGGGGAGGTCACAAAGGTTGAATTCATTTTAAGGAATGATACAGCTTTCATAACAATATATCTACTGCCTGTAATTCATAACTCAGGTTGCCATAATTGTCACGTATCCCTTTTTGTTTCTGTGGTTCCAGTTCAGTGAAGAGTTGCAGCATATGCTTTGATTGACAGGGCAGATGGTAACATTGATTGCCATTAATGTAAACCTATTATTTAATATATCTGTTAGATTTATTATTTATTGTTGAGTAGTAGTGACTATAAAGTTTAATTGACCTTTCTTGCCAGTAAATAAATTGTTGCTGGTTTCAGCGTAGGGATTTTACTTTTAGCTCCCAACAAAAAGCTGAAGGAAACCGCCTAAATACACTACTTCCTCTTCCCTTTCCTCTTTCATCTCCTTAAGCCTGTTCTTATGGACAGCGTCCTGGAAGAAAAAAATATCCAGAGGTGGAATGAGCACCTCTATATAGGCATAGGTCAGGGTTTACGTCAATGAAAGAAATGGGGTTTAAATTGGCCACGTGGTAAATTCTGCCTCTTGAAGTCCTGACATCAGCGGAATTGGGATTTTATGCCAGAGCTCAGTTTCCATCTTACTTGCACTGGGCCTTGAAACTTCATTCATGCTTCAAGCAGATGGAAGAGACAGAGGAAACAGGATGAAAAGATGAAAAAATGGGAAACGTAAATCTAGAAAAATTGATCATGAATACATTTGGAATAAGCTTGCCTCTCTTTATGTACAGTTGGGTGGTAAAAAGAGAATACGCTTGGCAGATTTACGTGTTAGCAGGAGTACATGACTGACAGACACCAGAGCCCAGCAGAGGCTCAGTGAGGGCTTCGAGGGACAGCCAGCTGCACTCCGCCAGGGCGGGCTGGTGTGGCTCCTGACTGCTTCTGAACGGCTTGCTTCCTCTCGCTTTTCTCGTCTCCCTGATTTAAGACTATCACCTGACAGATTTTTATTTTCCCTCTAAGCACTTCAGGCCAAAGCCATTAGAGAGCAGAAAGAGAAAACTTGGTTTGGTTATCTGAACCTTTTTGTTTAGCTGACTCTGGAGGTAAGTCCATCCAACCAGAGAAAAAGAAGTCTGTTTTTCAAAACTGTGAATTCATTAAGGGAACTTGTATGTAAGAAAACCGGTGAAACTGAACAAAATGTACATTTTGCTGGTTTTCTTATGTTGTTGGAAGCATCTACAGCTAAGACACTGTATTTTCGTTTGAGTTTGGTTTTTTTTTTGCATCTGACTTCTTAACTATGCACCTCAGATTTTCTAAGGGCTGGAGTTTGCAAAACAACCCGTTGTAGCTGGGTAGGTAGGAGAAGTAATGAAAAGCCTGTGAACAGGCATACACAGCATGTGCCATGCTACCATAAGATTATGTGCTCCTCTGGGCAGAATTCCTTAGCTTTTTGCTCTGCCACACATCTGGCACAGTTCTGATTGCTTGAGAAATAACAAACTAACATACATTACACATGCAGACCGAAGACACAAACAGCATGAGAAAAGCCAAACTGGGCAGTGGGATTTTCCTTTTTTTTGCAATGATCGCCACACAAGTGCAGAGCAGAACCATAATTTCCCCTTTTCTTGTCCTATTCAGTGGAAGCAATCAAAATTGAGAATGACTTCACTGAAGGTGATGTCAGGTAACCAGTGACTGTACAGTAATCAGAACAACACATCTTCTATGTGCTGTGGATCAGAGGGGTGCTTCAAAAGTCGTATTTTGGGGAGCTGGAATAGAGAGTTCTTGTTGCACCGAATCCTGGCCGTAGCCGTGACTGCTCCTTCAGAAACCCCTGGCTTTCCACCAGCCAGCCAGAGGACACTCCTTGATACTCCAAGCCCAAAGAGAGCAAAGCCCTGACATGTTAATATGCAAAGCCCTTCCAGAGGTGAGAACGGAATTATCACCTTTCACAGTGCAGTTGCAGTGCGGGTTCTGGTAACAGTGTAAGGCAGATAGGCAGGTATTGTAGCTACACCGGCGTTATTGTGGGAACCTGGCTGTGATGGGCAGCAGGGGGGCAGGGAGGATGGACGTGTAACCCACTTAGAGCTCCATGCAGCGACTCCGTTCCCATGGCAGACTTCATGCTGTGTTTTGCCATCCAGTTAATGGCAGCGGAAAGGAAATGTGGGCAGTAATGGGCTGGTGGTCTTGGGATGGGTTAGAGTCTCTTTTCTGTGGTATTTCTTCAAAATTCTTTTCGATGTTATTGCAATAATTTTTCTCCATCTTTTCTGTGGACTGGGAATAATTTATCCAAAATGTTGCTATAACCTAATTAAGCAGGTCTGGGTAAGTTTGGGAACCCCTTTCCTGTATGCAGTATTGCAGACTAAGTCCCTCATCTTAGCCTATTTGTAGAAAATCTTATTTGCCCTTTTGCCTTGTTTACAAACTGAAGTGATACCAGTCTGGTTTATGTGGACCTGGAAGGCCTCCTGCTTTTGCAGATCAAAAATAATAAATCTATTCCTCTGCCAGAAATGACTCATTGCCTAATATGCCTTAACACACACGCACTATATTCTTTTGCCACTAGAGTCTGGGTGGAGGTGGTTGTGTCTAGCTTCAGATTAGGGCTGTCTCCTTTCATCATATTAGCTTTGATGCATTGAGGTGTTCCTAGGACAACTTGTCTCTTCTTTAACATCATATTATCCACAAAAAGGCGCTCTGCTAAACAGAAATGCCAAGGGAGCCAAATTAGAGAGGGAAACTTCAAGAATGTTTGGAAAGGTATGGAGCAAACTGGCCTTGATCCACTAAGGCAGGAAAGCATTGTCGTAACTTGAAGCACACAAGTATTTGATTTCAGTGGGACTATGCAAGCCTGTAACACACATGTGTATGTGAAGACTGGTTCTCAGAAATTGTAACAACAAAAATTCTTCTGTAATATCCTTTTCTTCAGGCTACCTACCAGTATCTCCGTTTATTAAATTACTCCTCACTGTTCTGGCAAGTGACATCATGTACAGCCTGAGCCCCAGAATCTTCAGTCTGTGTCTGACTTGAAAGTATGTCTTTTTCCGTGCTCAGCTCCACTTCATCTCTAGAGATCCATTCTTTTTGTTTGCTTTTTTTCTTTTTCTGTACTTCTTTCTAGGAGCAGCTCTGAGACTTGCAGAAACAATGCCCCAACACAACAGAATTCCTGTAAAAATCAGATTTTTCCACCTTGCCACAGCACAGCATTTTGCAAAATGGGCTACAAATATTTATATTAGAACTTTTTATTTTAGTTTATAGTAATGGGGAGAAGGGAAGAAGACATTGAAAGACCAAGCAGTTTCTAGGAGCAGCCTTTTCCGACAAGTCAGCTGGTTTGAAAGTAATGGGACTGCTGACCTCATGCCATTTACTTGTGTGCCTGAATCTACCACTATATCTCATTAATGCTGCACTAAAACTCATGAAACATTTTAACATCCTCACACCTACCTTTCACCGTTTTACGCGGCTGAGGAGCAGCTCAGTATCTTGCTGCTGTACGATAGCAAATATCACTCAGGATAGATATAAGTTGTCAGAGGGTAACTGAAATAACTTCCATGTGTCCCTCTGATGTGACTGGGCAGTCTTTAGGACAACACTGAATTTAGTTCTGTGTTCAGAACATTATCCAGTGAAGAGTTGCCGGGGGAGAGGTTGTATCGCAGGCACACAGGGATACCCTGCAGCCATAGCAGTGGGCATCAGCATGCCAACACCCATTTTCCCTGTCGTAGCATAACGTAACAGCTAAAATCAGGCCCACTATCTCTGGCAGTTCTTTGGCAAGGAATTTTCTTGCCTTCTCTCTCTAGAAGGCCTTTCAGACAAAACAGCCTAATGCTCTCAGTCAACATGTGAGCAACTTATTCAACAAATCCCTAATCACCCAAAAGCACTATACAATTGCTACAAAGCTCCAAAAAATATTTCCCAAGTTTTCTGAGATGGGTTTCAGGACAAATAACTTGCTGAAACTGTCTTTCCCTTTTTCTGGCAGACTCAGCTCAACCATGCGTCCTAACAGAGATATTAGACTAATCACCAGATCCTGGGAACTGAAATCTCCCTCTTCCAAATACAGCCATCCCTATTTGCCTACCAGCCTTTTCTCTTACACAGGATTCTTAGCTGGAAATAATTGGCATCCTGCACAACTTCTGCTTGCTGCAGCTTTTAACCCTGAACCTTCCTGATCAGACTTTGAGAAGGATTCATCTCATCACCACTCCAAGTAGTATTTAAAATCAGCAAATGCATATTTAATTTCCAGAGAAAGGCAAGGGTGTGGGTTCTAGGTCATGATTTTTTTGTGCTGTAGATCCTCTTATGTGTTCAGAGTTGTGTGAATCCAGCATGACCTGTGTATGGGCTTCTTAAGGAGAGATATTAGAAGCTCGGGGCTCCAACAGGCCTTGATCAATTCACTTTATAAAGGATTAATTCAATCAGGCACTGCAGCAGCAAAAACACAGGAATATATACTGTCAGTGAACAGGACAGAAAAACCATAAAATCCATCCTGGTAGCAGAAATATCACCAATGCTGCTGATAGGCAAGAAAATCGATGCAGAATAACGCTGAGCACTATATTACTCCTGCTTTAGGTAGCAGCCATGTCACTGAGCTACCTTCTCCCCATCAGGAGTGAATGTGGAAAGGGTGTGGGGGGAAGGAGGGGAACATAGCAATGGAAGGGCTTGAACATGTCTGTCTTCTGCATGCAAGGTCTGCAGGTCTACTCTGCTGAGACTCAGCCTATGCTCTCCATATGCTTCAGACTAACAGGTATGGACATAGGCACCTAGTTAGTAATGCTGCTCTTCAGGCAAGCTTTTCTGGTCTGGAGAAACAGATTCAATTATTCTTCTCCACCAAGCTGTCTCAGGCTGTCTCAGCTTTCAGCTACTGAAGTGTTTCTTCTTTGAATGTACATTCCTTGAGGTGGTGCTTTATTTGGCTTGTAAATGATCACAGAAAGTGCAAACTCATAAAGTAGTAACAGTAAGTGTTTTGTCTTCTGTGTTGAGATTTCTCTTTTTACTGGCACACTGGATGATGAGCTGAGCATCATGCTAGAAGGATACGTTTGACTTTTCAGCTTGACTAACTAGGTACCTCTTTAGAGCCTTATCAAGTGGAGGTGACTGTCAAGACGAGTCTGAAGCAAAGCTCAGATGGGTATGTTTGCAACTGTGAAAAAATATATCTGCCACAGTATCCCCCAGAGAGTAAAGCACAAAAAAAATTTGCTTTGTGAAGATACAATTGTGTATGAAACACCCATCCCAAACCTTGTGGCTCCCCTACCTCTAAGAATGTGCAGATCTCCAGTGTAACAATTAGGTTTCAGGAGTTGCTTGTGCAGTAGCTATTTGCACAGGAATGATCCAGAATGAAGTGCTGGACAGATACATAGGAAACCAACACATAATAAACGGGAGATGCATTTATGTGGTGGTTTGTCTATATGTAAACCCTTCTTTTGCCAAGAACTCCTGTGGCAACAGGCATCAAACAGAGATGAAGCAAGATGCTGCAGCGCAAGAGTACCTAGCGTTATTATGGGGCCCTGTAGGACTAATCGCATGTCTTGTACCTTCCGTGTTGTAAACAGCTCACAGGCAGGACTCATACAATATCCTTACTTGTTCTTACGGTTTGGACTCATAGGTGCACAGGAGGGAGCACACACTGGCTCCACGGGGCAGGGAGATGGGGCCAGCCCTTGCATCAGGAGAGGGGGCTCAAGGTGTCCGCAGCTTTAGAGACACACCTGGGAGGCAGATTTCTCTGAGAACTTTGGGGTTTAGCTGCAAACGTGACTACCTGCTGGACCAGCCAAGAGCACTGCATCCCAGCACAGTCCTGCCTCTGGGCTGCTGGTGGGCACGTGTGGACAGGGACATCCCTTCTGTCATTCAGGCTTGCTCTCATCTCACGCATGAAACCTGGGACAATGCAAGGACCTTGTCAGCCAGTCTCCTGAGGACACGTTTGATTTCAGGGGAATCTGGAGTAGCAGCCAGAACACAGCGATTTCCTGTTGCATTCCTACAATGAAATTACTCAGCGTTTTGTGTCCTCCTGCTGATTAAAAGACAACTTTTTGCACTTTTATTTATATTTTCATAAGTTTTTATTTGCGATACCGGTTGCATTTAGCTTGCCTCATCATTATCATCAGCTTTATTATTCTGAGTTAAGGGAAATCCCTGAGTTAAGGGGAAATAGCCATTCGCCCTCTCTATTCTCACACCTGGGTTGTTAAGGGAAACAAAGCCTTACATTTGAAAATAGGCTGTGCCCTTCTGAAATGTGATGAAATAATCAGTCCAAAAATGGAAAAATAAATAAATCAATGATAAAACAGTAGTCAGTCACAAAGTCTGCAAAACAGAGATGGTACTAGTACTCACTTAAATTAGGAAAGTATTCCTTGTGTCCAATAAAAAAATAGTAGACGAAGAAAATAGTGTCACACTTTCACAGATATATTTCGCGAAGTGTGTTTTTGTTCCTAAAGTTTTTGGATAAAGTTTGAACTCACAGCTCTGATGAACTGCCCTTATGTTCCCAAAGGCAGAACTTCTTTTTCCCTTGAGGGAAACAAAAAGTCAACAGAAGACATTATTGAACCATTAGATCAATGCCCAGATCTAGCTACGCTTTGAAAAAGGAAAGTATGACAGCAAAACTAGCCTTTAAAGACCCCTGTTTAAAAATTTTCAGCTATAACAGGATAAGAATATAGGTAATAGTATGAAAAGATTTCAATAGAGAGAAAAGAATCAAATGTCTGACAGAAAAATTCCTGTTAAAAATAATCACGGAAAGATTACTAAGATACACACCAATTTGAAAGGCAAAATAAATTCTTACTCTATTAAACTGGGCTTTTATAATAATTCACTGCTCCTGGATTTGCAGAAATATTTCTGTATACTTCAAATCCTCTGCTATTCATTGTCTTCTATGCTTGATGAAAATTGAAAAGACTATATAAACCTATGAATGGGGATGTTTGTGTGTATTTCTTATTTCTCATTTCACTCTATGTTGGTGACTTGTATAATCAGGAGATTTCATCTGATTATTTTTTTCCCAGTCAGTACAATAAGTACATTTCAAATCAAGTTTGGTATGCACTTCCTGATTTTTCTTTTGGAGGTCATTCAAAGACAATATCGACATTGTCATCTAATTTCATTCTTTGAGGAGAATCTATTTGGTTTGAGCCAACAGCGATCTCCCACTAAGGTACAATAGAGAAGAACATTGTCCTACTGTGTTTAAAGCTGTGTTCAGGGCAGCAGTTCCATTTGGCAAAGGATTTTGAGACTTTGACCTTTATCTTCCACTCAAATTGCAATTGCCTCCTCCCCCACGCCTGAATGTGTGAGTTGCCTTTGAAATAAGAGAAAAGCAAAACAAAACAATGTTTCCAGGTAGATTAATAACCTTATTTTCATTTTTCCTTTTCTTGAGATGTAGTTAGTGCTGGATGAGAGTTTTGTGGAGCTGATGAATGTTCATGATGAAGCACTGGCTCGTGAGAGGAAGCGATGTCCCAGACAGGTGTCACTGGGCGAGGACCTCCACTATGAGCTCTACTTGCCTGGTTTCCTACCAGCTTATTGACACGGCTGAGGATAGACTGAGTCTTCCCATTCCCTTAGGGCGGTGTTACTTTTCAAACTGACTCTGATCAGCAAATTGCAGAGTTTCTGTGCTCTGCAGCTTCCTTCAGTCCAGGACAGGAGCCCTCAGGGCTCATCCTCCTTTTAGAAACTCCAGGGAAGCTGCTTTGGCGCTTCAGCTGAGTGTCTGGACACTGTTAAATCCTTGGCTTGTGCTAGAGCTATCAGGTCTCCCAGGGTCTCTGCCTGAGTTTCCTCCAGACGGAGGTGAGAAGGAACAGGGAGCCTGCAAGCCCTGGATGCTGAGCGAGTGAGTCAGCTGCCTTAGGGAATGCATTCTCTCAGGTGTACCTGCTTTCTGGATATATGTAACAAAATGTCTGAATTATACCTAAATGAAACCCTGCCTGATTTTCCACAGGTAAATTGAATGACTGTATCTGTCATGCTGAAAGAGCTTCCCTTTTTACCCCAAAGTGGCTGTATTTATCATGGAATGGACATTGTGACTTTTGATTACTGATATTTATAACCTAAAGCTCACATTTTAAAAAAAATTTGCTTTTTTTTTTTTTTTAATTGAGACATCAAAAAAGCTCATGTAAAATATTGAATAAGTAGTGAAAAAAATTTCCCACTTCTCTTCCAGAACCTTATTTTGGCCAAGTCAGATCAGTTTTGCAAAAGATTTTGTATTTGATGAAACTGCACATTCTGAGGGAATTACAGTCTGCCAGAGTTTTGGGGTCCAGCTTGAACTGCAGCTCTGACAGCCGCAGAAGGGCTGAGCTGGGCAAAATGCCATCAGTGGAAAATCCCATAGATTTCTGTTTCTTCCGTGGGAATCATCTGGACGGTGTAAGGAAAACGGAGCTCACTTTGTATCCAAGTCTCGGGGTTTGATTTACCTCTACACAACCCTTGCAAATGTCTTTGGAGTTGTGTGGATTTAAGTCGGTCCAGCAGGACACAGATCATTCTGGCCCCTGCCCAGGAAAGCGTTTAAGCACATGCTTAATGAAACTATGCCATTAGTCCCCTCGTGGGCTGCACAGCCCAGGCAGCTGAATGGGACTTTTCTGCAGCGTCTGGTCCTGGGGAGCACATCTGGGGAACACATTCGGCCGCGTGAACTGTTACGCTTGGTGCAGGTAGGGCTGCAGTGCAGTCTCGGTTGGGGTTGTCTCTAATGATGTACACGTATATCATCGAGCATAATGGGGCCATGACCTACCCTAATAACTACACACACACACACAGAGCCTGCACAAGAAGAACGTTGTTTTGAGTTGTGGTGTAAAAGCACACAGAAATAACTCGTGGCATACCCTGATTGAAGTTACTTAATCCACTGCCAGAGAGAGGGCAGAGGAGGTGTAGTGTGATGGGGTAATTCATCTTCAGCCAGGGCAAATGAAGCACTAGTACTAGGAATCAGTCTGCCTTGAGAAAGCTAAGAAAAGCTTTTCTTTGCCCTTTTTTCATAAGCAACTAAGAGTGTTAATCCATCTGTGAATTATACCATGTTTTGTTTAGAAAAATGTCAGATAAGTCATTGTATTGCATAATATGCTCTATTTACCGTACCACTTACAGGCTGTACCACTTACAGGCTTTTTCAACCTCAGATTACTAGGCAGACATAGGCTGCAGCTGGCAATGTCCTTTTCTCTCTGAGATTATGGTCTTCTAATAAAAAACTACATTGCTACTTTGCCCCCAGCTGCAGCAACACAGATAAAATGAAAGGTCAAGTCACAGTGATCCTGTTCAGATCTAAAATTAATGAACACCAAATTCACAACAAGTTCTCAATCCAAAGACTTTTCAGAGTGGAAGGGTTTTTTTAATGTCACAATGATATCACTTGTGTCCCTGAAGCACCAAGAACTCAGCCATGGGCCCGTGGGTCACTGAGGCCCTCCTGGCTCCTCATTGTCACATGCACCAATGGAGAGCACAGGCTCTCTGATGAAGGAGCTTGCCTGGAAACTGGGCAATTGGCAGGTAGGATAGGAGCTGATGCCAGAAGCTCACTGGAGGCAAGTGGTAACCTGTGGATACCACTCCAAGGAGTGGTCATGACCTGCTTGGGCAGGAGAGTCATCTGAGTTATAATGTCCTTACAATCAGATAATGCTAGTTACCAATCAGAGATGCTCTCACTGCTCACTAACATACACAGCCCAAACAACCCTCCGATGCTTTGCGTTGTATACAGCCTCCTGTTTGCTGGGAAGCAGCAATTTGAAATGTTGCTAAACCGGAACGAGATGTTGTGCCTTTTGCATTGTTATATGGGCTTGGCAATGCAATGAACAGGGTCACCAGAATAATATTTGGGAGGGTATGGAGACCTACTGTCCTAAACACCTACTGTGGCATAACAGCACTCTCGGCATTTGCAATCATTGAGCCAGAACCTGGAAAGCTCCATGCTAGTAAAATTGAAATCTAGGGAACAGGATGAAAGAATTAAAAGACTCACTACTTTTTCAGTTTGACTTCAACAGGAGACACAGGTGCCCCCTTACTCTCCCAGGCTCCATCCCATTTTGTTTTAATACTCAGTAGATGGCTTGCAGAGTTAGGGTTGTCATCTCGGCTGTTACAAAGAAATGTCAGCAGAGAGTCTGTGAGAAATGCCCTGTTAGCTCACCGAGTCCCAGACCCAGCTGCTTGGAAATGGCTGGAGACATTTTTAGCTTTTGAAATTAATAATTTGAAAATGATGCTCTCCCTACTAGTAATGACTTCATTCTGTCTTCAGAAGTAGAAGAAACTGTTCAAAACAGCAGTTGCTACATCAAAGTAGGTCTCATTAAGTGATATTGTAATGCACAAGCACAGGTACTGGTGTCACGGATGCTATTTTACAACTACTTAACTGCAGAAGTAATGATACAGCAGAAGGTGGGAGCAAACATTAGCAGTGATCTTTATGCTGCTTGATGTTCTCAGGCTATATCAGATTTTCTTTTTGTTGTACATTTGCTGCAATGTACTACATTAAATCTCAGGAGTAGAAATTAGGAGCAGCTACTGTCACATGCATAAAATGTAGAACAGATTTATTTTTTACAAGGACAAGTTTCTAAAAAGAATATTATGCCATGCTTACAAAAATGTGGTAGGCTCTCAAACCAGATTCAAGACAATCTCTTCAGTAAAGCGCTGGTTACGAGAAGAACTTGAGGTTGCTGGGTTTTTTTCTTAATTCCCTTAAATTAAGAGGTAGTGCTGAAAAGAGTGTTTCACATTTAATTCATTCTTTGTGCAGATACAGTTACTCCTTGCCAGTGCACTGTATTAAAGACATAGTTTTATAATGAGATGTGAAGCAAAGGGAAAGACATTCGCAGAGGTTATGGGAAGAAGACCTGGAAGGCTCACATGGAATTTCAGATCCACATCAAACACTGCAAGCAATAGAAAGTTCTCTATGCATATTTCACAAACAGCCAGTAGCTCCCGTTTTCCAGTGCCCTGGGTTACGTTTTAATCCAAAGGCATAACACTCTCACTGTTTAAATAGATGATCAATCAGAAAGGCCATTCTTGGGTTCACTTGCACTCCACATAGCCATGGTCAGCCACCCAGTACCTTTGACCTGACCTTTGAACGGAAAAATGCAAAGACAGCAACAGCCGGGTTTAGAAAGAAAAGCACCTAACAAAAAGGCAGAGAAACATTTTCATAACAATAGGAACTGTTTCATAAAATGCTGACTACAAGCTAGACGTAGAAATTTGCCTGTTACGGGATGAAACTGTTCAAAGAGTTAGTCAAATTCAAGGAAAGTTTTAATATGTAGTAGTTGCTGAAAGCAAAAGCTTGCAGGGGTTAACTTGCAGCCATGAAAAAAATATTAGATTAATGACTCTGGCGTTTAATAAAGACTGTCTTTCTGTTGTGAATATGCTAGGATATTGCCTTTGCCATTTTTAAAGGCACTGTTCTTGATCTGAAATTGAAAATACTACATACACACGGCACAGAAATATGGAGGTAACTCAGTCAGTCACATACTGGCCAGCTTTTCTTAAATCAGCGCTTTGAAATGAATGTCTTTCATATCTGGCATGTGTTTGTTATTTGTGTGATTTTCTAGAGGTATTGTGATTAAGATACCTGTTTGCCAATTGCCTCATTTGTCTTGGTTTATCAGATTACAAGATTAAATTACAGTCTTCCAACCTTTAAGGGAGTTTGGAGGTAATTCACTTCTCTCTCCCTCTCTCTCACTGAGATTACATTAATTTCTAATTCTGTGAATAAACTTTAAAATTATTTCATGGAAAAGCAATCAAGCTGCTGTTCGCAAATGAAATATCTAGGAAATTATACAGTAGATGTTTTCAGTCATATGGGTCTTGGTATGGATTTGGAAACTAGTACATCTTTTTGTGTGTGCTATCTTTATGAACCTACTAATTCTACAAATAATTAAACTATCAGCTTGCTGAAAATGAAGGCCAGAATTCCATCTATCCTGTAAGAAGGGAATTCAGCTGAAAGTTCAATAGGGCACATTTCTTGCAATGCTGAAACATTAATTTGTATTTCTTAGCCCAGTTTCTGCTAAGCATATGATGATACAGTCTTGATTATATGTAAGTGGTTTGTACACCTGGAATCTCAAAAAAAAAAAAATGCACATGTGGCAGCACCATCACCTTTACCAGCCACTTTTGAGTATTCATTCCTCTTCCTTGAACAAAAAGAGAAATCAGCATTATAGAAACTATATTTTTATTCCTCCCCATCTGCACACTTTTGCCCTTGCCTGCCTCTTGGCCCAGGGTCTGGGTGGCAGGGGGGCAGGAGGGAGGTGAGATGCTTTGCTCCCAGCCCATGCCCTGCAGCATCGCCACCACCTGCCATGTGAGGCCACTTCCCTGGGCACCCCAACGAGGACAGAGTGGGGACAGGGACATGCAACCCATGGCCCCCTCCTCTCCATACCAGCACCCTGTCGAGGTTGCCCCTGCAGCATCTGGCCACGGGGTGTCCCTGGGTGGTGGTCCCCTGCAATGCCTCCCAGGGTGTCCCTCGTGCCTTCCCACAGCATCAGGAGCTGCCTGTGGGGCAGCAGTGTCCGAGCTGCATGGGGATGACAAATCACCCGGGCACCTGTGCATCTGTGGGAGCCCCCACACGAGGTGCAGTGCCCACCTGTGCACCAGAGCAGGAGCAAAACCCCGGCAGCCCCAGCGAGTAGTAGGGCAACACATCTTCGTTTTGTGGTCTGCATGCTCAGAAAGTCTCTGACAACCCTGTCCAAACAGTCCCGTCGAACAAAAATGTAAACAACTTCACACAGGAGGTCTTCTTAAAAATGCCTTTCATTTCTAGAAGGGGAAAGATTTGGGATCTGGGCTGTGCTGATTTAACATGCTGACCTTTTATCTTGAGAGGCCACTGATGTTTGAAGACAGCCCAGTTCTTGAATGAAATTACTTTGGGTGGTCCTGGTCTGCTTAGGAAAGAATTTTTTGTTGTGCTGAAAATAAGGGCATGAGAGTGCACAGACATAAACACTGAATTGAGTCTCTCTACAGAGGGAGGGAGGGGGCCTTAGGCCAAAACGGAGGTGCATCAATGACCTTATATCAACCAAAAGAAATTATTAAGTACCCGTGAGTTATTTGCTATTAATGAGATTGTCATGTATGGTTCTATTGATTTAATGTAATAGAAAATGCACAGCATGATAAAATAAGGTGTTAACATCCTTTTATCAGCCAAAAGTAATTTTCAAGCATGAATATATTGTGAGTGTATGAAATTGAAACTCACAGACAAATTCTAAGAAAATTACTCTGATTATTGGTAATTTCAAATAAAAACAAGAATAATGATGTGTTTTATGTCTGTGCCTGGAAAGCTCCCCCCACCAGAAACTTTTCAGTACCATGGGCTTGTAACAGGTAGGAAATAAGAGACTTGGCAGTAAACCCCCGCCTTTCCTTTTCTCATATCCAGCTCTCCAGAAAGAGGGAGTATTTAGGAAATAGGAACTTTTGGGACACGGTTCAGATCTTTGTAAAGCCCAAACCACCTTTCCCTGTTGTCAGATATTGGGGGTTCTTGTGTCTCCTTGCCCCTTTTGCCATGATGAATCTGCAAAGCAATAGCGCCCGATCACATTACTTTCTGTTACCATATGTTACTTAAAAAAAACAAACTTTAGAAAACCTGAGCTGTACAGCAAGCCTGCTGGCTTCTCAACCTGCTTTGACATATGTGGGAGAAGATTTAAAGCTGTCAGGTTGTTGGATGGTTGCCATGGGATCACAAAGGGGGGGGGGGGGGGGGAGAGAAATCCCCGGGCAAGATGCAGATGGATGGATGGCGGCAGTGGCCGGGCTGACCTGGTTCTCAGTGTCCCCAACTGAGAAAGCAGCCCTAAAGAATTTGTTTAATATTATTACCTTTAAGCCTTATTTACCTTGACATTTTTAGGCAACTTAGATTAGGAAATCGGTGTAGGATATTAGTCTAAATCAACATGTGGACAAACACCTGAAGCAGCTGAGCTGCTGTCTGAACTCTCTGCCTGGCCAGAGCAAGTGGAACTCGTTACCCTGGGGTGAATACACAATGCAATACACGTGGGAGCTGTACATGCGTGCCCTTGCCATGTCTGCTTTCTATTTGGCTGAACACACATGAAACTGTCACCGCTGCTCCTGCTTTGGTTGACCTCTGTGCTATTTGAACTATTTGTCTTGCTGGTTGGAAATTTTCTGAGCAAAATAGACTAATTGGCCTTGATTAACAAGCATCTGGTGTGAGTACAAATGGTTATTTGAGCAATAATGAGAAAGAACATGGGGAAGCGAGTTAGCAGCCTAATTTCTGGCAATTGATCTGTTCCCCATCCCCAGGCTGCTGAATGCCTTTTTCTGGCGAGGTGGGGGAGGTGTTTCTTCACAAGCAGCCTGTAATCTGGCTTTTTTAAACCGAACTGCTTGGCATGCTTTCCCATCACTCTGCCTTGCAAACTGGGGTCTGCAGCCCAGCCCTTAATGGTATGCCCAGTGTGAGGGCACGTGAAATGACTCTGTCATTCGCAGCTGTGCTCTTCAGAGAAAATTATAAGTATTGCGAAAGAAGGAAGTTTTCCCCTTATCTTTGTACCTGATTTTAAGTTTGCAGAGTGGCTGTTCTTAAATAATGCCTAAAACACGTGTGCCTTGGATGCTTAAAGCTTGGTACTTAGGATTATATAAGTAAAGAAGCTTTCTGAAACTTCCAGCTACAGATAACATGGCGCGGGTCCAAAAATATATTTCTTACTTCCTTTAGCCGAGCGGGTTACTTCCCATTCCTTCAGGGGGGAAATAGCTTTCTTTTCTTACAGATACACATCAAAGATGTTTTTTTGATTTTTCCAGTGGTGCAGCTGTCTATGTTCTTTCTGGGGGAAGACAAGCCTTTGCACTGCCTTAAGATTATATCAAAATGTCAGCAGGTATGATATGGAAGAAGTGTCATCTTTGCATTAAACCTGGTAATATGTCCAGCTAGTATATGTATATGAAACAGCTCACCTTGTTCATACAGAGTGGTCATGGGATGAAGATTCGTACCGAGAGGCTTACCAGTATAGGCATATAGGTGCTAGCTGCCTGCATTACCCCTCCTCTCAACAACAGAGGCATGGAAAGATAAACTTGAGAAATTTCTAGTATTTTGTCCAGTGGAGCACACAAAATTCTGAGGTCTTTTTCAAAAATGCTGGCCTTTTAAAAAAAGGGATGATGATTTGATTTCTTGAGGAAAGCCAAAATTGAAAACTTTAAAACTTGGCATTGATGAGAAAAAATGAAGTTTTTCTGAACTGTCAGCATTTCAGAGCTGAAGCACATCTCCCTGAGCAGCACTGATTTCAATGTTCTCTCTCTCATAGACTCATACCTTTCATTACGAGCCAGCAGACCCATTATGGGTCTGAATTACATTTTTGTAGCTGCACAGGTTTGCTTTTTTATTCTGTTTTTCATCCAGTGTAGGCTTTTGCAATGTGCAGTTCTAGCACTGTTAATAAACACATTTTGCATTTCTGTTTGGCTTACTTAAAAATATAGATAAGCAGCCAGTTTGAGGTGCTATGTGGGAGACACTGCTATGGAGGAGAAATGGCGAAGTCAAAGCTTCAGCAACTACCATATATCACCCTTGAAATACTAAAAAATACGGATTTTATCATAATCACTGAAAATAATAATAATAAAAAGAAACACCTCAAAAAAAAAAAGCTGTTCCTCAAATATCTGATGGATCTCAAGTTAAAATGTTCAGGCTCAGCATACCAGCAATAAGGTTGCACTGGGGATTAGATTGGCACAACGCAGTGTGCACTGGCATGCATTTCTATAGGTACACATTTTGGAAAAATGTATGCAGAAATTGCTCTGTATGAAATTCCAGTAACTGGAAGTGAAAGCAGATTTTCATCCCACTCTCCAAATTTTTGCAAAATTAAAACAAGTTCAGCTGCATGGAATAAGCACAGATACGCGTTACTCCTGTGGATGCTAACCATGGTGCATATCTTTGTTGAAGCATTTCTTTAATTGCTGCTTTGAATGCATCAGGAATGGCAACTAGTTTCTATCAGGAAGCAGATAAATGTGGAGGTTGCCAGCATCCCTGTGAGCACTGGAGGGTACCCACTGTGCTGTGCACTTGCACAGAGGAGTGACTCATCTGGAACATCTGCCTTGGCACAGAACAGCCGTCGCTTCATGTCGGTAAGCCAGCCTGAGGTGAGCTCTTTAATGTGTGCTAATTTGATAGGGAGTTAAGGGCTCTCGGTTTCTCTGTGCTACAGCATTATAAATCTTTCCGTTCTGCTGCCGCCCCCGTACTCTACGGAAGAAGCTGACAAGTAGCAGTTGCAGTGCCGCACGATGATAACCTCAAGTATAAAATTGCCACGATAACATTTAGTCATGGTAGGCCTTCAAGAGACAAAAATGTGCTTCTGTGTTTGGGAGATTGCCAGCTGTGGCAGGCAGAACTGTCAAGATAAAGTATCTAAGGAATGAGGTGTTTAGAAGAGGGTATGGGATATCCATCTTTCACTAAGATACATTAGGAAGCCATTAAGGAAGAGGTAAAGAAGTTTATAGTAGGATTTGCTGGAGACAAAAACGTGTAAACCCTACCATTGAAGGCTGATAATTGACAGAGCAGCACATCTGCAGCAGCTGAAAGATGCCTTTCTAAAGAGCAATTCACCAAAGGGGTGGAAGGGCTGGGAACTGAACTAAATGGATCGCTTCAGGAGCAAGCATCCTGGGCCCTTTCATTCACTCTGCTTGTACCAGGCGAACAGGAACATTAAGGCTTTTCAAAGAGAAAAACGTGTCTCTCAAAATTCCTTTTCAAAAGGCCTGAGGGGAAATTTGGAGGGTGTTTTGCAGTCAGTTGGAAAACCAGGGGAGATCATTGGCTTCCAGCTGGTAAGTGCCCAGAAGCAGAGTATGGACTTTTGTATGCGTAAAACTTTCCTCAGCTTCCTTCCCTACCCCTCGTGGACATGATACATGAATTTATGTATTTATGTGTAATTAATTTGCTTAGGTATACATATATGTACATGTGTAATACAACGTGGCAGAGTGCACAGCCTCCTTTATAGAGCAGAGACTGATGCAGATAACAGAGCTTTGCCCCTCCAGCTCCAGTCTCCCTATGTTCTCTTCCTTCCCATGTCTGTTAGCTGTGCAAGCCCCACACTACCCTCCTGTCAGCCCACAGATCTGCAGCCATCACATTTGACTTTCGTTCTTTCCTTTAACCTTAAATCCCAAGTGTAACGCAGCCTCAGCTGTCCTAGCAAATTTGGAAATAGAAGGAGCAAAGTAAAAAAAATGCAAGTAGTGACAAAAATCTGCTGGCTTTCAGTAGGGAACACCTTTGTTTCTGTCGTGATCCTACAGCACTGACTTCCTCAGGGGAGTCAAAAGAAGGGGAGGCTTCTGTCTTCCCTGACTCCAAAATTCACTCCCATCTTTGATCAAAAACAAGCCATCCAGAATAAACACATTCAGGACCACGTGTTTGCCTGGACAGGGTTGAAGTAGATAACTTTGAATCTTTTGTTACCTAAAGGCTGAAACAGACCCTAAAGTTTTCTTGAGTAAAAGGAAAAAAAATAATAAACACGTATGTATTCAAGCCTCACTCTGGTAATCACCATTGTGTTTTCCTATACAGCTGAAAAACTCAGTATGACTTAATCACCTGAGCTATCCATTTTCTCCCATTATTAAAAGTAATGGCTCACAAGTCTAAAATGCAGGGAATTATTTGTAATGGAGATTGTCTGAGACCAAGAAACCAGAATCATAGCTTAGGGAGCTGACCTTGTTTATCCATGCCTGAAATGCAATGAAATTTAAATGACAGCAGGCCGAAATTTATTTTTACATTCATGTGTTCTTGGAGTTAATTATTTTTCCAGCATTAACTTCCTGTCATGTTACCTTTTTTTGGCATCAGCTGGAGCTGTGATTAAGAAAATATTCTGATTTATAAATATCCTTTGTGATTACAAAGGAGTGACATAGCATTTTCATTTTTGACCTTGTGATTTTAATTTAATTTTAGATTTTTTAGGAGACCCAACTATCTGATGAATGTCTTTCAAGCAGCAAATGGTTCATCACTTCAATTTTGTGCTAAGATATCACCATGCTGATGACTTTCCATCTATTTAATTGACTGTATTTTTCATCTTCAGGATGTTCACTGGGACAAATCCTCAGCTGAGACAGCTAGAGCCCTCCCAGCCTGCATCAGCTGAAGATACGGTTCTGCCCAAACAATGCAGCTCGGCACATTTCGGTTTAATATGAAGGATCATCCAATGCCAGTGGCACCAGGGAAGAAATGTTAGGCAAAGAGGGGTCTCGGAGGGGTAGGGGTCTCGGAGGGGTAGGATTTGCTTTCTTTTCTTCAAGGCAGGGAAAGGCTCCATTTGGATTCAGCATATCACCACATCTTCTAACTACTGAAATGCTGCAGGGCTTCCTGGAAGAATTACAACACGAAAGCAAAAGCACAGGTTAAGGTTTGCAGTAACCAGTAATTGCCTGATAAAACAGCAGCAAACGTGGTTAGCTACGGCAGTTTGCGGGGCCACAGCTAGTGAGAGAGGTCAATGTCAAACTCAGCAAGAGGGAATGACTTGCAATGGGCAGAGCCAGGAGAGGAGCCATCAGCAAGTTCAGCAAGAGGGAGAAACACCACTAGTGATGGGTAACAAGCACATTTAGCAGAAACAGAGGTTGACACCTTCCTTCCCAGCAGCAGAAGAATGTCTGTCTCGATTTTGGATAGTCCCAGACACCAGCCACTCTGTTCTGCAGTGCAGGGCACCCCTCCCACTGGTGGGAATCGCCTGCGGCAGCAGGCAATGGGGCAGGCAGGTGGGGAAGGAAGATCAGGGGCTGGTTTCCTTTGCAAGCCTCCCAGCAGCAGGGAAGCCCTGTCCTGGCTAAGACTTTCCAAGGGCTGCTCACCCTGGTGTGTCCAGGCTTCCCAAACTGACGTTATTGTCCTCTTCCTTCCTCCCACACAGCAAACCCTCCCCCCTCCCCTTCTGATACAGATCTCTCAGTTAAACCCATTTGCTTAACTGACTGCTTGGGACCAGAGGCACACATCCAGTCTCCAAGAGTACTATGCAGGGACCTGAGATAGGGTGGATGCTGGTTTTTTTTTTGTTTTGAGGAAGGATCCCTGAAAAATTGAACCCCAGCTTGCTGTTGTGCACTAAAAGGACTGCAGAATGATGCATGGCCTGTGAAATAACTGCATGGCATGAAAAGATATTTTAGAAGGAAGGAGCTTTGGCCAGCACTCTTTAGAAAACTATATTTACCGTCATGAGACCAAGGCCAGGTCTATACAGAGCCAGAGTAAGCAGTTGCTCAGCTGTGGGAGGAAATGAGCCCATGTCCCACTGTCTCCCTCACCGCTGCCAGAGGGCTGGAGAGCTGTTGCTGCAGCCACCACAGCCAGGAGAGCATTTGGGATGTGTGAGGGAGCAGCTGCTGCTGGTGCAGAGGCGTGGAGAGAGGGAGCCAGCACCTCCTGGCACCCTGGTAATGTCCCCCGCGCCTCCCATCCCAGCCGGAGGCAGCAGCAAGAAGCCTCAGCCCCCACGGCTCGTGCTGGGCACTCAGCCCAGCTGTGCTGGTACTTTTCCCCTTCCTTCTCCTTGGGTGGAGGTGGCCCATGTTCAGGCTTGGTGTGGCTGAAAAACCTTGAACCTGCTTTGCAGTCCTGATCCTGTGTGCTCCGGAGGGGTCTGTTCCTGCACGAGGAGGAGCAGTGCAGGCAGCATGCACCCTCTCTGCTGGCGTGAACTGTGTTGTGGAAACAAGGGAAGCTACACCAACTGACCGTCCTGCAGAAACAAACTGAGGCACCGTCATTTTGGGGAGCAAAGGCTGGCTGTTCCTACCACCGCCTGTGCGCGTGAGTGACTGCAATAGATTTCAGCTGCAGGGCTCTTGATCCCCACCACTCTGGACCGAAGCAGAAGCAAAGGGAAAGAGCCAGCTCACCACTGGGAGCTACAGAAACAGCTCTGCTCCAAGTGAGTGGTGAGCCCTGGAGGGTGGGATAGGCTAGCATGGGCTTCACACTGAACGGCAACATCACCTTTCTTGAAAATGGCCCTGAATTTCCCCCCTCGATCTGATGGACAGGAATGACTGCCACACAGTGAAGTCCACCAGCTTGGTGCTTAGCCCGGGACAGTCCTCAGGAGACAAATGCCCAGGCTGTGTTATTGGAGATCCTTTGTAGTCCTTGAGCAGAAGCAGCCAAGGATTAAAGATCCTAAACTGCATACATGGAGGATGCACGGGAGGAGCACTTGGCTTTGGGACCCACTTCTGTAGGAAGAGACCAGTACAACTGGGATGGCTTCCACCTCAGCGGCAGCAGAAGCAATCTTCCCTGGGTGCAGTCTGTTTAACCTGGACAGGCAGGCACTAAATTAAGAACAAAAAGAGGGGACAAATGAACATTCATTTAGCACAAAAATTAATATGTCAAGAACAAAATTAATCAAGACACCCAGGGACATTAGGAGAATAAATTCTTTAATTGCTTGTACACTAGTGCCAGGGGTCTAGGCAATAACAGAAGGAACTGGAAATGTTCTTTTATGAGCATCTATTCAACTTCAAGATGGCCCTAATGAAACTGGGGGGGGGGGGGGGGGGGGGGCGGGGGGAAGGGATTTTACTTGATCAGAATGTTAAAACCATCAGTTACAACCCGTTTAGGAAGGGTCAGGTTGTGAAAAGTGGCATTACAGGTTCTGAATCACTGACAGCTCAGCAGCAAAGGATCATCAATGTCTATGGATCAGTGACAAAATGAGATATGAAGTATAAATTGCAATCTAATCAATATCCTGCACTGAGAGAAACAGTATCACCACTGGAGAAATCACTCTGAGAGACAGAGGCTGAAAGTTTTTTGCTGTAAACACCGTGACAGTCTTAGAATTTATAAAAACCTCTCAAGTCAATGTCTTTTCTTTTGCAGGGGATAATTCTATTTTAGATATAATTTTGGGAGAAAAAGAGGTATTGATCACCGAACTGGTATGGCATAATAATAATAGCATCTAACCTACTTGGGTCTTATCTAAACTAGACCTCTCAGCTCCTTCTACAGGCAATGGGTGGAGCTAGGTATCTCCTGGAGATGATTTATCCCATCCTAACAGAGGTATGCATGCTGCAAGGGATGAATTCCAAAGCTCTCTTAGGCCAGCTATCAGCAGAGCCCTCCAACTTGTTGGGCATACCCAGTCTTCAGGAGGCAAAATCTGAAGGAGGCAAACCCCATTCAACCAGACCCCAGTGCCTGTTGCCAGTGGGATTTTGTCAGGATATGGTTTATGTCCTGCAAGAGAGAATAGAATATCTTTAGTGACCATTTGGCCTCTTTCTTTCGGCTGAAAGGGAACTTTGGTCCCTTTCTTTACGTGAGAGTGACAGATGATAGTTATAGTAGCTAAAGTAAACAGCATCCCCAAGAGCTCAAAAAATGTGTAAATCACACTATTTTTTCTCAAAACTCATTTTTTAAGAATGCAATATTCTTGTGTTAAGAAGACAATTTAAGAATAACACATTTTTTGGAGCTCTCTGGAAATACTTTTTTTTCTATCAGTAAAGACAATTTTGTCAGGTTTTTGTTGGGTTTGGTTTGGGGTTTTTTTTTACTTTCTACAAAATCCCAGACCTCTTCTCTGTGGTCTGATGCTTTACTGACAAAGTAGTGCATTTTTTCCAGGAATCGCAGAAATAAGAAGAGCAGTTGAAGTGAGAAGTTACATGTCACAGTAGCTTTCGGTTCTCTGGTTTTGGCATTTGTCAAAGCCTCTTAGCCAGGGAAAGTAACCACATATAGGAGGGCCTGCCAGGTGGCATGTGCCTCTCAGAGAGCCTCGCGATCTTCCCCCTTCTTACTGGGGGTATCTGAGAGCAAAGTGAGAAGGGTTACGGCTCCTCTATTCTGTGATGCCGTTTAGACACCGTTTTGCCCCCCTGGTTCAAGCCAGTCAGCAGCAGGATGACAGGGAGGCTGGTGTCACGCAGGGCTGCAGGAGAAGCAGAGGAGCACCAAGCTGAGGTTCATGCTGTGTGTATATGCCATCTTGCTGACGCAGATCAGGTGCTCCCTAGGCTTGGTCCTGAGGGAAAAGACAACATTCGGGCACAGTGGACTCTCAAATGGATGCTTAATTTTCCATCCCTTTTCTTCTTTACATGTTTAATTATCTGCCATTCCACAAGTCTGCTTTGTTTTTGCTTGCTTTAAGAGAAACAGGAAACAAACATAAAACTGCGTAATTGGTATAAAAGGGGAAAAATTGTATTTACTTCTCATTAAACTCTTGTTTGTTTTGAGCACTGAAATAACAGAGCCCTTTTATAGATGGGGCAACAGATCTGCACATCCGCAGACCCTCAAACCCTCAAAAAGAATTAAGATTTTATTTTTGCGGCAGGGGAAAATTCAAACATGCACCTGGTTCTCCACTTATCTGATGAGCCAAAGCAAGGCACACTTGTCTTTCCATCTGGACTTTCATCTCGCCTTTCATCTGGACATTTCAATTTCCCTTTGAAGTTGAGTCTGTGTCTTTTGATTTGTAGTGTTTGAACAGGAACGCCACTGTTGTATCAAATGATTTCAGGGAGGGAACAGCACAGCGCTTGGGCTTACCATCAGTTCAATAATAGCAACATCACTCACATATAACTTTGTTTCGCAGGCTGATATTAAGAAAAATGGTTGCTTGCAGAATGATGCACAAGTCTGTCAAATATACACACACATGCCCTTTAGACTGAAAATGATTTTGTTTTATAACACCAATTCGATGATACAAAGTTCATAAATTTGTATTAGGAATGTGATTGCATCATTCCAATCCTGTGGTGTGAAATCACAAGAGGAAAAAACCCAATTACTGCAAAAACCACTGGAAGTTCTGCGTAAAAATCAATGGCAGGATATGACCCATAGTTTGAAAACTTTAAGCATGTAAAAAGGACTTAAATCTTTATGATGAAGATTATGGTTCTGGCCTCTAAAATAATAGCAAGTATTAACTGCACCATCTCAACAGTTTTACGAGACAATAATCTGGTTCTGAAGTGGATAAACTACGAGGTCGAAGACTGGGCAGTTTATCTCAATGAGAGACCTGGAATATTGCCCACTAAACCAGAAGGATCAGTAGTATTATCAGCTGACCGTAATAAGCAATATATATTAAACTGAAATTTTAAGTAATTCAGCCATGGGAAAGGTAGCTATAATCATTTGAGTAGCCAGGAGAAGAGGCTTCTGGTGTTGGACTCAAAACTGGAAGAACATTGAATTTGTAAATATCTAGTAGGCAAGAGGACGCACCAGACAGCTGATTTATTTGAGTTCACTATAATGCCCCAAGTTTGTCTTAGCATGCAGAAAATATTGCAGGGGGAGGTGATGGATATATTCCATTTCAATAGAGGATTAGAGGCCACGAAAGGAAACAAGTAAATGATACCTATGTGACTAATTTTCTTTGTCATGCTGTAGACAACACACTGCTTTTTTTTCCCCCTCTGGGTAACACCCTGCCTCGTGTCCTGCAGCAAGCAGGATTCAATCACTGAAATGATTTCAACCAAAATTCCCAAGGAAAGAGAAGCCTTAAAACTGAGTATGAGGTAGCATTATGGTCTATGTGATAAGTTTCTCATAACATTTCTCTTTTGTGGCTTGAAAATATAGCAGATATTGAAAAATAAAAGAAGACTGTAGGAGTGGCAGAACAAAACTTCTTGAATGTGAACTTCATAAGAATTTTTACTTGCTGCTAGGTTCTGCCTTTGTGTTTATTTACCTGCAGACATGTTCGTTACATAAGGAATGTAGTAAAAATAAGTTTAATAAAGAGGAGCAGTAAAATTCCTGAGGATGCTGGAAGTGCAGCAATAATCCGAACCACAAAACCTTCTGAACGCGTGAGAAGGGCCGTGAGTTCTCTTTCCAGCACGTTGAAATAAAACAGCCCTATTTTATTGCATGAGGAGAATAACATATAAAATGGATTAATGTTGCTCTTCAACTTAAAGAAAATGATGAGGCACTGAAACAAAAGGGGACAGAACCTGATTCTACCCATGCTATATAACTCTTATTCTGAAGAGTTGGGGTTTGGCTTTGTTTAAGTGGAGAAATGACATTTTCACCATGTCCTTGGCTGAAGTCAGTAAACAGGCGTCAGAGTAATGAATAGCGAAGGATCAGGATCCCCCTCTCCATCTCCAGCACACTCTGCAAATGCTGCCATGCCATCAGGGGTCCTGGGCACAGCCCTGCGGAATCCGTGTTTCCTTCCCCTGCAAAGATCCACAATTAAATGCGCTCTTATTGTTTGTTACATAAAGTTACACACCAAGAAGTGTTTTGAGCAAGCTTCCCATTCTCTCTGAGCCGGGAAGAGCTGCCGCGTTCCGGCAGCCGCTACTCACGCGTGGGGGAAGCAGGTACACACAGCAATGCCTCTTCTCAGCTGCGCTGCAGAGCCCTGAAGGCAAACTGGGATGATGGTTTCCAGCATTAATAGCATCACTCGTGTACGAGTAGGAGAAACGAGGTGTGGAGCAGCAGTACAGCTCTCTTTTGCCATGCCTACTAATGAGCTCCAGTGGTGGATTAAATGCTTATCATGAAAATAAATAAATAAAGAGACCTTGCTGCTTTCTGTGACGGTTCATTCCAGGTAACTTATTACCAGGGGCACCTGCTAGCATAGGCATTCTTTGGCATAAACGCGGATAATTAAGCCTGATACCAGCCCACCTCGTTATGAGTTTGTTAGGGTATCTATTATTTTCTCCATTAATGTCAGTGGGACTCCCATCTGCACGTGGAGAGGAGAGCAGACTCTGGCTTTAGTCTACTGCTTGGCAAGCCTCCAGTTAAGTTAAACTTCAGAATTTGTCTACAGACTGATAGGCGACAACACATTTGATAATGACCAGTTTCAGCTTCAGAGTGAAGCTGAAGTTGTACAGCTGCATTCCCGGCATAGAAAGAGCAGCTCACATGTGAAAAATATTTTAGCTGCAATAATAGGAGCTACTTACATTAAAGCATCCTGAAAGCCTTATAGGAAACCCTTCCTCTAATGTTAGCAAGATGATTTATATATGTATCTGCAATGCGTCCCTAAGTTCTCTTTTCAGGAATCAAAGTGTACTAAAGTTTCACATTCCCAAGCTCCTTTTATTTCAACATGAAAGTGATTAAAGATGTTTATCTGAGCTAGAGAACCTTAAGACGGTACTGCTTTCATTGTAGGAACAATTAAATCGATCCCAAGGGGACCTCAACCACACAAGAGAAGTATTTGAGAACTCTCCATTAACCCACTTGCCATTTTCTAAGCAGGAGCCCCTAATGCATAAACAAATAGCATAAGTGTGACAGGAAATACAGCTGATGGAACAAGATTTGCTAGAGGAACCACTTTCCCAATTTTAATGACTGTGCAGGACTTCATAAGAAAGCCTTCCTTTCCTCCCCTTCTCATGATAAAGAGCAGGTATTCAGCTGCTTTGCTTTAATATGAAACATGGTTTGGTGCAAATTAAAGACACTGGTTTTGCACTCAGAAAAAAAAAAAATACTTGCAGCTAAATTATTTGTTGTGCATATCACATTTCAAGAACAGAATTAATTTTGGCCATAATAGTCAAAAGGCCAAATCTTACCCACCGACTAGGGTTTTTGGAGGAAAGTCATAGCTCCACTTCATAGAAGGAATCAAAGTTTTCTGTGCTGGAATGACAAACAAATGATATATTAATGAAAGAAAGGTTGAGATGACAAGTGCTAAACCTCATTTTAGAAATCCGCATGCCCAAGGCCTCTCTCCATGGCACAACAGCTATCTCACTGCCTGCCACTCTGGGCTCTGACAGCCAGATGTATGATTGTCTGCTGCTGTTTTCTTCTCCTGTTTCCAGGGTTTATGGAGGGACACAGGGGAGAGGCCAAGCACAAAGCTGAAACCCACGTACTGCACTAAAATGGACAGTCGAAAGAGCCTTGCAATGAGCTGGCAAGCAAAGAGCCAGCAGAGGATGTATTGCTGAGAAAGAGCAGCAGCCCTGGGACTGCTGCAGCCCAGAGGCTCGATTTGTAATCGCTCTGCTGCCTGAGTGTCAAAACCATTTGGCCCTCCAGGGTTTACAGAGTGATAAACAACTCTGTTTTGTCATTTCATGCCAAATTCATTGTATTTCTGCAGTGGAGGCTATAACTAATATGTAGTTAAAGGAGATGGAGACACTGTGGTCTCTTGAGTTGGCGGCAGGAGTGATTTGGAGAGCAGCTAGCTCAGCTGGGTGGGATGGTGCACTGCGACCTCTCCAGCTGCAGAGGGAACAGGGCTAATGGGTTCTCTGGGAAGCCTCTGGAAGTTAGAGCTGTAAAGACTGTGAAACTTAGGTGGATTTAAGCAAAGGAATATTGAGGCGCTCACTTTATCACACAGCCATTGCCAGGAACACGAAAACCAAGAAATCAAATGTGAAGAAGTGCTTGGACAATATGGGCTTATCTGAAAGCTGGTACAAGGGGTGCAAAAAAGTGAAAATCACTGCGCCAGTCTGAAAGTCAAGGCCTTATTTGCAAAGGCTACCAGAATTAGAAATGAGACAAGCAGCAGGTTGTTGTACCATTTGTGGTGGTCACTACAGGACAGCCCAGCTGATGAAAGGTTTCCAGGGCTCAGCTTCTTGAAGATGCATCAGTCTCTACTGTTCTAACACAGTCACTGAGGCTGATGTCCACTTCATGGGATTTTACCAGATTTCCAGAACAAGATGACTGCCTAATTTCTACTGCATTCAAATCGTAACCACTTCCTGGAGAGCTGAATGTCTGTCTTTCGCTGGTGTTAGTGTAAATCCCACCACTGACATGTCTGCATAGTTGGAAAGGAGATTTTACTAGTTCGTCATCCCTTGATACACCAATATGGTGACTGCTATTGAGGCCTGGGAAGCTGGCCCCATGCTACTGTCTCATTCCATGGGCATCACTGAACAGGGGGAAGCATACCCGACCTGTCCCAGCCACTGCTGCCCACCGGTTTTCAGTAAGATCTTGCCAGGCTCATAGGCTTGATAGTTTCTATTTTCACACGTAGGAATGTGTTCCCTTCATCGGGTTTCTCCAAAGCTCTTACAGCTGTAGTTTGTTTCCTAACTCTAATCTCACAGTGGTGTCTGTAATGTTATGTTTAGAAAATAATGACATGGGATTCATCTGTTACTGTATTGGTCTTAATTATTATGCATGGAAGAAATTGAATGCTTCTCACCATAGGATAAGAAATTTTGCTGCTGCTCAATGTAGCATGATACTAATATTTACTGTTTTGGGTAATCCCTATATTCACCAGACATTCATTTATACCCTTTTATAAAGCATTACAACAAATTGGTCAGTAGGCTAAACTCCAAAAGGGCCACTGGCTTTGAACAAGTATAATTCACTTGCATTTCAGGGACTCCAAGATTTGCCCCAGTGTGACTAGCAGCAAATGAAATCAGCTCCCCATCCAAGCCGCTCACTGTGTCGGTAATAAAGACAAATACATTTGATCAGATTCCCAGCTGGATCAATAGCAATTTGAGTGGCTGGGAGATCTCACCCACCTTCTTACTGTGAGCCCAATTTCCATGGGGATTGCAGTCCAGCCTCCTTCAAGTATGTACAGGTTTGTGTGCCCAAAAATCTGCTTCTTCATGCGCGTGGGTAGCAAAATCACAGGCTCCAAAATTAATCATTGAAAAGTTATTGAGATTACTTAAGCCAAATTTTCACAAGGGCTAAGCAGATACAATTCCCAGCAAACCAGTATTGTTGCAGCCCTTTGAGCCACATAAAGTAAAATTGCTGCTGACCTGTGAGCAAAGGCTTTATCTGTACCAGTATGTTAGCTTGGCATGCAAACTCAGGCTAGAGCCCAAACTCCAATTATCCACACAGCCTGTGGGCTGGCAATTACGCTTGCTCTAGCCACAAGTGGATAAATTGGCTTTTCAGGCAGGAAAACACCATCGCTGGGGACAGTGGGTTTGCCTTTGAGCTCTGTCTTTACAGGCAGCACAACCGCAATTGCCTCAATTGCAAATTTGAACACAACTTCCCCCAAAAATGTGGACATGAACTCAGGGTCCAAAACTATGCTTAGGAACTCTGTGTTCCTAGTCTCCTGTACACAGCAGAAACTCTTCCAATTAGCTGTAGTATCAGTCTCGGGTAAAATAAAAGACCCAAAACCCTGTCAGACAAGAGTGACCACAGAAGTATAGGGGGGGTTGTTTCTTTACATAAATTTTCACTGGCTAGTTTGTTGGATGGAGGGAAAGGAGAAAAGAGAGACTTTCTCAAGTATCATAAACCACATTATAATTGCAGTGTCATTGCTTTAGCTGGAAAAAAAATAAGGAATCTTAGGAAAATGTATAGAACAAGCTAACATCTGACATAGATCCACAAATTCCTCAAAACAGACCTTCAGAAAAGTTTTTTCCATGACTTAACATTTGGTGATTCAGCAGATAAAACCGATTCGGAAAACCCCAGGAATTCAAGGTACTGGTCAGATGTGCACTGCTCCTCTCCTCTGTTAGCTACGCCCCCTTTGGTTTGGCCGGCATGATACAAAATGCATAAATGAATTAGAAAATCCCATAAAATATCTGTAATCAGCTTGACATAAGAGTATGATTTAACATTTTTGTGTCTATCAGATAACAGAACGGAGCCTAATCCTGGCTGGACCCTCTGTCCTATTAGGATGCAAGTGAGCATTAACAATCAATAGTCATTGCAGCATCCTTCTGACAGACAGCCTTGCTCCCAGAAAATATCTACAAGCCATGTCTCTTGGCTTGGAATAGATTTTTCCATGTTTTAATCTGACTTCAGAGCTAGAGGCTCTATGTTTTCTAAACTTCCATAGATGCACAAGTGTCCCTGCTGTGGGCCCGTGTGTCCGGGTTAAGCTGAGTTTTTATGACAGCACATTAGTAATGGCAATCAAAAGAGGTGATTATCCCACTGCATTCAGCACTGGTGCAGTCTCACCTTGAGTGCTGTGTGCCACTCGGGGCCCCACACTTGAAGAAGGATATGAAGGTCCTTGAATGTATCCATAGGAGGGCAACAAAGCCCGTGAAAGGAATGTCCTATGAGGAGCAGCTAAGGAACTTAAGTTTGTCTAGTTTGGAGAAAAGGAGGCTGACAGGAGACCTCACCACTTTCTACAGCTTCCTGAGGAGCATAAGTTGATCTCTTCTCCCTGGGATCCACTGATAGTATGTGTGGGAATGGTTCAGAGCTGCATCAGAGGAGGTTTGGACATTAGGAAGCATTTCTTTACTGAGAGGGTAGTTTGAACACTTGAACAGGAGGTGGTCGATGTCCCAAGTCTGTCAGTGTTTAAGAGGCATTTGGACAACACCCTTAATAAGTGCTTTAACTTGGTCACTCTAAACTGGTCAGGCTGTTGGACTAGATCGTTGTAGGTCCCTTCCAACTGAAATAGTCTAGCCCAATCTAGAAATAGAGGATGAAAGTCAGTTTCCCATTTTGATCCAGGAGCTCAGACATAATCACAGCGGTGTTTTCCATTGAACATAGGAACAGTGAACCCCAAACGTTGCTGCAATTCACCTTCCTCTTCCCAAATGTTCTTTCCCTTGACCAGAGAAAAATTCTCCTAAGAGAGCTCCTTTGAGTTTTGGACTTGCTTTCCCATCTTGGCAGATGCCAGGTTATAAGTAGGCGGAGTCACAGTCTTAAAAAGAAAACCTATCTTGCCCTTCAAACACTGATGGTTCAACATCCAGAAACGCTGTATGAATAAACAAGTGATCCATGAAGGAAACCTGGAGCATATGCAAGACGATGTTCACTTCTGTTTGCCTCTGCCCTGGACCTTACATGGTTCTCAGCTTTGGTGCCAGCAAGTATGAGACAGCTTTTGTCCTCATATGAAAGAAATAAAATTATTTTGCTGAGTTGAAGAAGAAGAGATGAGCAGACTTATGCAAACACAAGTCTCCTTTATGAAAAAGTAACGGAGGCCTCTGAGGACCACTTCAGCTTGCTTCCACAACAGGGTGAACACATCCATACAAGCTGGGATGCCTTGAAGGCTTAGGTTTGGTTTTTTGTCAGCATGCGCATCACGCTCATATTAAGGGAAATGGCACTTCACAAGTGAGCACTGGCACAGGCTGCATGGCTGTTCCAGCACTCTGAGCTGCCCTCGATCCCACTCCCTGCCAGGGTACAGAAAGGGGACAGCCTCACGGAGCAAAGCTGCCCAAATTCTTCTTTTTGGTGTGCCACGGGATCAGTTCATCAAAAAGACAAGGGGGTGGCAGAAGGTCAGCTACGCAGCTCTGGCCACGCTGCCGGCATGCTGCTGTTTCACACCTGCTCTGTTGGCGGGTGGCAAGTAGGCACCTGGCAATTTTTAATAATATAAAAACAGTGCTGTAAATATATATAATAATACTATTGTAACTATATAAACATAATATTTATTATTTTATTTTTCTAAAGTATCGACAAAATGTCAACATTACACTAAGTTTTCAGGAAATACTTAAATTAAATTTTCAACCGGCTTGCTGGAGAAGGAGACCGAGGGATTTCTGCTGTCATCTACAGGTCACAATACAAATAGAAAATACGTGTGTTTTCTCCAGATGTTTTTGGTGCCTGTGGTTCAATTGCTTTGTTTTCCAGCTGGGTATTTTGAAGACTGTCATCATTTGTTAATCTAAAAAGCTAGAATAACCTGCCCCTGTCACCACCACTGTCACTGGCATTTTGATGTGTCAATATTGTATGCTGCAGATGATTGTCCTTAAGAGACAGTTGTAGTTTTACTCTCTTCTGAATGCAAGCTACTCCAAGGACATCTTTATGAAATGGTGCTTAACTGAAATTGTTCCCAAGTGATGCTCCATCTAGAACAAAAACACCTTTAAACACTTTCTTTGAAAGTTTTTCAGTGTCCAGCTTTTCCCAAGCTTCCTATTAAAATCTTTACCTGAAAGGGACGAATTGCTCAGCCCATGTTCTGGCTGCTATAACATACAGATCAGTGTTTACATCTCCACTTGCACTGAGTCTAATTTATAATTTAACACTGTTGAGACTGGTCTGACAATGTAAACATGGTATATTGATGACCTGCAAAAAAGAGAAACTGTCTTCTATGCCAAGTGACTGTGCCTCTGTTTATGTTGGAAATGCATTATTAAAGAATGTGTGTGGTCAAGCTATAACCTTTCTAGTACGGAGGTATCCATTTTACTCTGGGTCATTTCTTTGTTTCTCCTCACATAGTCTCCTAATCCAACAACTGATCAAGTTTCAGCCTTTCACTTCAACTCCCCCAATTAAGATGGTGTGATACACAATGTGAAAGCCTTTTTGGGCTCTATGAACCACCTGTGGTGTGCCTGCTACTCGACAACTGAATTAGACTAATTCCAGGAGCAAATATAATACCCAGTAGTGCTTAGCAACTTGTTATCAAACCAGCAATTTATTGTCATTCTAGCCTCTGTAAAACAAAAAGTCTGGATCATTTATTTTTCCATTAAAATCAACATGACAACTGCCTGAAGACATAATGTCGGTCACATTTGAACTTCTAGGTAGAAATAGCAATGCGGGAAGTTAAGATGCTATCTCAGTCCTGGCAAGATCATCCCCTTCTCTGTACTTGGCCCTGGGTTGCTTGTTCTTCTAAGCAGCCGTGGCAGTCGGTGGGCTCCATAATGAGAGTGCTCACTCCCATCGCCTGAGTGAAAGTTGGTTGTAGCAATCTTTGGCCACTAAATATACATAAGGGACCTCCTAAATAACCTTTTTCCTTTTATCATCTTCAGAAGATGTATTTATGGTGTGATGACTCGTCCCAAATGCTCAGGAGAAAGGAGATGCTATGGTACTAGCACTAAAAACTAGGATCGGAATGTCGAGAATAGCAACCTAAGAGCCTTTGGCAGCATTATGCCGTCACTAGGCTGGTGAGGAATTCTTTATCCTGTCTTGGGAATCTCATGCAATGAACTGTCCTGCAAAACAAGCAGAACACCCTTTGCTTCCTGAAAATGCACAAAACATCCCATTTGACCATTCTTGCCAAGCTGAGGTTTCTGAAATGCCAGTGTGTTGGTGGAAACATGAGGAAGCGTTATCCTGCAAGTATTCCTAAGAGAACCTTCCAGATGTTTCACCATCAGTAGAAACAGCTATCCTTGTTTTTCTGAAGCGACCCACCAGCTGACTGAGAGGAAAGAGTGAGGGGAAGAGGGAACTGGTGTCCTCCCCTGCAGCTGCTGGGGTCGCCTCGTTTCTCATTAGAAATAGCGACATGTCACTGTGCTTCAGGAAGTTGACAGCTGTCTGCAGTATCAATGGTGCATGATGACCACTCCTGTCCTACATTATATAATTCAGTATTTCAATGCACATATTTTATAGCATAAAGGGATTTTTTTTAAAGGAAGCCCAAGTTATACCAAGAGACGTGGTGTGAGGAGCACCCAGCCGTGCATAAGCAGAGCCATCAGTTTTGTTTGCCCAACTCCTCTCTTGCACATGGTCCACTTTGTTCAGTTACGCCACAAACAGGCTTCAGTTATCAGCTCTGAACCACAGAAATTATGCATATTTCTGCACTTCTTATTTTTTAAGAAAAGCCTACATTTTAACAGATCTACCCTTTGATATAAACAAGATTACAAGGAGAGGAACGATCGTTGTCAGTTTTGCAATTGCATTTGCAAGCAATAGCAATGTAGGCAATTAATGCAAAAGCACTTTTTCTGTGTGTGCATGCAAGCAGTAAGCGTATTTAATTCTTCTGATAGCAAGATAACAAGCCAACAGTGAACTCACCTTACTAGCATATACCCAGGTTCCCAGGCAGCTGAATTAGTAGCAACCTATTCAGCAGTAAGGGTATCTTTTTGACGAAGCTGCAAAATAACCGCATCCTGGTTTTGTTGTTGTTTACTCTGTGTGACATCTAGTGACTCAGATGAGCCATTTTTTATTCCTTTGTAGACACGAGAGTGAATTTCACAGTATGTTATCACAGAGCTCCTCACAGACAGTGCTGACAAATAGCTATGTGGACAACCCATTCAGGCTGTAGCGCTATCCATCAGCAATGACAGTAGCTGGCAAACCAGCGCTGTTTATATCAATTTGTTATTTTCTAGGAAGTTACCCAGCTTCATTATTATTGGGGGAGATAAAACTAAGATGAGAGGCCAAGACCTTCATTTGGTTCTTAATGCACTCCCATTGCTTTGATGTATTACAGAGAACAAAATTGACCGATGTGGTAGCTCATTACGCAGGGAAAGCCACACGCTAACGTAGCATATTTTCTTTACCAACAGTTCTGCAACAACTAACAGTGTCTAGGAAGGATCCAGGGCCAGCTATTTAAAATATACCCTCCCTACTTGGTCCTGAAAAAAATCCCTGGGGTTTGTGACATGCCTTAGTCTTTAGGTGCAGAAAATTCTGTAAGACAATGTGTCTTAAAAACGAAAAACATTTTAACATCCCTTGTGAGCCAAAGCTTTTCACTGATTTTTGTGGTGTTCCTCAGTGCCACTATCACAGCACTTCTTCAGGACATTCTTCCCAGTTCTCAGTGATACCTGAGCCACAAATCCTTCCCATCTCTTGCACAGTAGGTGGAAACCATAATTGCTTCACCAGAGATGGGGAACATGAGTTACAGAGAGGCTAAGTGACTCTCCTGGGGACCCATGAGACCAAAACTTGTAGCTGGAAAACCCAAGATTAGAAGATTGAATCCAGATTCTGACCTGAGTTATGCTCTGGCTTGTGGGGGGTTGTAACTCAGGGCATAATTTATTTGTTATTTGTATGTCTCATCACTCACACGGTACTACTAGCAAAAGAAGCTACCAGCCTGTGACAGGAGCTGGAGCCCAAGCAGACAGGGGTCTGCAGCTGGGTAGGAAGGAGAGATGGTTGGGGTGTCTGGGGGATATTCAGAGGACTGCAGTCGCTCGCAGCAGCAGTGCACAGAGATCCATTCATGGGCTGTTTACGCTGTGCGTAAAACGGCAGTTATATTGCATAAAAAGGCCCCAGGCTATTAAAACTAAAGTTAACAGCAGCCATTTCAGATTTAGCGGTCAAAACCCATGTTATGCCCATCATGTACATCTGTTGTTAGACTACTGGTGTTACTCTCTTCCAGCCATGATGGGTGACAGATCAATAAGCAAAGATGGTATCTGGGTCTCGGGGAGTTTCCTGGTGTACGTGTGGACTCATCTTTGGCTTACAAGCCCTCAAAAGCAAAAGGCTCTTTTCACTCATTAGATCCCTATCGTGGAATACTGCACTTGGAGTCCTTGGAGGTGTGGTTTATCTTACCTGCCTTTGGACTTGGAGACAACTGGGACAACATTTAGAAACACAGGGTGTGAGTCCTTTGTCCTCCTTTAGCTGTCTGCCGTAGGGTGCATTGAGTCTGATGAATCCCAGCTCATTTCATTTTATCTGTATTCAAACCCAGACCGCTACCTGTCTCACCATTTGATAGCCAGATCCGGGATTCGACTTCACGGATGTTATAAATAATGTCATATTGTCACTAACAACCAGAAATACACTAGTGCCTTGAGTTTGTCTCTGATCCCAAAGTCACCCTCCCTGGCAAACTAAAATCCTAAAATCCTTCATTCACTACCGTCTCAAAGAGGGGAGAGCAGCCTATTAAATCACACACATCACTCCCCGATGGCATGGATGTTTCTCAGACCCTTACATTCATGCTGGGACTTGCTCTGTACCTGATTATTTGTAGGAGACGAGAAGCTCCGACTACAAGGTGAGACAGCGGCAAACACGCACAGGTGCTGCTTCTTCTCTCAGCTGTAATTAGGCAGCTTTCCTAATGTGAGGACAGAACCATCCTTCAAGCTGTAAAATATTTGTCTTTCATTGTCTGTCACCCTCTGACTTTTAGTTAAAGAGATGCTCCCATTCCTGGAACATGCACATAGCTAGGATCAATATCATAATCCTGTCTGACAGCTACTCGAAAACTCCTTTGTGTTGATTAAGTTTTGGCAGCTGAACAGAGCTGCCACTGCATTTTCTTTTAATACTGAGTAAGCGATAGGCTTGACAAGAAGTTAAAAAAGAAAAGAAAATTCTCTTAAAAACAAAAACCAATTAGCCCTTTCGTTACTCCGCTGAAGTGGAACGGATACTTCAGCTGCCGGTGGTGGCACAGGCAGAAACCTGCTCCCAGTCCCCTGCCACCCTCCAAGGACAGATGGATGAACGGTAGCGGCTGGCTTAAAGATGTCTTCATCTGTTCTGTTAGGAAGAAAAACAGGGGTTTGGCACCAGCTTTTAAAGAAAATAGAAGGTGCTAAATTCACTAAACTTTATTGGTTCAAATGTGCAATAATGATAGTTTAATGGCAGGAAAGAGGCAGATAATTAGAAGTGAGTAGCTCTGATTGCCCTTGTACACTGCTCCAGATAGCTTCTCAACACTCCTGAATCCTTGTTTGCTTTGTCTGAAGCTGAAATCCCACAAGGTCTGGATGTTACCAGCTGTCTAGCTAACTAACTGCCAGCACTTTCCCTGAATGCAAGCTATCAGCTTCCACAACATCAGCCTCCTCCCTTGAGCTCTTCCTCACTGTCTCTCCCTGTGTGATTGCCTTTATCTATTGCTTGCAGGAGCTTCTTCTAATCATATTGCTTCTTGCCTCCGAGGGTCAAACACAAGACCATTGCTACCTACACAAATGGGGAAAACTGTCACCTTCGCTAGACTGATAAGCATTTGGCAGGCAGGACACTGTGAAGTAGAAGAGCAAACAGCCAGCAATCTGCAAACACCATAAATATGTTACAATCTCAGCAGGAAGATGGGCACTATATGTACCAAGAGGCCTTTGTTTAATGAGCTGTCAGAAAGCAGGCATGAAATTATGTTTGAAAACATGTGCAAGCTGCATAGACAGAGCCGGGGCACTAAAAAACCTCTTTGCCTTTTCTGTGGATGTTTGGAATGTCTTATCAGTTTGAGAACTGTCATGCGATGAGAGCTATCATTAGCAAGGTAATAGCGTTTGAAAGCTACTGATTTTTCTCTCTCAGCTCCATTTTGTGACCTAAATGAGTAGAGAAAAACTTAATGCTTCTTTTACGCATAATTTTTTGTCCTGAAAACACAGCCAGAAAACCCAAAGTGAGCATACCGGTAGGAGATAAATCAAAATCATTGTAAATCACAAAGGACTGACTGTGGAAGTCAAGAATACTGTTGCTAATCCTGCGTAGAATGTGTTTGTATTACCCTAATGCACCTCTCGCCACTCATTTATTTCAATCACACACACAAAAAGCATCGCAGTGCAGGTGACTGCTATGTGTGATGGCTGCAGGAGGGCTACCAGAGGTCAGGGCAACAGTCTGCAATTCACTGATAGTCAATAGTGGTAAAACTCTGTGAAAAATATAATCGTTGAAGTATATTATCAGTGTTAGGGTCACTTTGGATAGGTGTAATAGGGTGTACAACAAAACAGAGCTTCCATTGCTGTTAAATCATGCAGAACAAGTTGCTAAAGATTTAAAACAAATCCTCAAGCATCCTTCAGGGTCACAAAGCTCTTTATTTCTAAGATAAATTGAATGGTTTTCTCCATGCTTAAGCATCTGTGTTTTCTTTGCTTTTAAGAAAACATTTTGCTGATTCTTTGGCTGCTTGAGCATTTGTCGTCCATCCCAGAGCTGAAAGGAGACTGTGAACACTGAACTGAATCAATGTCAGTCAGGGAGGTATCAGTTCTCAAAGATGGCTTCTTTTTCCTTCCTTTCTTTTCTTTTTAAAGATATGGATCAAAATCCAAAGCTTCTCAGCTGGAGCATGTGGAGCCCAGATCCAGTCCGTCCTTGTTCTTCTGAAACCCAGAAAAACAAACTAAGCTTTGGGAAAAAAACCAACAAACAAAACCAAAAACCACCAAACAACCAAAAAAACAACAAAAAGAGGATCGCCTTTATGGGGTCCCAGTTTTGTCACAACATGAACCAGTCAGATCACCAGCAGTGTAGTTTCACTGATGTTAAAAAATATATATGAAAGAAAAGAAACAACTGAAAAACTGTATTTTTTAGGAGTTTTACAAAGGAAAATGTGATATATAAAAAAAGATAATATTTTGAAGATGGGATTTACTCTCTTTGGATTTTGCCTGTTCACTAATTAAAACTGAAAAAAAGATTAAATGTTGGTCAACAGGCAAACAAATAAATGTTTCTGCCATGAAATGCCTCTTGGAGTGTCGTAACATTTGTATGGGGGCTGCATTTATCTGCTTATCTATGTGTCCCATGATCTGCCCACCCCTTGTTGCTGAGCCTCCCCACTGCACCATGAAAGATGTAGCCTAGCAGGGAACCGTATTCTTAAAGGATAATGCAGCTGTAACCCCCCTGCACTTCACCTGTCACAACCTGAGTGCTTCCAGAGAGGAGGATTCAAGCCATAAATCTCTGGGTTTGGATTTTTCCCTTAACAGTCAAATATTTCCACGGGGAAATGTTTAGTGTTTTCCAAGCAGTTTTTTCAATGTTAATGCTTTGCCAGTGTAAAGCAGATGAGGACAACAGAACAACAGATAAACGTCTCTTCTGCTGCTTTCTATTTGGTGATCTGCAATAGGTCAAGTTCTTCAAACCTGTTTCATTTTACCCCCACTAATACGCTTTAGCTTAGCACATAAGCCTACTAAAGCAGTATTTGATTGTATTAAAAGCATGGATACTACAGAAACCAAAAATATCCTGTTAATTCATACAAGAAACTGTTTTGTTGACTTTGAATAGATCATATACCACACCCAGGCAGTCCTTTGGTGCTGTGGTCTTCGCAATGATGCAAGTTTTCATAAAAGACCACACCATTGCTTTCCTCGTCCCGAGAGGGTGTCTGGCTTCCAAAGAGATTATCTAGTTTGAATCAGTTAGGTGCTGAACTGCGAGGAGATGGGATAACAACTCTCAGGACCAAAGGAAAAGTGAAGACCTTTCCATTGTGCAGTTTTTGGAATTGAAGCATTTTACTTTGGTTCATAAGGTGTTATTTTTTCAGTTTTTCTTCTCTCCATGCCATCTTTGCTATTGTGTTGAATATAATAATTAACTCATTGCATTTTGCTGAATTTAGCCTTTTTCTCTACCTTTCAAAACTCATTTTGCAGGGTGTTAAAAGGAAAAAATAAACCTGCAATCTGCCACAGGTATATAGAGAAGGATATTTAAATACTCTCCATTTTTGAAAATGCCTAACCATAAAATACTGAATTAAGAATCCTCAGGCAAGCCTACCAGGAACAGGATTTAAGCCAGGAACAAGAGGTAGATACTGAACTTAAGTGTTCGGTCCCTAAAGAAGAAAAGAAGTGCTCATATTTAGTTAAACTGGTGTAGCTGGTAGTAGAATAATACTTGAGAACTGGATTTAGAGAAAGGATTTCCACGACTGGAACATTACTGATAAATAGCCTAAAAGAGCTAACACAAAGTATGGAGACCAATACTTCAGTGAAAGGCTCAAGGAGATCAGCCTGTGGTGTCTCTCCAAAACAACACTGAGAAGTGTTTTGAATATCTCCAACAGGGAGTAAATGCCTGGTACAAAAAAATCCCAAACCAAACCAACAAAAAAACCAACAACCTTTTGGTATAGGGAAAGAAGGTGTAATGGGAAGCTGTAGCTGGAAACACAAAAGGCAAAGAAATTCAGAGGAGAGACTAGGGCTTGCTGAGGACCTCGATGCTGAGGCAGCAGTTCTGCATGATATCTATGCTCCCCATTTGTCTCCTCGGTGATGGTCATAGCCTCTGGATAATGGAGAATAACTACCAACCAATGCCTCAGAAATCTGCCCACTTCCCATCAATCTTGTGCAGAGAGTGTTTCAACAAGCTGAACCTCAACTAATGGATTATACATCTCGACTAATTAGAGATTACCCATTGTGGGCAAGTCAAAAAAGAGCTGAATGTTACTAGCATTTTTAAAATCACTTGCACTTACAGTTATTCCGTGTTCCTTATCAGGTAGCAGGCTAATGACACCATGTTTCTTTCTTTGTGGTCTTTACCTAGCTTTCATACATAATCCAGAGGATGGCAAGAGAGGACCAGATGGGACCCTTGTCCTTTCTTTGAGTAAAACAGGTAGGCAAAGCCAAGCAAATTCCCATAGATTTGTTTGAGCTTCTTCATTCAGGAAAAAGACACAGCTGCCCAGAGTGATCCCATCTACCCCATGGGCTGGCCAAGGTGTTGTCACCAGCTGGAGGCTGTCCAACCTGTTTGAAGTTGTGGCACTGTGGGGCTGATGCACTTCCCTTCCACCCCACGCCACGGGACCTCTTTCAGCCAGGCAGGACCAGAAGCAGGAAGCTTAGCCATGAACAAAAGAGAGGAAAAAAGAGGAAACGATCAGGAATTTTAGGGTTTGTACATCACATGGCACGGCAAGTATTAACGATTGCATTTAGGCCTATTTTAGGTGCCGCGTGCTGGTCCGTAACCTCACCTGGATGGTACCAGGAGTGGTGAACCGGGACCTTTTCAGTCACTAACTTCTCCCACCGGAGAAGGGAAAGCACAGCAAAGGTGTTTCAGTCCATGGAAAATGGCACATTCCCATGAAGGAACAGACCCGTACCCTGAGGCCTGAAATCCCACTTAAGCCTGTTTTCTTAGTCAGTGGAAAGGTAGGCGCCTTTGAAGGCCTCTGAAGAGCAATTCAAGAGCCTGAAAAAAGTGCTGAGAGGGGAGCCAAGGGTGCAGGGGCTTCGGCTGAGGGAGCTTTCCATCCTCGCTCGGTGTGAGGTATTAACCACCTCTGCCAGGCGCGGGGCCAGGCTCCCCCTCCCACCGCTCTCCGCGAGGCAGCAGCTCCGCAGAGCAGGTAATGCGGTAGGAAAGGCCACCGGGAGCCTCGGCCGGCTGGGACCATGCATTTCCCCTACCCTGCTTTGACAGAATTGGCCAGGGTTGGAGGCATCTTTCATTTCCCAGTTCTGTTTTTGCTGCAGAAGACACAGCTTCTTTCTATTTTTCTAGACTGGCTGATCCCAGCGTGCTCCAAATCCATAAAGGAAAATAGGAAATGATTTTCTTAGTCCCTGAATTGACCCGTGGGTCTGTCGATCCTGCTAGGCTCGGCAGTTTCTCTGCTGGCTTGAGGAGCACATGTTTATGCACCTGGGATCATGCAGCTTGAATTATTCTTTTAAACATTTTCATAGAGAGTGGCAGTGTAACAGAAATCACTAAACAAAATGTACATTGTGTGTGACAGTTAGCAATGGGCCGGTTCACAGATTGTTAAGGGCTATTGAAAGTCACGCTTATGTTTTTCTTCTTTAACATTTTTCAAGGACAATTTGATTGCATTTCCCAGAAAGGTTAATATAAACAATCTGCTCCCCTCATTTTTATGAGAAGCATTTAAAAGTAAAACGTCCTGCTGTTATTTCACTATTGCCTATGTTATTGATGGCTGAGGATTCCCAAATAGGTTCTGAATTTTTGCAGCTTTGCACATTTCTGGAAGGATTACTCAAAAGTCCACTGTCTCATTCTTCATCCACAGCAGTGCTGAGAAAGACACAAGTTTCTTCAGTGTTTCTTTGAACACGGAAGGGCAGGATTCGTCCCCTGAACTCTATAGCCATATGAAGGACAGGCATCACCTCTGAACTGGTCATTTAAATGGCCTCTACAGCCACCGGAGGGGCAGAGAAGCAACTCCAAGCATCAGTTAGGCTCACCTCTCGTAGGCGCCAATCTCTGACATAAGATATTTGCCCTTTGGAAGTGGCTGTCTTTCCCCACCAAAAATAAAGTCAGTCAAAGCAGTTCACTCAGACTGAGCCACCCCTGTCCTGTCCTGGTTTGCTCCCTGGCTCTGCCTCACAGATCGGGTCAGTAGGACCCCCTCCGCTGTCATCATCTCCATGGGCGACCACCTGGCTCCAGTGCTTACTCATGTGCTCTGCACTTATTAAAAATAAAAATAAAAAAATTAAAAAAAAAAAAAAAAGAAAAAGAAAACTAAGGTGGAAATATCCCCTTCAAAGAGTAATTCCTGAATGCTAGTCATGAGTATTCTCAGGCCAAATTTGCAAGGTCGGTGTAAGTCTAGAACCACAGACATGTTTTCCATCTTGTCAGTATCTTTGGTTGACCTTTCAGGTTAAACATTGATATTCAGTTTATTTGGATGCTTTGAGCAGGAGCTTGGACTAGGTTATCTCTAGAGGCCCCTATGATTTTCACATAATCAAATGACCTTGCAATGTACCACCTACCCACAAGTTACTCAACACGTTCAACTGAATGCCCAAGTTGGATGTTATATTGGTTTTGTTTTATTTAACTGCATATGCTTTTTTTTCATCTACAGCTTTGAAAATAGAGCTCAAACAGATAAAAATGTTCCCTTTCCCTAGTCAAGTGTACAGCCTGCCCCGTGCTTTTCTCACTCATAAAAATAACCCGGACGTGTTGCGTTAGACTGCACTGGCTGTATTTTCAGAACACGTTCAGGTCTGTGTCCTGGCTGCTGGCCAAACCGGGGACCTACCCTGACAGCGAAAACATCTGATATGAGGTCAGTAGCAAACCTGTCACCAGCCCGAGTGGGGCTAGGCTCTGGGGTATTTTTTTGTACACACGTGCCATAAAACTACCCACCTTTCTGTCATAGAATCAGCACAGGTATGCCTCAGCTTCTGTCAGAAATAGCTGCACAGCAGCTTGGCAGCTCCTAGCACTGACAAAGTGGTTATACCCCTGAGAAGTACAAAGATTTCAGAGCAACACAAAATGAGTCCCTCCACAACATAATGTTTTAAGCTCTACTTAAGCCTAGCAAATTGCTGTATTTTAGAACCAATGCTACTTTAAATGGACTGATTCATAAGGCGTATATCTGTGACAAAGTCAGGACTATTTCCTCTCAGGGCAGGCCAAGTGTGGCCGGATTTTGCTCTCAGACCCGCATACGCATTTCCCATTTCCTTGCTTTTACCTGTCCTTTGCATTCAAACAGATGCATACAGCAGTTTCATTGAGATTTGCCGGGGCATGTTTGATTTCACTACTGTGGCCCCTGGTGCATAAAAAATATTTTGCCAGTTTCCATTAGATACTTGCTGGCTGCAGGCACTCAAATGCAATCGATCACTTTACATTAAAAATTACAGTATGTGCAGGAATGTGTGTGTGCTCATACGTGGAAGGATGCCTGATTGTGTATTTAACAGTGACATTTTTTAGGAAAAAATAATGCTCGTGAAACTAAAAAAAAACCCAAATCAAACCACTCAATCTCTACCACTGTGTTGAAGCAGCATTTACTATGTCTCCAAGACAAAAAGAAAATACAATAAAAATCAAGTCAAAAAAACCCAGGGTGTTGAATTAACTAGGCAGATGGGAGCCAAAAGCACTCCCTGTGTACAGCGTGAGTGATGGTGCCATGGCCCACCAGCCTGCTGTGACAGATCCCAAGGGGACAGATCCCACGAGGGGTGGCATCAGGGAGCACCCTGTGTGGATGTGTGAGACAGTGTGAAGGGAACAGCAGGTTTTGCAGCAATTCTTCATCAGGTGATAATGCTGCTCTGGATCTTTCCCTGACAGGTCTGATTTTGCAACATATTCACTCCAGTGTTGTAGGCAAAACTCTGGGCACAAGCTGTGAAGCATAGCTACCAAACCAGCACGAGCCATTTCCTACATGCCACCATCCCACCTTGCAGCTCAGCCTCCCATCGGCGTTTCTGCGCAGGTTAGACGTTCACAGCTGGAGGCTGACCTTAGGGTGGGCTTAGCTCATCTTCAGTCTCCCTGCTGCCCCCTGCCCTAGGCTTCCCACCTTATCTCCCTCATCTCTGCTCTCCACAGCTGCCACCTTGGTGGTGGGAGGAGGAGGAGTGTGTGGAGAAGGCACTCAGGCAGCAGTGCAAGTGCCCGGTCCTCGGAAGACATCCCTCCCCCAGCCCCTCCCAGATGTCTTCTTGCACCTTCCAGTGGGATCTTTCACATCTGGAAGCTGCTCCTCCTCCATGTCTTCCTGTACGCAAACACATCCATACAGAGATATATTTTACATACTCGATACTTGTAGGTGTGCACGTTATAGAAACGTTTGCTCTTAGGAGCTCGGGGCATCTTTGGCAGTTGTTGGTTCGTATCAGAAGCAGGTTAGAGAAAGTTCCCATTAAAACCTTTCTAAAAAGGACGTGCCGGACCAGTCATTCAAGCCCTAAAATTTACAGACGTGATTAATGGTTTCTCATGCTTCCAATGTTTTGGTGTGTGGCTTGAGACACGTCGTAAAAATCTAGTTTTCTGAACAGCGGTGGTGTCAGTGCTCGCTAAGAATTAAGCTCCTAGAAGAAGCAAACCCAAAATTAACAGCCATTTTCCAAAATATAACTCTCCAACATTTGTAGAGCTTTCACGTGGACAAATGGAAGATCTTACTTTATGCTGAGGAGATCATAGCCCACATACTGGTGAGAAACTCAAATACATCTCGGTAAACATTCCCTATATAAGCAACATTTTCCAGAGTCTTTCATTCACTGTATAAAAGCCCACTACAAGACAGCTAACATAACTAAAATATACTCCCAGCTTCCCAAGATTTACTCACAAATCACCTGGTTAAAAAAGCACTCTCCAAGTATACTTCACAAAGTTTTCCATTTTGCCCTCCCAGGCAGCCTAGCAGCATCACTGGCAATAAATAATGCTGCAAAGGAAATTCTGTGTCAACTAGGAGGGTTAAAAAAAATGACTGAAGAAAATGTACAGAGAAGTATAATTTATTGCCCCTTAGCATCTGCTTTTATCTGTATCCTTTTAAAGAACAAATTAACAAGTCCTGCACATCTCCATATGTTTCTTTCTGTGGAGTATCAATGTTGTGAAGGTACATGTTCATTCGGTCCATAATAACAAACACGTACGTTTGTTATACACTGGAGATGTGAGGATTGTATGCTGATGATAGTTTTATAATATGATAAATCACTGCAAGAAAAAAGAAATATTTTAAATGCTATAGGAGGATTTTTTTTTTCTTTTTTCTCTACAGAAAGCAGCCCAGATTCCAGTGTTTCATGTATATTCTTCAGGTCATAAAAACAGCTGCTTTAAAAATGTAGATGATCCCCATATGCTTAATGAAATCACCCTTCGAAGGTCAGTAATGAATTTACTTTGTTTTTTAACAGTTGTAAAATCACATTTTAGTGTCAAAACCAGAATGAAAGTGACCTTTATTCTGAATAAAGCTTTTTTTTTCCCCCTTAGAAATAGCATGCGTACTTATGTACGTATGTATATAAAAGACTTTGGCAATTCAGCTATAAATCCACTCAAATCTTTGAACTAAGTTCTCAATAAACATTCGGAATACTAAAATCTGATTTGTATTTAGGATGCAAAAATACAGTATTGAAAAAACATGTATTTTCCCCTAAATTAATGGTGAACATATTTAAGCCAAATAAAACTTACAGTGTAGGGTTGTTTTTTCCTAAAAAATATCTTCACTTTATGTTTAAAATCTAGTACTGGTATAATTTCTATACTAACAAGAGGGGAAAACAATAATAATATGCTTAACCAGGATTTTATATTCAATTCAATTGTCTTAAGATCAAAGTATTGTTGAAACATGGCTATAAACTGCTTATCTTATGGCAGAAGAAAATACACATCTGTGTTTAAAAATGTAGATTATGTCTGCCAGAACCACAGCTCAGAATAGCTGGCAAAGTTAATGGGATTATATTGAATTATGCCAGTTCAGGATCCACATCTGAACAGAAAGTGCTGGGGGAGGGGGGGGGAGGGGGGAAGATCATTTACTTGAGCCAGACACCAGCAACAACTGCAGAGACAACATTTTCCCAATTGCGAGGGGGGACTTTAATCAACTGAGACCTGTTTATGGTGTTTTGTTAACAACCGTTAATCCTGTTCGGTGCTTTTAGGCACTTAAGCATAATTCTGTAAGACTATTAACATATGAAATTAATATACAGTGGCAGTGCCAATACAAATCAAGCAGAAAGCAATATTAAGGCCACCAAACTTATGAGAAGGCTTCAAAAATCATAGGACTGGATAAAAACCCACACAATTCTGCATTTCTTTCATTTGTCTCCCGGTTTCTGAGGCTTAACAGGACACTCAACTTTTCCTTTTTTTTTTTTTTTTTTCTAAAAATAAGGTTTAGAAATGGGGAGAGTGTGTTCATTTGTTTTTTCCATAATGAAATCTGCCATCCTCAACAACCAGATCCTTCCAAGAGCATGATAATTAAGAGGAAAAATAGCACATGTTGACAATAATTGCTTGTAGATACCCCGAATCACTTTGAGTTCTGTGACGAGGCTGTTGAATATGAAATGAAAGCCAGCAAATTATTTTTATTATGGAGAAGGAAATCAGCCATGCTCACAAAAGGTATCATAAGTGCTAAGTAAAGTTTGATCACGCGCTCATTGGAAACCATAGCAATGTCTTCCCTCATTAATGATCCAGCAACAGGAGCTACTTTAGCAGCTCTAGGAATGATATGCTTCAAGCTTAAAACACGTGAGGCTTTTATTAATGCAGATGAGTAAAGAATACCATGAGAAAATTAGCCTGATACTTTGCTTCTTTAACTTCCTAAAACATGGAGCTTTGAACCCCCCTTGTCCTCTGGGACTGCCAGTCTGCCCTCCTGCTCTCACGCCTGCTGCAAGCATGCACATCTGGAAGCAGATGTTTAGGATCCCTTAAAACTGGATGTGTGTGGCACTGAGAGAGGGCAACTGGGATCCTGCAAGAGTGTGCCCAAAGACAGGCAGAGGCTTGTGCGCACACTGCCTGCCTGTGCTGGGGGGTTAACTGGGACGGCCACCGAGGAGACAGCTCAGAGAGGTAGCAGCTCCTCCCTTTCGGGTGTCCTCAGGATCAGGCAGCCCAGTGGGCCCAGAATAAAAAATACTTGGCAGCCCCAAACAGAGGCAAACTTCATTAGAAGGGGGACTATCTTTAATTAAGTCATATGTTAACACTGCAAATAAAACCAAACAAAATGAAGAAAACGTTCAGGCTTACAAGAGCTTCTGCATGTCTGACAGAAAGGTAACAGCCTTGTAGTACAAGTTGGAAAAGGTTCTGTTAACTGATTATTTTTGAGAAAAAAGGGTGGTGTTTCTACCTCTCCCTACACAGTCCACATTTTATAGAATCGTGACTACAATATGGTACATAACATGCTGTACATTTAAAATACGAGGCTCCTGCAGAACAGGAAAGCATCACACAGTGGGGAACAGGGAGTTTTTATGCACATCCCAGAGGCAATGGCTGGCCTGGGGGGACTGACCACACCTGAGCATATAGGTGCATGGTTTTCACCCAGGTGTTGTCCTGCAAACACAGCAAGTTGTCCCGTACATAAGGAGACAAGGGAGTTTCCAGCTACAACGCACTTTTTTCCCCTGCTCTACTTTTCCCTGTGATATTGAGGCACCCAGGGAAGCGATAGACTCTTTACACCCAGCTGACTTCAAAACAGTTTCTATCTCAGATTACCAGAGTCTGCAGAATTCAGCTGTTTTGAGAGCAGTCAGAGGTCACTGCAAATCAGCAGGCTTTGAAAAGTAACCTGTCAAGGCATCCACTTCTCATGGGTTACCACATCTATCCAAACATATCCATACACAAAATGGATGACGTCTCCTGCTGCCCTTTCAAATGGTTCAGTGTAAGACCTCTCTGTTTTCTCAGCCTTTGTACTGCTCTGATACACAGGGCCAGGCAGCAGCTCCAATTAAAAGAGCAGGGGAAAAAAAAGAGCGGGTAGATCTTCCAGATGGCTTTGAAGAGGCATCAATCTGCTACAGAGATTCATGAGACCCCAGACAAGTACTTAGATAAGCCAAGACTATGCAAGAAGGCTGAAATCACAGCCTTACATCAAACCCAAATGTTTTATTCCATGTATTAATTACCACAGCAATCTGGCTGACTGGAAAAAAGTGAAAGCGTAAATTTAAACTAAAGAAAGTCAAGGACAATACTAGTAAGTTTTAATACTTTCTCATTGTTCTTATTGTATGCTAGTTCATCTTATCTTCGTTATCCCCTTAACATCACCCAGCAAGTGTGCGCTTGTACACACACACGTAAGTGTGGTCTGTCCAGGAGAAAGGCAGGTGAAGGGCACAAGCCAGTGTGCGTCACCATTGCCTGCAGCACTTAAACAGCTGCACAGCCTCCTCCCTATAACGGCTGCATCCTCTCCTGCCCGATCAGCCGATGCCAAGGCAGGAATGTCTCTTTTGGCACTGCGTTTTGCAGGTTAGACCCCTAGCAGACTGCGAAAACAATAGCATCCTACATCAGCATCTTTAGAGATGGCTATTCTCGCCATGACCATGGATAGGCTAGACTGAAAGTTTATGAAATTCCTCTGCACAGGACAAGTGATTTCTTACGCTCCTGTGAGGACATTAAAAAAAAATAATAATGTTGCTCTGTACAACCACACATACCAGATTGTGCATTTCCATACACATGTATTACGTAGTGCAAATGCAGACAAACTGATGTGTTTGGACAGACAGCAGATTCCAAACACCTCTCTCTATGCAGAGCTAGACACACAGCTTTTGAATACGTGGCCCTCCCAGTGACTTTGCCTGCTGGAATGACATGGTGTTGGGGCACACCCCCCCGCTGTAAGGGCTCAGTGGCTTTGGGAGAGCATCGCATGGCTCGCCCCACCTGAGCATCGCATTTCCCTCAGGCAGTTACACCAACAGGAGAAAATCTTCCGCTCAGGAACAGCACAGATATTTTGTGGCCATCAACACTGGTCAGTGAAAACATGAACAGGGGATGTCAGGGCAGGAGGGAGGAATCCGCAGAACCTCGGCACTTCCCAAGCCATGTCTGAGGAATCCGCAGAACCTCAGCACTTCCCAAGCCATGTCTGCACCCACTGCTTCAGTGAGCAGCTGGGGGAAAGAAGCAGCAACCGCACGAGCAGTGGGAGCCCGAGGGGCCATGCCTGTCCCTGGGTTACCCTCGGGGAGCTCGGGGGGCGGAGGAGGCTGATGCTGTGCTCCCCCCGTGCTGAGGCGATTTCCCCACTCCACGCAGGCTGCTGCAGCCGCCAGGGAGTTCCTGCTCCGGCGGTGAGGGCAAGGGGTGAAGGGGCCTGGTTGCTTTTGCAAACACGGTTAACCAAATGTTGATATTATGCTTAGCCGTTGTCTCCTTGTCACTAGTCACTTGCAGTTATAGGTCCAGATGTTAAAAATGCCATCATGAGGTTGGAGCTGAGTTCAGTTCATTGCATAAATATGGGAGACTTGTTTCATTTGAGACATCCCAGGCTCTCCAGCCTACCCTCAGGAACACCACAGGTCTCTCACAGGTCCTGTGCTGTATCTGCCAGCCCACTGTGGACATCCTATTTTCCACAGGGCACTTCAAATGGCCCCGGGGATCTTTGCTTCAGCAAATTATCTGAGTTCACAATGTCCTCCTCTTGTCAGCTATGTCCCACTGTGGTGGAGTGGTTGCCTAGGCACAACAAAACTCGAAGGGAAAAACAGTGATTTTATTGCAAGATACAAATGGAAAGAGTATGATTCCCCTGGAAAGTATGCCATTATACCACCTTGGATTTATAGCCAGTGCCTGAACTACAGGTGAGAAAGTTGTCTACTATCAACCCACTGAAAGATGGGCATCTCCCATCAGGATATTCTGGCTCAGATACTCTAAAATATTTCTTTCTTTTTACCGATACCTTTGTAAAAAATTGAGATTCCAGATTATAAGAATGAGAATAGGTGACCTCCTTTTAGGCAAGAACATAGATTATGTACTGTTTATTGCAGAGTAATTTAAAACTACTGAAGAAATTTAGTAATTTAAAATCACATTAGGAAAAAATATTTTCCCAGTACCCAAATTAGACCTGAAGGAAAATACTTATTTTTGGCACGTCAAGGAGTGCCCTGTAGCTCTCGTTAAAGCCAGTTTTAGGTTCTCGTCTAAGAAAAATTAGTTGGAGGAAATGAATAAACTGACAAATATGGATGTGTTAAGGAAAGAAATGGTCATGTTTAACCATGTTAAATCCAGGTTAGTTGGATTTTATGACTTTATCTAAGGGGTGAGTTATTCCAGATGAAATCTCATCAAAGGCAATCATTTCCTGGAAAAAGTAACAGAACGAAAGTTTGCCTGTGAGGATGGAGCTTCATGATGAGTTGAAAAAGAAAATCTCCAATCTGACCAAATTAATCTACTGGACATCAGGCTGAAACCTCAAGTCCTCCAGTTCCACTTTGGTCCATGTAGGCTCGAAGTGTCCCTATAGAGCTATGAGGCTCACTCCTTGGCTGTCTAATCTTTTGTCTGAATAGTGGAAGAGTTTGGATCAGCCACCAAGAGCCCAACACGTCCCCTGTAGCTGAAAGTTGGTTTTCCAGCTCTACCCTCGGGGACACTCTGGTTTACAGTGCTACCCCTCAGACACCCATGGCTATTCAAGAGACTGAGACATGGTCCTATGAAGGACATCCATGACCATCACTGTTTGTCTTAAATGCCACAAAATATAAGGAACCATACCAATATTATTCACAAGAAATGAAACCGTTAGATATAAACAGCAGTGAGAATCCATTCATGGTACATATACAGGTTCCCTAAATTCATACAGGCTACAGAGGGAACCTTCTCCCAGGTCCTGTTCCCAAGCTAGGACCAGGGGAGGCTGCCTCCAAAAGGCCAACGCTGACAGCCATACTGACACTTCAGCACTGACAGGGTTTCGGTACTCTCCAGACAGGCTGTTTCCATCCCAGGCTAACAGTGTCTGAGGATTAAAGAGACCTAGATAGACTTCCCACGTGTGCTGCTCCACGGGGCTTTGAGGCTGAAATAAGGGGATCAGGGTCAGTGTGCTCCTGTGTCAAGGTACGCAGGACTGTAGCTGTTTCGTATCTTTGAAGACAAATCTGTTTCCCTTTGTTTTTCCATCTTCTTGCCTAATCATCCATCTGTGAGAAGGGAGATACCATGAAGATACAAGCAACAGAGTGAATATTACGGCCTGTGTTACTCAAGAAGTCAGGCGGTGATCTAGTAGCTCCTCCTGGCCCTGAAATCTGGAGTCTCTGCTGACTGGCACCAGCAATCCACTTGCTGGAGAAGCCTGTGGGCCCAGGCAATTGGCCCATCTTTCACACCATCATGCACTAACTGGCAGCAATGAAGGTGTGCATCAGCATCCACTGGATCATGTGTTTTAATACAAGTTCAGAGTAATCCTGGTAGCAGGGATGCCATCAGCCCAGCTCACTCACCATCAAAACTGAAACAAGAGACCAACTTTATGCCATTGTGCCTGGTCAGTGCACAGGTCAGTGAAGTTAGGTCAGTGAAGGTTCCTAATTTTTTGGATGAAAAGTCATCTTCCCTAACAAGTTGAAGGTACAAATGCTCATATGTACCTATGCAAGATTCAGCCTGACAGGAAATCCATCAAGTTATCTGATAGCTTATTATCAGCCCAAAATTATGAATATCATGTTTTGCAGGCATTAAGTGATGCTAAATTGAATGCAATCCCTTTTCTCAGGGAAATATGTGCAGCATGGGAAATTTCCTTAGCAGGATCACAGTGGGTGCGACAGCCAACCTTGCCCCCTCATAATCCTCCGTGTAAGGTCCCTGTCAGTGGGGCACGGCATTTTGACTGTTATTCTCTATTTCATACAAATTAAATTAGAGCTGCCTTCAGGCTAGCCTCTGACTTGCACGGATGGTTAGCTTTCTAGCCAGTACTAGGGTAACAGAAAACACAACGGTGATCTAAACAAAGGAATAATACTAATCAGTCAATGAATTTCTTTACAAAGTGTGTACAACGCTTCTCCCCCCTGCCCCGTATACTTTCGGTACTCTAAAGGAAAGGCCAAAAGGGAGTAATAAAACCACCCTCAGGTCCTAAGAAATTGGCTCATAAAATAACTACAGTAACAATGTCAATTATTAGCTTTACAGTACAAGATAAATATAAATGGACCATATTCCCCAAACTAGCAAAATATGGGGAATCAATCTCAATAAAAAGAACTGTTAGGGTAAGCTATTTGGGAAGCAGATACAAGCCCTGCCTGGCTTAGGAACATTATCCTTCCCTTCTCCGTAGTGATTAATGTCTTCTGCTGCCAGATGACACTGAACTTTGCGGCAAGTGAAGCTTGGAGGGAGGTATTTGTAACGCCTGTCTGTAAACTCCAGAAGCATTATGACTTCTGTGGAGGATAAATGCACAAATCTCTGTATTTCTGCTAGAACACAGACTCTGCTAAAATAGAAATCAAACATATTTACAAGACAGTGAATTATGATAGAAACCTGAACAGGCATTTCTCAAAGGAGCTGGCATCATCCTCTGCTGGGAGTGCCACGCTCAGAAAGCTGATCTTCAAACCCATTGTGGGAAGTGCAGATGTTATCACAGCACAAAAGTGTGAGAATTCTGATTTTTTTTCCCATTTTTTTTCCTCTGGGAAAATTACAATGGCTTTTTTTATTTTCTCTTTTCTTTTACTTTGGAACAGGGCTAATGGGCACATTTTTTGAAGGGGGAGGTAATGGTGGAGTTATATCAAAGCTGGTTTTATTGCAGGTCAGCTCGTCATTGCTCTGTGCTTGCTTGGGCTGCTATGGCACCTCGCCCGTCTTGTCACTCCGTCATGCCATCCCTTTACTTGCATCCCCAGCCAGACTAGTTCTCGCTTGCCGGCTGTAGTCTCCTTTCTGCTGGATCTGCTGCGGAGCAGCTTCAAAGAGGACTAGCCAGAGCGCACGATGGGACACAAATATCCACCGGGAGACCTGTTGAAAGATGACATGAGTAACCTCATTTCTTGCTCTTTATGACACAGTGAAAAGCCCGTAAGCTTCTGCTTGAGTTCACGTCCCAGTTAGAATTTTCTAATCACTTCAGGGTGATATCATGAGTAAAAAATGCATGAGTGAATGAAATTAAATTGAAGGCTAGGCTGTTCCTTGCAGCATTACATTACTGGAGAAGGAGAGGGAACACAGAGAGGCTTTTCTTTTACTGCTTGTGGTATCCTTATTTCTCAAGACAGGAAGGTCAGCTTTTCCACAGCATCCTGCTATGCTGCTCTCTTTCAAGGCATTAAAATACACCGATAGCAGTGTGCCCTCTGGGCCTGTCTGGTGAGCTCTTCCTTGGCTCCCAAGGTCCTTGGAACAGAGATATCCATCAGCCAACATCCCAACACTGCGTGGAAATGGTCACCACAGGCTCGACTTGAACAGTTCATTGCCCAGTGCAGCTATTAAAACCCAGTTTGTTAAACTGTATGACTAGAAAAATGCTTTAACATGTCAGTTGTTCTAATTTTTCAGGGGGGGAGGAGGAATATGTTTTAAAGAAGTTACATAAAGCACAAAAGAAGACCTGATTTTAACCAGATGGCTTTTCAGTCTCAGGCAATTGTTATGATCAAGACAGTACATTTCTGAGGCACCTCAAGGACAATTTCTGTTCCAAGCACAATGAAATTATGTAGAAACAGAAGGCACTATCCATGGCAGGTGAGGTTCACAACTCTTTTGCGTCATTACTAAGATCACTAAATGTAATGCTATGCTGACTTAAGGAAAGTATAACGATGACAATTAAGATTTAAGAACATAACCCTAATTACATTAAAATAAAATAATAATAATAATAACATTAACGAAGAGCCACTGCTGAAGAGCACTTTTCATTCAGAACCAATTTTCCTGTTCTGGGCAAAAGTCCATCCTAATCACATTTAGAGTCAATACATTACTCCTTTGACTTCAGGCAAAGGCACTTCAGTTCTTGACAGCTTCTGCAGATGCTCTGCACTTCTGCAAAAAAGCCTTTTGGTGTTTGGATAGGGCGGTTTGCAGAAGGGTTCCATGTCACAGCTATTAGGTAAAGTACAAATTGCCTCAGTGGAAAATGCAGTCATCCTCTACAGCAATGTAGTTCTGCACTTTATGCATGAAATGTATCTCTAACTTGATCTGGAATAGTCAGTGGCTTGAGGGAGTGCTCTGTATGTGGGAGAAGCTTTCCATTTTCTGTGCTGCATTTTTAAAGCTCTGCAGACATTTTGCCACAGGGCTCTGGCATATGACGTGGGTTTGAGGCTTCAACTACTTAGAGCAAGGCTAAACAAAGTCACCAGCATCTCCCCTTGAGAAGAAAGCTCTGATCAGACCCACAATCTTGTACATGCCTTTTCCATGAACTAACAGTCTAGAAAAAGCAGCTACAGGGGAAAACAGAAGGCTTCGTCTTGTCTACAGCAGCAGCCTGTGCAGCCTGTGGGGCTGAGGCAGACCACCAGATGGGGCAGACTTTGGTGTGTCCTTGCAAGCACTCCTGGTCCTGATGGAGAGTAAGTTTATTCAGAGTACATCACTAAGTACTGTCACATGCTGGTCACAGCATGTCTGTATGTCTCAGCTCCACAGGTCACACCAACCAACAAGGCTGAGAGGTTTCTGAATGAGTTTCTCCTCTCTGTTCTGTCAGATTTACCCCTTCATGTTCCTTTCTTTTATCAAGATCAAGAATGTTTCATTAAGATCTTGCATTAGCATCAAGACTAGTATCTTGCATGTTTCCTCTGGTTCCAGCTATGGAAACAAAGTGATGGACCTTGGCAAAGTGGCCCCAAAGATCAATGTCATAGGCACTGGAAGCCCCTGGCTCCCAACCTCAGCCAGAACTGAAGAGACCTGACCCATGTTATGAAAATGCCAACTCTTGAAATATATGAAAGTATATTTGCTAACGCACAAGCTGCTTTCCAAATCAGGCAAGCCAGGTCCTGCTCCCAGTGCACAAAGACAAAAGAGAGTCTGGAGTCTCAGGATACAACACTTCTGAGAAAAACAGGAGGAATAGTGCAGGGAGTTCATATCTGTGACTGATCACTCAATTATTTTGGTAACGAACCTCACACAGAAGATAATCAATACAAACTTCAGTCCATATTCATAGCACCCATCCTAGAAAACAGCTTTTCATAAAAAAAACTAAAGTTAGAATTCTTTTTGGTAAGAACACTCTTTGAAGGTACCAAAGCTAATGCTGAGACATGGCTGTACCATGACTTCATTTTTTGTGTTGTGTGGGTAAATTACTCTTTCTACTTTGGAACACAGATTTATTTGTTAAATATCTTCATATCCATTCAAGTCACACACCACCCTAAGGCTCTTAAACATAACAAATATTTACAATTTAAGTCACATCCCACAAGCTAGATTATACTGCTTTTATGCCTAAGCATGAACTAGAAGAGACCAAAATACTCTTATGAGAGAAAAGTTATAGGGATGCAGAGAAGATCCTGAATTTTTAGAAGTTTACAAAGAAAAAGAAAAAAGACTGAAAGTGGAAAAACATCTTGTCGATATAGTAGCCAAGTTAAACCAGACGCTGCAAGGGTAACTTACCATTCGAAATCCCAGAGGTGGTTCTATTTACCAAGGAAGGGATGGAAGGGGTAAGGGAAATTAATATTAATTGGGTTTATTTAGCTTGGCCATTGGCCACAAAGTTCAGATAAAGTGCATTTCCCAGCCAACTCCTGTACATGTAAAATTTCACCAAGTCAGATATAAGTACAAAGCTGTACAAAGGAGCAGTTTCCGTGCTTCTTTTGGCCATATTAGATGCTTTCATAGTGCAAACATACCTGTAAGAAATATAACAATCCTGCCATTGGCCATCCAAAATTAAAACCACAAACAGGGCACTGACTCCCTTTCTCTGTAACTATATGTAACTGTAACTCTGTAAGCAAAAGAAAATTCTCCAGAGACCTTAATACAGCAGAATCAAGCTTCTTTTCAGTACAGTGCTTTTGGAAATCTTCTATGACTGCTGGGGGATGAGGGCGTAAAGGTGAAGTGGAATCCTGTGAGCAGGGAACTCACTGGGGCTTCCTTCGGACTCATGAATTGTCGCTGGGCTTGTGCACATTTCCTGTGGTCAGTCAGACCAAGCTGGGCTGGCTCCCACGAGACATTCTAGACCATGAGAAAACTAGGCTGAAATCTTGACCTCTCGGCATGGCATATGAGACAGCAAATTTGGTATGGCAGAAGGATGGGATGGGATGGGATGGGATGGGATGGGATGGGATGGGATGGGATGGTGCTCATGATTCCATTGACCTTGTAGCTGGCATCAGTGCCCTGTCCACTGTATTAGTGCTCTCTAAACAAAAGATGAATAACTTCTCTCTCAACCTTGTGTTGTAGACTATTTACTAAGCTATGTGCTGCCAGAAGGGTACAGCTTTGGGGGAGCTGCTTATTTTTATCATAGTTTTCAGAACATATAGAGCAGTGACTCATGCTGAAACTTTCTTTCCTTCTCTTTAAATTGGTTTCTTGTCACTTTTATGGAACAGAATTTATTTGGCACTTTTAAAAAAATGCAAAAATGTCTCCATGCTGGTGCCCTCATTACACTGCACTGTGTTATCTCCTGACTTCATTTTTCCATGTCTGTTCTTGAAGCACAGTGCCAGTGGGAAGCTGCACTCGTGACATAAAAGGCTTTTTAGGGGTGAAAAAGCCCCTGCGTAAGAGAACAAACTGCTGTTTGTTGTCTGAGAGCACTCTTGAGAAAACTTTGGCAAGAAACTTGCTCAGAGAGCAAGAGAAGAGGAGGTCAAGCTGGAGGAACATCCGAGCAGTAGTGGAATGCATGGGGTGAAGTTACATCTCTGGCAAGCTGGGCTTTGGCACAGAGCTGTGGTACGTTCACCCGTGACAGCTTCTCTGCCTGTCACCTACTGTAGGAACCTTTTTCCTCTGCCATTTCCTGAAAAGGAACAACCCAGCTGCCTCATTTACTCAGTGAACACATTTGGCATCTGAAGAGGTTGGATGACAAAGCTTCCCTAGCTGCTTTAGCTCAGGCAAGGGCATTTGGCTGCCGGTCCACCCCCGCTCCACATGGCCTTCTGCTAGCCTGCTTGTTGATCTGGCCAGTGGCGGTGTTATGTTTCAGATTGTTGGAGCCATGACTCACGATTTCCTTTCAAAAGGGAGGAAAAAAAGGAAAACAAACCCCAGAAAGCTTGCTTTTCTTGTACTTGATATGCAAGTACTAAGCTGCCCTTTCCCAGGAAAGAGATCTTGATCCAGTTTTTGGTCAACAAATGGCCAGATAACAAAATGTCATGGTAGCTGGCAACGTCTGGCAGCTTTGCGGGTACCATCAGCTACCCGCTGGCTTGCAGAGGCACCTTTGGCTGAAACCAGCCCATGGAGCTGGTCTGCAAAACATTTTCCACCCAAAGCTTACCTAAAACTTTCCCAACATGCAGCCACTGTTTTCAAAGCAGGAAGGGAGAAAGCAGAGGTTTAAACTGAAGTTCCTGTGCCCTTGGTTGGATGTCTGAGTAGGCGTATGACTTTCCAAGCAGACTGAATTCACCATGTTTCCAGATCCAGCGAGACCTGCTCGGTCCCAAGAAGCCCATCTGTCAATCCAGGGACTCGAGTGGTGGCTGGAGCAGAGGGAGACATCTTGCTGGCCATCTCCTGGAAATGATGTGAAGGCTGTAACCTGGGGAAGGTGGCTAGCCCAGGCCAAAACTAGGGAATGGATCATGACTAAGATGACTCCTGCTGAGGCAGGATGCAGAGGACCTGGTGGAAATCACTGCCTGTCAGCATTTGCCATAGTAGCTGTCAGCTGTCCCAAGGCCTGTACTGAAAGGCAGTGGGCTTACAGCAGTGTCCCTCTGCAGTGCCACTGAAACCTCACTCCTCTTCCAGCTCCGTCCTCCCTTCACCTCACTGTGGCTCTGCTCCTCGGCGCGCAACGCACTCACACTGCAGGTGTGAGTGGGAACACGGCACTGGGATGGCATCCTCATCTCAGCAGGGGCACAAGGAGGAAAGCTTGAGAGGCATCACTGACCATGGAAGGCAGGGCAGAAAAGCACAGCGGTTTTAGACATCTCGGTCGAATTGCAGATACCCAGGCGCATGAGGCACAGACCACATCAGCGTACTCATTTCACAGGGGGACAAGGTAATGCTGATGAGACGTAGCTGTGCCCAAGACGTGGAGTGAGGGTACAAGGTGAGAGTCCAAGTGAACCCAGCTCCATCCCATGCTGCAGCCACCAGGGATGACATGGGAAATGGGGACTCTTGTTGCCTAGACTTTTCTGTGACCAGAAAATGGCAATCTACAGCAGTACCAGCCTGGCACCTTTCACCCCTGCTAACTCCTCACCTTCAGCAAGAAATACAAGCACATGCTCATTACTAAAATTAGTAACTGAAACCAATTGGACTATCCATGTGCTTCTAGTTAGGCATGATTTCCTCAAAGTATCTCAGGCAACACTTGCTGGAAATGTGCTTCACACTAGGAAAGAAAATGTCTGGACCAACATATACCCAGAAGGCAAACTGCTGCACGCTAATCCTAGCCTGCATGCCTCCTCCTGCCTATTGAAAAAGTGTTATTGAAAGCACAGGGTTCAATAAGTTGTCTGTGACCCACACATTGCTTAGTATTTTACCCTGAGATCATAGCCACAAAATGAGCGTGAGGGGAAAAAAAAAAAAAAAAATAGAAAGGAAAAGAAAGGGATTCTGCATCCCCCTGCACTCATCCAAATCTTTGCCAGCATCTCCAAAGAGGAGAGTTTGTTAAACAGAGATTTAAGTTACTAGTAAATTGGCTTGGAGGAAAATAGAGGATCTTCTGTTCAGTATGTGGACAATGTTCTGTAGGGTGCCGTAACAGAGTGGAGATTTCAGGGGCACTGTCTGGGGAGTTAAAGAAAAGGAAAGCTGCAATCTCTTCACTGAGCCTCCGAGTGAGTCAGTAGAAGCATTTATTACTCCTACGTATACACTGCTCGTAAGTAGTTCATCTTTCTCCCTCTGCCTGTTTATTTGTCTCTTTTACTGTCCCTAATGAAGAACCCAATGCTATCAAGTCTGAATTACAGACACTTTATGTTTCTAACATTTATTCTGCTGATCTCCCTTCTTTTCTGGTACTTTTGGCTGTTGAGATGCATTTGACCTGCTGTTGGGAGGAGATACAGCTGCTAACTGCATTCTTCACTCCATCTGTTTTCACTGATTGGTATAACTCCACTAATATCAGTGAAACAACACTCATATCGAGCTGGTATTACATAGTTTAGAATCGGGACTATAAACTCTGGACAATTTCGATTTTTGTAATTAATTGAAAATCCACCATCCCAGTTTTCCCATGGCACTTCAAAGTCTGCCAGAAAGTGCTAAGCATTATGTAGGCATAATTTCTTGGGCAGATAGGAAACTGCCTATAGAAGCATTTGGCGCAGGTTTGCAAGCAAGCAGTGCACTTTGGTATCATCTTTGCACTAAAAGAGACAGGGGGGATCTGAAAAAACATGTTTCTGGAGGTTCTCTGGGTGCTCAACCCTGATGGGAGTGTTCCCATGACAGGAGACACTTTGTGGAGCCAGCAGTAAATGATCCACAAGTTTCTTCAAAGTCAGCAGGACCCCACAGGGCAGTGTCTGTCCCTTCCTGGATGGCGGCTGTCTTGCTTCCCTCAGTTTTATGGGTTCTAATCTGTTTCCATCCCTTTCTTTATTTTATGGTTGTGACTGATAAGATAAATTAGTCTCTTTTTTCAAAGCGTCACAGTTTAGAGAGCACACGGCTGTCAACTGGAGCCCACTGTTCTGAGACTTGTCCACTCCTTGACCTCACATAGCATAAAATAGAAACTAGAATTATTTTAGGTCTTGAAAACACACATGCATCCCCATCAGACATTCCTTCAGAGACTCATGTAAGATCAGAGTGATTGTTTTTTTGCTCAGCATCCCACCCCCCATGGTGCTCGCTCGCTGTGGCCTGTGTGCATATCGCCAGCATATGTGCACGCACACGGAAATGTGGTGAGGGGCAGGTAATTAGCCTTTCTGGAGGGGACATGCCTTTCTCCTGAGAGCAAAACAGGAGAGGTCTGAGGACGGGAGGAGAGCAGATGTAAGCTATCAAGGAGGAAAGCTCACAGACAGGACACACGGGCTAACATCTGACCAGCCTGAAGCTGGAGAAACTGGTACTTGCTTCATCTGAGAATACCGAGCTGCCAAAGACAACTGATGGATCAGCTGAGCTTTCATTAATGGAAAACTTTTCAAATCAGACAGACTATCTGAATAGCTCTCTGAGACAGGATTTCTGTTGTAGGCACTGTTCTGCTCTACTTGTGCCGTGTAAGGGCACAAAAATGGCCCTCCCCAGGGTGCTTTGGTGGGGTTTGGGGATGCAGGAGCATGAAGGGGATGAAGGTTTACTGGGCATTTGCAGGGCAAACCCAGGGCACAACTCACAGCCCTTCCAAACACGCTCACCCCAAGCTGCAGTCTCGTCACACAGAGATGGTCCTGAACGATGGTCGGCAGGTTTTTTGCAAGCCCATTCACCCATTCCTAATGAAAACGATAAGTGGAGGACAGTAGTTTTCTGTACAACACAACCATTCCTCTCCCTTTTCCCCCACCGGGTTAGTGCTTGTGCTGACTGTTGAAAAATCAGTCATTAACAGCCAGGAAGTGACTTTGCCATCAATCAGAATATTGCTCAGCCATGTTTCAGCTTTTTTTCCCCTTTCTCTGCGTAATTATTCTCATCCTCTGCTGATTACAGTTTATAATAGCTATAATTCTCTCAAAATCAATCATTACTTGACTTAACCACAGGGTTACCAGTAGAAACATGAAGGAACACAGATATCCTGGACTGTTTTTAAATTATTATTCGTATTTAACAACACACAAGCTTTTAGGTAGATCACATTTAACCTTCCTCTTGGCAGTATTAAGCAGCAATTATTTTATTTTTTATTTTTTGTAAGTCATGAAGTGTTTGATTACATGGCCGTTCCAGCCACACCAGGTGTTTTGATGACATGTTACTAGCATGTTATTTTGACATGAAATCTCAGTGGTTGTCCTAAATTAAACTACCATAAAAGGACAAATATGTCTTGTTTGCCAACACAGACTCTGTAATGAAAGTAAAACCCAAGTACCTGATTTTTTAATTAGGATTATAGGTAAACACAGTTAAATCAAAGGTTGGCTCCCAGTTCTGTAAGGCAAATTTTGAGTACACTAAATTAGAAGTAACATTAGATTTTAAAATCACATTTTTCCTGAACAGAGTGGAAATTTGTAGCCTACTGCACACAATCATATTCCTACTACACCTGAACAATGGGTTTCTGTTATTCCACTTGCACTGTGTGTTAACTTGACACCACTTTGCCTGTAATCATTTTCTCTCGCCCATATATTCAGTTAGTTTCCCTTACTGATTATGTGGGTTTCTCATTCAGGAAAAAGAAATATTTGAAATTTGAATGAAATAATTAGATGGAATAACCAAAATTGGAAGCTGGACTGAAGAGCAGGTATAGAGTCTTAATTGACTTTTAAGGTAAAATAAAGCCTCAGTTTAAAATAGACTTTTCTTTTTTTTTTAATTTGGGTAAGGAAAAGTAATTTATGAGATTATAGCATTTGATAGGGAATAGGAACTAAGGCAAGTGTTTTGAGCCTCCTCTGTATAAGGGCATGACATAGCAAAACACAAAGGAAGCCAATTTCCACACACAGTATTACGATCCTACAATTCCATATATATCCTTGCACAAAACCTATTCAGACATTTTTTGTGAACTATTTACATGTCAATTTCCATGTCCAATGGCCATATTGTACGTCTGGCTCCTCTTTATTTACCAACTTGCAACCAGCAGTTTATTATTGTTAATTTTGACCTTATGAATGGGACATCTACACTTTTTGCTTACAAGGGCAAACCTGGTGGAAAACTCACAGCAGTTAACATACAAATATGTTATAATCATAAATTGTGCCCTTTATAACTATCTGCACAATGGAAATCAACTGCTATAGTGTGTCAAGATAGCGTACATGCATTACTCAAGATAGTTTCCCAGTCTCAGATTGTGAATAGCAAATTCTGATATTAAATAGCTATACTGGGACTAATGTTCCCATGTATCACCTCAGATTTGTTCGTAGGATTGGTAGGAAATTTTGGAACAAGAAGTGAATAGAAGAGTTCCTCTTTTATCCGCTCTTTCTTTATAATCACATGATTTTGCATTTCACTGAAACCACCGTCTCCTCTCAGCTGCATCAAACATGGGTGCAGCAGGGAAGCGTCTGTCAGAGACCATTTAGTCAAAAAATAACACAAGACCACATTTCTTTGGCAGATGTATCACCTCTGGTCTAGCCATAAGTAAAAAGTCACTTGCACTGTGTAGCCCATCCAGTAAAACGCTTTTTCTCAGCCTGGTCTGAATTCTGGTCAGGTCACTGCGGGGCTTCCTATGGACCCCAGAGGCCCTCGGTGCCAGAGAGGAGGATGGTACCACAAGCCTTGCCTCTCGCAAGGAGCTCTGACACAGCCCAGGGGTCTCTCGGTCGCATGAGAAACGGTTTGTAGGCTCAGGGCCCCAGGGCCCATTATTTCAAAGTCACGCAGCCACCGTGTAGCTGCACGAAGCACCTCCTGCCGTGTCTGTGCCTTTCAAGAAACAAAGCTGTGTTGTGAACTGTTGGCGATGTTAATAGCTTTCTTTCCTCTAGAGATTTGCTCCTGCTTTGGCCCCAAATATTTCAAGATAGCTGAAGCTGGCAGTGAGAGCCATGGGAAGAAAAAAGCGATGCATGTTAATTTCTGGTTTAGACATGATGAGAATTTCATTCTCTTCATTAAAATTCCCCAGTGCTGATGGGATACTCCTCTGATTCATGGACTATACCTTGTAACACTCCTCCGTGAGAGATTATATATGCAACTTGAGGTCTTTAAACAGTTTTGCTTTCCTCTCCTTCCAAATGCTTCAGTTCTCATTCTCCTGATACATAATGTGCTCTCCTTCCAGTTAGATGGTTGCACGTTTGTGCAGGAATTTCAGGGCATGCTTTTAAATTTCCTATAAAAAGACCGAAGTTACCACAAAAGGCAGCATCACGTTTACTCGTCGTGAAATGGAGAGACACAGTGAAAGGTTTGCAGAGAAACCTGCTACTAGTAAACAGAAAAATAAAATGCAAAAGCAAACTGTGATTTAGACCGACATGGGGATGGGTTGGGGCAGCATGGAAGAGCATCTGTGTACTCTGCAGAACAAATAATCCCATCTAGTCATCCTGAAGGAATGCCTGAGGAGAACAGAGGGGCTCAGTCGCTGGGTACCCAGATCAGTTGTTAAATGCCTATTTAAAATATCCCATCTGTGGGAAGCTATGGTGTTTTGCCACTCATAAACAACAGCTATATATGCTTATGCTATCTTTGCTTAGACAAAGAGTGGAAAACTTGCATTTAACATGAGCAAAACTAAAATCCTGGTAACAGAGCACTGTGTGGTCTTTCCTTAACCTGCTTAATCAACTTACACCATAGCAACTACTTTCCAAACACACAAATAGAGCTCTTCGATGTCTGTAGATAGGGGATACAAAGGCAGCAAGGATTCAGAGTAACAGTCTACAGAGATTAATGTTGCCTCCCACCCTGCAAAGAGTATTTTTATTCTGCTTTGATTTTTAAGATAAACATGGAAGACAAACATGCAGTACTTTTTCCACTGAGAAGCCTTTTCAGGAGCACTGCATTCCCTGTGCCATGAAATGCACTTCTCAAAATGTAAGCAGATGACACTGGGGTGGTGTGAAGCAGGAAACAGACACTGATGAAAATGAGGATCAGACTCATTTTCTGGTGAAAAGGCAATACGCTGCAAGTACAAGTAGACGACCCGCTGACCAGTTTTTTTGACTTTAACAATCTGAAACCAAACACCATTCGTCCAAGGAAAATAAGAAGACCCACTATAGTGAACAAAATAAGAAAGCCACTGCGGTCAACTGAATGGGGAACTGGCATCAACATAAGAGTGCTTAATAGCGCAGCAGTGCAAGGGTTGCGCTAAAAGTCCTCAAGAGAGAGATTAGGTCAACAGAGCAGGAAGGAAGGGTAGATATGGTTGCTGTAAGGACAACTCCCAAATGTACATGAAAGAAGTTCGAGGTTGGGTGTGTATTTCCAGTGTCTGAGCACTTACCAAATATTTTAAAACAGAGGACCAGCTCACCAGTAGACACAGACAAGTGAAGCTCTGCTGAACGGTTCTGGTGAAAATTTTATGTGTTCATTTTGAAATGAGCATGCTTCATCATAGCAACCCTGCTGCCATGAGTGTGGTGGAGTGTCAGCCCTCACCACCAGCTTTTCCCAGGGAATAGAGCTGTCTGAAGAAACCACATTTGTCCTTAGAAGTCACCTGAAGGCTTCCAAAGAGCAGCATGGAGACCTGTATCTGGACAGTATGTTCATAGGGAAGAATCATGCAGCTTGTGGAGCAACGGGATGAGGTATGAAGAGTAATATTGATTAATTTTGTACCAGACAGAACTGGTACACATTTTCACACAATTTCATTGCTAGGTATAAGGAAGAGCAAAGCTCAGCAAACTGGGAGGTCAGCATTGTTCAAATCACCATGCAAGATGAGTAGTAATCACAGCCCCATAGTAACCTCATTGATTCACATTGCATAGCATCACCATGAGCAGATCCCACGGGGTGGCCTTTTCCCCTGCTTTCTGCCTTTCCAGGAGACATTGTTCATCTTAGATGAGCATGACCTATTTGACTTAGTACAAAGAATAACCAAATACACCTCTCAGTCCACCATTCTCTTTCACCACCTCCACTGTCACTGTATACTCTGCATTTTAAGAAAAATACACATCACACTGAGGTTTAAAATGCCATGTTGTATCTCACTGTGATGAACTCCATCAGTGCTGAGAGAAAGCTGACTCTTTCAGACTTTTCAAACTGAGAAGCTATGCTGAGAGCCTGAGAGGCCAAGCCGAGGAGCTTGGTTATCAGTGTACAAAGCTGTCATCATACGGAGCGGTATCACTGAATGATAGGGCAAGCCTGTGAAAACAGATAGTTTCCCTAAGAACCCTACCTAAAAAAATTACAAATCCGTGGTGGCAATCACACCACATTATTCTTTAAGTCACCTATTTAAATTCACTTCTTTTTTTCAAACTACCCTAGGGTGCTGCATGTGTTTTCAAGTTTAGCTATAGAGTGAGAGTATTTTCGTGCCAAGTACTACAGACCACACAGAAGAAGCTGCAATTAATGGCATTTCAGTGTTCTGCATTGCTGATCTACTTAACAATCCATTTTCGAGGACATTTTAAAAGTTGTTTAGCTGACTGCCAAAAATGAGGATCATTAAAAATAGATTCGCAGCTGTTGGGGAAAGCTGAGATATAATTTTCTCTTCATTATGCCTTATTGCAGATGTTATTGATTTAGTCTCACTGCATTTCAGTGGGCAATATCAATTCACGCTGTCTTTGACTTTGGAAACTGGGAAGTCCATTTATTCTTATTTTTAGAGCTCACAGTATAGAAGGAGGGAAAATAACCATGAAGTAAATCTGGAAGAAAGCCTCTTTGTGTGGCAGAACCATTGTGTAGGTGATCGGAGCTGATAAGCTCATCAAATCATCCTTACACAGTGAGCCTCAGTTTGCACCAGAATGTGTATGAAACATGACCTGAAACTAGTATGTGAATCTTATATGAGAAGGGTCTACACTCTTAGACCAGATACTACAGATCAGAGACAACAAAGAAAAGTGAGGATGTGATCATATGCTATGTTCATGATGCAACTGCTTTTTGTTATTATTAATACACTATTTTCAGTGCAAATTGGCACTATTCAGAATAGTAATTTACAGAGAAATATCCCTAAACATATGATATCATTGCCAAACAGAGAAGAAAGTAATTTTTTGTTCATTTGTTCGAAGTAATTCAAGGAACTTCCATTTACTGAGAGTTCTCACACATAGCTGCAGAAATTGGGTCTGTGTGCATATAGGGATATATACATTTGTGTGTATGTATACATAGGATCGAATGCTGCTCTTTATGGCATGTGTGAAGATTCAACTCACTGTTATAATCAGCTTAATCAGGAGCAGAAGACTAAATTCTCTGGCATTTGATCACTAGGGTAGGAAGTCTTCGAGAGTTTTTCCAACAGAAATTGCATAATTAATTCCTGGAACTTTAATAAAATGTGTATGTAAAAGTGCAAAGAACAAGGAGTAAAAAGAAACATGGTAATAATAGCATAACCACTGAATTACACGTTAAATAAACCTCTTAGTCACTCGTTCTGAACAAGCACACTTTTAACGTTGCCCTTTCAGATAGAGAACAATCTGCAAATACCCCTCCTCTGCCCAGCCAGTTACTTTAAACAGTCGTGCCTCTTAACACCCTCATACTGACTTTGGTGAGCCTCCTCACTCAAGCCAGGCTTTAATGTTTTGTAGCCATTTTCAATTGTGAAAGACAACTAACGCTGCAGCCCCCTTCTTTATTGTGCTGAAGAGGACCCACACATGACCAGTGTGTGGGTTGGGAAAGCAGCTGTGGCTTTGTTAGCCAGCACTCACTTCCCACATACAGTACTACGCCGGGATGAATGAACCCACCACAGACAATTGTCACCCACGGCATTTCTAAGGAGCTCTTTGTCTGCTTCCATTGCTTAATCCAACAGACGTCCTAGGCTAAAGTTAGCTCTGTGCATACTGCTGATCTTCACCTTAGGAGTGTTCATCTCAGAAACTGTGCTGTGGGACAGTCCTGCTGCTTCCCCTAAGTACAGATCAACCTGCAGCAAAGGGACAGGCATTTTGCAGTGAAGAACACCTGACTTTAGTAATTCTGTAGAATGTAATTTTTCTCCAGAACTGCTGAGAATGCTTAACATTTCACAACCTCCAGAAGGCCTTCATAAAGGGCCGGGGACTGTAAATCCCACACTAGTATTGGCAAGCCTTCAACTATAGTGGGTCTATGCATGTAACTGCACGCAAATACAAGTAGAGAATTTCACAGATTGCCTCATAGTGTCTTAAAAGGAACCCAAAGCTCTTTACGGACCACAGTATATCTCACACCCACAGACTTTACATATTGAAGCCTGATTTGGGAGCATCTCAGAAGAGTAGAGGTCTGAATGATCCCTTGTGGCACTGAACCTTTTGCTGCTACTGACACTAGTAATCCAAACCCCATGCTTTGCTAATTTAATTCTTTCTGCAACAGAGTAGAGTACACATGCTGAACTTAAAGCGTAGAAGCTTTGAAAGGAAAGACAATTCCTGCACTTGGGTGTATGGCTTTGCTGCTTCAGGCTTTGGCCAACCAGTCTGCGTTAGGGCTACGTATGGCCTCAGGAGATGCTGTGAGCTGACATAACTCACTTTGAACAAAAGAGAACTGCACTTTTCTTCCTCAGTGGTCCCATTGCTTGCCATGTGCTGGTACTGATGCTCATCGAACCAAAACCTGCATGACAGAGAGGTGGAAAGGCATGGTCAGGGGAGGAGGACAGGTAGGCAGAAATGGATAGAAAAGGAGAAAGGCCTCTTGCCTTCCATAGGTGTGAGTCTTTCACTGGACTTGGTTGTCCTTTGAACTGATGCTGACGTGTGACTGTCATCAATGGACAGACATGGAGACAACTGAACATCAGGATCCATCCTTTCAGCATTTTTTCAACTAAATACATGAATTCTGACCTAATCCCCACATCTTTAAGAAGAAACTCATTTGTTTTATCCAAGACATATAAATGTGTACCAGAGAAGAGAAGTATAGAGCTATACTGTGTTTTCAGGGGCATAGATCCTATTGGGCAGCACAACCTGCTCCCCTGTGCTTTGGCCAGGAACCTCAGCTGTCTCAAAGAATGTGGGCATGGTCCTTGCTTGTTGGATGACACATAAAGGATCAAACCAGCACTTAAAAACATCAGCTGCTTTTGCTTTATCTTGTAGCTCAAGGCTGTAACCATGTCTCTTCTGCAGATTGGCGGGCAGCTGAGTTGGCCTTTGCTATGTGTCCTCTTTCTAAACTTCAACAGACAGTAGTAAAGGGCTGTACTCATTAGTCCTCACTCTGACTTTGGCCCATAAGCCCAAGTGTGTTTGCCATCTGCTATTATGTACTGCTTTCTTCATTTGCCTTTCACCATTACTCTAAGCATATGAACATCACCAGTGATACTGCAGCATAGGCTGTGGCCATTGTTTTAGGTCCTTATTTGACTGTTGGATCTTGCCCTAGTCACTTGGGCAGGTATGCCTACATGTGTGGCTCTTGGGAGCTTTTTGCAAGCATTTCCTAAGTGCTCCTCTGCACTGCCTGGCATTATTCAGGTGGATCACATGGACTTTCTCTTCAGGGAAGTGCCTGAGGTTCTCAGACCCATCCATCTTTGAGTGCAGTTGCTGTTGGATCTCTGGGGGTTTTCTCACACTATCAGGCAGAGCTGCATTCCTACTTCTTTTGCTTGATGGACAATATCTTGCCTCTTCTGACTCCCAGCTTCCCATTGTTTTGCAGATACTCCGTGCTCACATTCCCATTCAAAGCTGAACCAGTTTTGAACTCTGCTAAGGAATTCTGTGGTCCGTTGCCCAAGTATAGAGTCATGACAGCCACACCTTGCCAAGGACACTTCAATGTCTTATTCTCAGTCCTTGCCTGAGTGTCCTTCATCCAGCGATACTCTTGCTTGGAAATGGAGTAAGAAATCAGTATGGCTGACAGCATGATGATCATTCAGGATCAGGTTCCTATCTCATGATGCAGGCAAGCAGCTCCTTTTGTGTTCTTCTGGTTCCTCTGCACATACTGCAGTGTCCCAAACCTGCCCTTCCTTGGGCAGTCATGCCATGCCACTGGATCTTCTTTTTGTTTGTCTGTCTTTTCCTTGTGTGAGAAGTATGGACACACCACACAGAAGACCCTTCTCTCTGACATTTGGACAACTACAGTTGCAGGTGTATACAGACAAACTAGTCCCTTGCAGGTCATTAAACAGCTGACGGAAAGAAATAATTTTAAAACACAATGAGCTTGGTCAGAGAAGTGCTTTAAAATAGAGAAAATAATGACATACAGTTCACTGACAATATTGATTACATCTTCAGTGACTAAAATGAGAGCCCTGCATCTGGACATGGAGTTCAATGAGATGATCCCTCTCATGACACCACCTCTGAAACTGCCTGCCACTTTTAAAAAAAACCCTCACCTTGTGTTCTCATCCCTCAGCAGATAGGACTGACTCATCTGCTGCTCTATTTGTAGTTGGTGATTGTCCCGGTCCAAAATGACTAAGGATTCTACCGCCTCCAGTACCCTGCTGTGTTTGATGCTTGATTTGACTGTCTAACACTACCTTTGAGAAAGGCTTTTAGGCAGGTTGATAGATTGTGTCTTTTATTGCATAAAAGATATGTGAAGCCTCAGTACAAACAACAGGCAATGTCATTTTCTCTCATTCCAGTCTATGTTGGAATGCAGTCCACAATGGCTTATTCACCACACTGCTTGTTGTCAGAAGGCATGTTTTGCTAACAGCCAAAGGCAAACTGGCAAAAATGTTGCCATCAAAGAAGCACAAGGAACCGATCATTCTCAGCCCAGACGTTTCCCCTTCATGTATTCACATCGTCTCTACTTACAAACACTACAGGCTGATGGCTTCAGAGCAGTGATGCTACTAGATTTCCTGAGTATTACCCTTCACCTCGTGCTGCTCCACAGAGTAGCAGTGTATTATGTAGGGTATGTGCCTGGCTTAGGCAATCTTTACTCTTTCAGATGCCCACCTGGGGGCTCTGACTAACCCCACCATGTGGCAGCTGCCTTACGGCTTTGCAGTACTCTGCTGCACGTGCACAGCATCTGGACATTTCCAGCAATGGAGGCATTTCCTGATGAATGAACCCGAGTGTCTCTGAGAAAGAGAACAGAGCTCAGCAGAGATCGCCTGATGCCCAGATGAGCTGGTCTCAGTCTCCTCTGCTGCATGTAGTCTGTCGTTGGTCTCATATCCCTTACCAGTTATCACAGCTTGGTATCATAAGCCCAGTTGGCCTCTTGCTCAGGTTTCCCTTTCTCCACTGGTACTATTTTCATCCATGAAAGACAGCTGATGCTGGACCTGCTAAGATCCTGCTTGTGCCCACTAACTGCCACAGGTGGAGTTGGTCTCCTGTGACCAGATAGGACCGGGCGGGGACTTTTTCACTGCTGTGCTCAGTACACTAGGATGAGCACACCCAACAGCTCACTTCCCACAACTGCGTTCTTCGAACACCCCAAACAAGTGTTGGAGGATCTAATGACTCTTCCTCTCCAGAGCCTGGCCAGTTCCAGCTCACTGGAGCTTGACATTGCAGCTGATCCCCATCCGGCTGGCACCCAAGTGGTCTCTGAGCTCTATGGGGTCTGGATGGTGGGCAGCCTTCTCCTCTGCAGTCCCATGAAAGTCACGGTGCAGAGCTCCTGCTCTGCAGTGGATGTCTGTTTGCCTGTCTAGTCACTGTCTGAGTTGCTGCTTTTTTATTTCCTGAAAGAAGAGTTGTTTTGGAGTATGAAATGGTCCTGCTTCTCTCACCTCACATATGACAGTCCTTAGACAAGGCCAGTGTGACTCCATCCTGCCTGTGGTGAGGCTGTACATCCACCTGGTGTCTAAACAGCTAACTGATGTTCTGGTTTGACTCCCTGGACCCTGGGCAGTGTCTATGTCTGCCTGTCGGGCAAGGTACCTCAGCAGATCTCTCACTGCAGTTTTGCTCCTTTCCCTGGGTAAATAAGCTAACCTCTGGTTGCAGGAAATCTTTCTCAAAGATCAGATACTTTTACTGCAGAAATACCATGTAGAAATACTGGTCCATAAGCAATGGTTTGTCTAAACAGGGCCCTTCTGATTTCAAAGTCGCAAGACGGCATTTCAGCCCTGCACATACCCACTCCCTCAGCTGTCCTGCCCTCAGGTGAAAGCAGGATCTCTCCAGCTACTCAGCCTGGGGTCACCGTGGTTGTCAGATCTTCCTCCCCCAGGGTTTGCAACCGTATCTCACTTCTTGTCCTTGCCTTTTGCTTATACTTTTTCACGTCTCATCACCCTTTGCAAGCACATTAGGTGTCATACGTTTGCACATCCATTGTTTCCATGCTTCTGAAACATTTCTTAACCTGGAAATGCTGCTTTTTCACTGCCCAGAGGACCAAAATTTGCCTTTGCTATTTATGCAGAGCGCAGTTCAGAGGAGCTCCAGCGGGACCGCTGCTAGCGCTGAGCCCAGGAGCCGGGTTAGTCTGGCCCACGAGTCTCCCAGAGTGTTTCTTTCTCCAGAGCCAGTTCCAGGGTCCGTGCAGGTGTTGCCCACGCAGCGCGTGTCCTGATGACCGGGCCGCATCCCTGACCTATTGGGGCTGCTCTGGCCTTAGCTACAGTGATTTTCCCTCCCTGTCTGCAAGCTTATTTACTTCTCTCGTTCCCCATAATTAAAGTGGCAGCAATGCTGTTTAATTCCTGCCACACAAATCCATGCTTCTCGGTCAGAAGGACAGTGCTTCTGAACATCAGCTCAAATTAAAACTGAAGTCTTGTTGATGTCTCTTTCAGAAGCGTGGAGCCACGACAGCTGCAAAGATTAAGCTGATTAACTAAGAAAAATTAAAAATACGGCTGCGGCTCGCAATAAGCCCCCGCGGCGGAGGCGGGCCGACCGTAGGGCAGAGACCGCCACCGGCAGCCGGCACCGGCGGCACAGGGATCCCGCCCGGCGGCAGGGGCAGCCCGCGGCCCAGCGCAGCGGCTGCGGCAGCGGCCTGGTGCTGCCACCTGGCGGCGGCCCGGCGCCCGGCGGCGGCTGCGCGGAGCCACCGCCCCCCGGTGGCGGCACGGAGGCCGCGCGGGCCAGCACGGCACGGCGCGGCACGGCACGGCGCGGCACGGCACGGCAGGGCGCGGGGGGGCGCGGCGGAGCGCGGCGAGGCGGGCAGCGACGCTGGCTGCGGGGAACGCGTCCTCCTGCGTTAGCGATAGTGACCCACCCAGGTGTGGGGCTTGGAAGGGTTTCTTTGGCTTCCCGCCGCTTTATGTGTGTGTTTGCGTCGTCCCTTGCCGCAGCGCTCTGGGCCACCTGCGGGGACTGACCGTGACAACCGCGTCCGGCACGGCCGCAGCGCGCCGGCAGGGCAGGGCACCGGCAGCGCCGGGCACAGGCAGGGCAGGGCACGGGCAGGGCAGGGCACGGGCAGGGCAGGGCACCGGCAGCGCCGGGCACAGGCAGGGCAGGGCACGGGCAGGGCAGGGCACGGGCAGGGCAGGGCACAGGCCGTGCTGGGTGCAGACAGTGCAGGGCGCAGGCAGTGATGGGTGCAGGCAGTGATGGGTGCAGGCAGGGCAGGGCGCAGGCAGTGATGGGTGCAGGCAGGGCAGGGCGCAGGCCGTGCTGGGAGCAGGCAGGGCAGGGAGCAGGCAGGGCAGGGCGCAGGCAGTGCTGGGAGCAGGCAGTGCTGGGTGCAGGCAGGGCAGGGCACAGGCAGGGCACAGTACAGGGAGCAGGCAGGGCAGGGCGCAGGTCATGCTGGGAGCAGACAGTGCAGGGTGCAGGCAGGGCAGGGCGCAGGCAGGGCTGGGTGCAGACAGTGCAGGGTGCAGGCAGGGCAGGGCGCAGGCAGGGCAGGGCACAGGCAGGGCACAGTGCAGGGTGCAGGCAGCGCTGGGCGCAGGCAGGGCAGGGTGTAGGCCATGCTGGGCGCAGGCAGCACCAAGCACACACCATGCAGGCTGCAGCTGCTGTCGAACCTCGCACTCCCGGTGCACTCACAGCCGCTCGCCCACTGCCCCGCTGCTGGCAGCAGGTACGGAAGCGCCTCAAAACCCATGAGCCGACAGCCCAATTGCTTTAAGGCAGGCGAGGTGTGCTCAGAGCAGGCCTGGGACAAGGGAACCCTGACGTGACACACTTTTGCAAGAGAAGCACCATCCCGTGGCACCTCAAGGGATGTCTGGGGACCCGCTGGGCTGCCCCATTCCTCCTGGGCAGGGGCAGGTATGGCCTGTTACCTGGCCTCTCCCAGGCCGCCGAGCAGGCAAATCCTGCCTTCACAGCAGTGGTGCAGCAGCTTTACGGAGCCCTGGCTGCAGTCCAGCCTTTTCATTAATTACATTCAGGTAAAGCATCTGCTTAAAAAAGCAGGTATTGTCTGTAGCCTGAGTTCTGTTGGGACACAGCTTACCTCAAATGCTGACAAGCAATGACAACCCCTATTATATACGCATTACAACACCAGTAGTAAAAGTGACCAGTAAATCAGCACATGCAAGACAGGACCACTGAGGTACAGAGTAACTGATTAGGAGTTAGGCTGAAAAAAACCCCAACCCTAAGCCTGGCTCAGGCCTCAGGCCAATTTGTGTTCCAAACCTTTTATTATTTTTGCAAATATAAACACAATAATTATATCAGCATGGAAGGGAAGCTCCATTTAGTTCCCCTCCACACGAGAAAGCTTCTTCCTTGGGCTGGAATTAATAAGTACATCATAAACCCTGCCTTCCCCTTTCCCCCTTTGCCCCCCAAATCCCTCAGCCTTCTGAGGCAGCACTGATCAAGCGAGGGTCTCAAAATGCTTTACAAAGGTGGGCAGGTGAATTATTGCCCCCTTTGCCTGCAGATGAAGCTACAGGTCTGGCAGAGAGCCCCTTTGGAAGTCAGGGGAAAGCAAGAGGTAGAGGACATGAGACATTTCAAGATGGTGAAGGCTCTTGGTGCTCAGGGCTCACTGGTGAGGGGGAGGAGGAAGCAGCATGGCAAGAGAGAGGGGGAGGATGGAGGTAAGAGAGTAGGGTGCGATCGAGTGTTTATGAGTCCCCCCATGCCACCAGAGCTGGCTGCCTCAGGCCTGTGTGACATTCATTTTCCCGAGCCTCCCGCAGGGAAGCAGCATCTCCATTTTCCTGACAGGGAAACAGAGGGTGGCAAGTGATTGACCAGGGTCATGAAATCAGCCCATGGCTGGGCTGGAAATTGAACTCTGGCCACAAGAGCAAGGTAGATAAGGAAAAGAGGAAAGGCAAGGGGAAGGCCATCCAAGAAGTTGTGGCTTTTAATGGTGAAAAAGCACTGGCACCCCTGGGGCCACCTTTAAACAGCATGAGATTCTGCCTTTGGCCAAAAATACCAGTTGAAAATATTGGCATTCTTATTTCACTGCAAAGAGATTTGTGGACAGGACTTGGTCTCTAAACCACACAGGAAAACCAAAATCAACTGTAAGTTTACCGGGCAAGAAAAGTATTGACCCAAATCACCACCACATGGCACATGGGATGTCATGTGTACAATGGTATCATCATGATTTCGTAAGTGTTTGGGCCCATTCAGCATAAATGCAGATGACCTTACACATTTTTAATGTGTGGCTGACTCCACTGGGGCAGGTTGGACAGAAGAAACAGCCATAGGGTAATAGGGAGTAGCGCTGGGTGCAGTCCTCACCTCCTGAATCCTGAGCCCCACACACTTCTGCACGTGTGGCTGAAGGCAGAAAAGCCCTTCCCAGCCCGCTGTAGCAGAAACAACTGACACTTCTGCAGGTGCCGTGACTGCTCAACTATTTTGTCCAAAGGTTACTGCAGCCTGGACATGCATGGGTGCAGCACCGGCAGCACACAGCACGGTCCTTCGAGGAGCGAGCTGCCACCCGCCTTGGAAGAATGGATTGGGTTTAGAGTATAAAGCTAGATAAATGGATGAGAAAGGTGTGTTCCTCAGGGTCTGCCAGCAAGGTGGGGAGTCCTGCTGCAAATGGTACCGTAGCACAAAGTGAGAGGCTGTCCTGGTGGCGACAGAGACCGTTTCCCATTTTCTCAGCAGCCCAGGTTTTTTCTGGATTTAAATTGTTTGGGTACTGTTAATGTGTCTCTCAGCAGAGCTGGTCTCTATCCCCAGAGACTTTGTCAGAGAGACATTTGCGGCTCCAGCACAGCTAGAGAGCAGTTGCCTGTTGGGACAAGAGGCCAAGTGTCTGCCACTCCAGAGGAAGGCAAGGAACTAGGGCAGCCACCAGATGAGATGAGACGTCACTGGGGACACTGCAAAAGGCAGTGAAGAGTCTTTTTCTTACAAACTACAGTTTATTTTTCAAAGGTTTGGGCTACTCCAGCTGCTGCAGCTGGGAGGGCCCTTGCCCTTGATCAGACCCGTGACATGCAATTCTCCAGTTGGTTTGGTGGTACCTCACAAATCCTCTACAGCTCCCCCCTCCCCACACACACCCCCTCCCCTCCAGCTTACTGATTTGGAAAGGCTTCAGCAAGCTTACTTCATTTTTTAATTTTTTTTTTTCTGGAAAATAAAAAGCATCTGCCCACTCATCACAGATTGGATATTCTTGTAAGTCAGAGACCCTGCAAGCTGCTCATACAAACATTCGCAGTGACACTAAGATGAAAGGAGCCGCATCTGGCTCACTCTGCAGCCTCTTGTTTAAACAGCAGCACACAAGTCATACACTTTAGTTACAAAATAGTAATGTGCTTGTAATTTGCAGGAGGTGAACCCAAGAAGCTATAATTAGAAAGAGAGATTCTGGAAATGCAATGAGGAAATATTAATACATTTCAAAAAGTAATCCAAAGCCTCCAGCTCCAGAGAGATGTGTTGTCTAAAGCATTGCGTTAGCCAGTTTTTCTCTCTTAATCCAATAGGACTGCATCTCTGGAGCAATTCTTTGTGAACAGTTAGCCTCCTTGACCATAAATCTTAGCCATTTGACACCCAAGTTATTAAATTATATTTGTGTTGCTATATCATAACATGATGCTTAGCCATGTATCATGCCCCCAAGGATAGCACAGAACTGGCAACTGGTAAAACAAAGCTCCTCCTTCCACACCCTCTTTAAAGCTGAGGGAATCACTGTAACCTGCTGGCAGAGCTGGCCTGCATTTGGATTTGTGTTTGATTTCACTTAGAAGTAGACCACGTTACATATGCTTGTTGCCTAGGTCATTAAAATACAACTATTTTTACAAGGAAAGACAAATTGCCAGCACTAGCACACAGTCATTTCTTATTACAATTCCTAATTGGGATTTCAGAGGAGTCATAAATGTTGTGTCATGAGTAATAAAATGTTGGGGACTGAACAGAAGTGAGAAAAATAATCATGGCACTGAATTATTTAAGGTTTAAATTCCACTGCATAGTCCTGGGAGGGTCTTCAGAAGCAAGCTCTCTTCCAGTGTGGATGGAGGGATGTCTCATTCAAACACCATATGGATGCTGTCTGACAGCTCCTATCGGTTGATTGTATGCTAAGGACCAGCTGTGGCTGCCTAGCAGTTTCTGCTTGCTGAGTGACCCCTGGGGTGTAGCACACGTGGCAGCTGGAAATCAGAAAATTCACCTCAAGTAGGGCAGTGCTCTTTATGGTGAGTTACATGTTAGTGATTTGCCTTTTGATATCGGAGATGAATAAAACCATCAATCTTGCCTCAAATTGTACTGTGGCTTCTTCTTCTGGTTGCTCCCAGTTGCTCTCACACCTTGTGCTCCATTTGTGGCTGAGGATGTTTTGGATCCCCAGGAGCTGGCAGTCTTCATGGTTAGCAGTGACACTTCCAAATTCACTTTTGGCTGTGGTGCCAGTGTATGTGTGGCCACAGATGTTTTACGACTGCTGCAGACACCTCCAAAGGACTCTTCACAAAAAAAAGCTCCTGCCAGGTGTCCTTCTGCCCCTGTAAGAGGGAATGTGGGCAGTTCCTGACACCCAACAGGGGCCAGCTGCACCCAACAGTTCTTACATCACTTTCTCATTGCTCCAGCTTTTTGCATGCAAAGTCCTTGAAAGTAATTTCTCTAACAACTTCAAAATCTGTACTAATCTTGTAACAGAGCCTTCCCCATTACTATAATGTTTTTCTAGTTATCAATTCTTCTGTCTTCTATCAAAGCCTATTATGAGAAAATTAGAAATACATTATTACCAGAAAAGCCATTCTCTAAACTGCACGGACATTTATAACCTGACATAATCTCTTAAAATCTGAATTGTTTGCAATGAAACAGACTTTTTTTTCTTCATGAAGATGTCAGGGAATTTCAATTTCAGCTAATTCTTGCAACCCTAATGAGTTTCCTTCTCTAAGGAACTGGCAATGGTCTTTATGCTATAATAGTTCCAGGAACAATTGGAAACTACTTGGATAATAACATAAGGTTTTTTAGATCAATATCACTTTTGTAATGTGAAACTTTTGCCAGATCTGAGTATCTAAGCTGTTCTCTTCTTTTATTTTTCTCTTCTTTTTATGAGGATTTCCCTGAAAAGTTCTTGTGCACTGAGAAAGCTTGATACAATTATGCACACCAAGAGGCAACAAGCAAGAAGTTAATGGACAAGGTCCATAATATGATACCTAGAAAATTCTAGTATTGTGGCATTGTAGGGATGATTTCCAAATAGGAGACTACTTCTTTTATGAATTTTGTACGCTTTACTTTGTATGCTGCAAGGACTGCACGCTCAGTGAGTCAGATGAGAAGTAAATATGTCTTTTGAGCACACGAGTGACATCCCCTTCTGTTCACATTAATCAGTTTATATATTAAGAGTTGTTTTATGTGTGTAGATTGCAGCTTGCATTGATAAAATATGCTTTTTTTGCTGGCAAGTTAGGTGGACTGAACTGTACTACCCCCAGAAAGATAAACCTTAACTCAGGTGGCAAGTACATGCCTGACCCAAAAGTTGCACCAATCACTGGGAAGTTTCTAGACTTCAAGGGGCTTTGTGTTTGGTCAAGGAAGGAGGGTACACGATGGCTGTTACGAAGCTTACACTACCTGTCTCCAGATAACTATTTCTGAGTTCATTTCTTGTTTTCCACATCAGCTCTTACATTTTTTTCTTTCCTTTGCAGAAATGCCAAGCTCCTGTTCATTTCAGGATTTCCAGGGCTCTGGAGTCAGTTCCCTGGGTGATACTATAACATGCTCCTGGCATTTCAACCATATGCTATACTTCTCCGGAGTAAAACTACTCAAGGTGTACATCCATCTGAAAGCTTGAGGGTTTTCATTGAACTGCTGTGAAACTAGAGGATACCCTGGGTGGTTTTCAGACATCTCTATTCTGTTAGATTTATCAGTCTTGCACTGGGCATTTTGCCCCTACCCCACCCCCACCCACCTCCCCCCTCTTTTTTTATTTTATTTCTTTTTGTAATGTCTTTGGGCAAGGTCTTTTTCCTTGGTTCTAGAGTCACGCAAGTGTGTCTTTTTTAGCACTACAAAGTAGCTGTTGAGTGACTTCAAGATGAGTATCATTACTTGCCCCACCACTAAGATGTGCATTGAGATTACAAATTCCTGCTGTGCCTACGGTCTGGGCTCTGCGATCACCTTGGGCCAGCACGTCGTGCCTGTCACGGCTGTTGTTTTAATTCTGCTTCTTTCTGTGCTATTTTGCACCCACTTTTTTTGTTGTTCTTCCTATTCATTCCATCTGCTCTTAACACTGCTGTAAGGTTGCTGTTTCCTAACGTCACTTTTAAACGCGAGCCAAAAAATTGCAATTTCCAGCTCAGCACCTGCTCAAAACGTTAAGCTCCCCCCATCTAATTGCACTTTAAACCAAAAAACACTAGACAAAAGTAGCAAGCGTTCTCTGACTGCCTGAGGTTTCCAGATCAGGGTTCATTCCAGTGCAGTGGGGTCCAGGAGGGCTCATGTCTACGTCTACATGAAGGAGCTTTAGGGCTGTTGGGTTTGTCTCCGCACCAAGAGTGACAAACAGCGAAGGACTGTGGCTCCTGCTCTGCTCCAGTACAGCCTGTTCCTTGTCTGTGAGGCTGAGGGGGTGGAGAGGCCTGTCCACTTTACTGCACCATCTGCTAGGTTCAGCCAAATCGCTTAATCTTAACCAATTTCAAAGGGAATGAGGTCAAAACTTCAGAGGTGACCTTAACTCTTCATAAAATATTTGCTGTCTCAGATGTTATGAAGAAAAGGTTGTTTCAGAGGAGTGGGGATGACTTGCCAGGATTCCTCCTGACACTGAAATGCACTTCCTTCTCCCTCCGCAAATACCAGAAAGCTCATCACTCCTCTGCCCCTGGCAGCAGCAGCAGCACACCCTTGTGACCTCCCCTAGCTTCCTCAGCACTGCAGCTTCCATGACACCCCACGTGTCTGGGTTGCGTGCCCATCTTCTGACCCATATCTCACCTCTTGCGTCCCCAGGACGCATCTTTGTACACTGAGATGGCTTTACTTTCCCAGGCATTTTTCACTGCCATACATTCTGTAAGTAGCTGGGACTCCCTTTAGCCGTCCCACCTAGACCCCTCTGGGGTGGGACCCATTTGGGACCTATTTAGAGCTATCCCTCAGCCAGTCCTTCCCTGCTCAGCCTTCTCCAGACATATATTGAAAGTGCCATTAACTGGCCCGCAAACTAGCACAAGATTTTCTCTAGATGGGACTCTTCCTTTTCTGTAGGTCAGGTGTGCACTCTCACAAAAGATTGCTCTGTATTTACAGGTAAAGAAATACTGCTTTTTTACACACAATACAGAGAGTCCTTGACTTTAACGCTTGCCCAGAGCTCTTCAGGTTTGTCATACAGTTAAAATGAGAATCCAGAGGACTTTGGAGGACCTTTTTCTTTCGTGTGTCTGGTCATGAGCAGAAAGCACGGACACATATACAGCAAGAGGACAATAGCCTTTGAGAACACAGTATGTTGCTAGAAACGTCTTTCTTTCAAGTTTCCTCACCTGGATCCTGCCTTTCAGCGGTGGCTTCTCCCAGGTATGAATTTCCCCCAGCTGGAGGCTGGGAAAGCGCAATGTTTCTATCTGCTGCTGGCCCATGACAGGCAGGACTCAGCCAGCTGGGGTTTCATCTAGATGCCGAGAGAGGAGGCAGCAGGCCAGGAAGGGCTCTGAAGGGGAAGGAGCACTGGATCACACAGACCTCTGACCTCCCTTCACAAAGAGATGTGAAATATTTTTATGTTGCTATTTCTTTTGGGAGGGAGGACAGTGCCTAAGAACCAGGTAGATCAGACACAAAAACCAGCATACAACTGTGCTCCACTTGTGTGAGAGCAAGAGGACACCACGTGCTCTTTTAGCACTAGACCCTGGCTTGAAACACAGCTGAGGAGAACAAAGGATATCAGCAGAAAACCTGGGGACACAAACGGCTGGTTTTCATTACCCTCTTCACTATTCTGCTTAGCACAGGCTGGTTCAAAACTAGGTGTTGACCTGCCAGGATTCTCTGCCCTTAAAACATTTTTTTAACTGTTTGCCCCTTCCATTTGCCAGGAATGATGGCAGGATATCAAATGCCTGAAAGTTTGTCAGATTTTTTTTCCACTGTCTAACAAAAGGCACTGCCTTTTCCTCTGAGCCTTGCTTCACTCTGAAACTGAAGAAATGCTGCTTCCTAATGAATCAGTTCTTAATGTCCTTAAATCACTGTCTCACAGTGGTAAGAGGGCTTTAAAAAAGAAACAATCTTCTTTGATGAAGCCCTAGATATGCAAGCAGGGTTCTCTTCAGGAATTGTTAGTCCTTGGTGGCCTTTCTTGGGCTTGCTTAGGGTTTTTAACAGAGAATACGAATGCCATGTAGGCTGTATGAAAGGAGAATTGAGGATGACTTGGCATTTCTATTTAGACAAGTGTGTGGGTTTAGATACTTGGAGACAGATCAGTTGCCACCAGAGAGGGGATGTTAGGTCTGGAAAGAGTGGTGTCTTACAAAAGGGAACAAAGCTTGTTGCAAGTGAAGAGACATGGTGGAGTCTAACAAAAAGGTCAAGGTTTGCTACGTACTAGGCTTTGGCTGCTTTTTGGCCAGAGGCTGCTGTTTAACAAGATTTTTCCAGTTTACATGATTTTTACTTTCTACTGGGACATCTCAGCTCCCACAGGAGTGGAGGAGTACAAAAGTCATTGGATTTGCATCAAGCCCTACAAGCCCAAGTCAGAAGAGAGTCCAGAGCGCTGCTGCCACCAAGATCCTCTGATGTTCAGTGCAACAACAGAAGAGACAGAGTACCATTCCCACAGGGGAGCTGGGCTCTTTGCCTGTGGCACACCCCATCTTTCCCAGACAAGCTCTCATGAATGCCATACAACATCAACATGAACACAAAGCCCATTGACTCCATCCCCTCTGGCACAGAGCCTTGTGCCAGGCCCCCCACAGTTGCTCTGATTGTGCAGAGTGAGTGAGATCACTGTGTTGAATTTTAAGGAATGGCCAGCAGATGGGAACAATCAGATAAAGCCAGTAACCATCACAGGGGAGGAAAAAAAATCTAATTAAATTCTCCTGAGAAACATGGGAGCTAAGACAGACCTTTCTGGTGCTGTCCAGCCACTGCTTCAAATCTTCACCTGAAGGAACGAAGCAACCGCACAGCCCACCTGCACGAATGCGCTATCGCAGCAGTCATGTGAAGGCAGCTGGGAGAGGGACGTCCTTCTACCGTTAGAAATACAAGAGTACCTGGAGGTGATCTGGCAAGCAGCTACCTCGGATGTCTCCTGGAAAGCCAGGGCGTATGCCTGAAAGGTCAGTGAAGTACAACAAGCCTGTAGAGCAGGGCTGCTGGTTTTGGTCAGGCTGACAAAGGAGAAGCAGGGAGTGGTCACAGAGAGCAAAGCTTTGTTGTGTTTTGGAGGACAGGAGCAAGGCCAGCATCCTGAAGGGGGTTTTAGCCTTGCCTCTCTTGCTTTGAGAAAGCATGGCATGGGAGCACCACAGTGCCAGGGGGAGGGGGAGGCAGTGGGGGTGACAAGACCTCCTCATGGGCCCTGGGAAGTCTGTGTCCACTGTTTTTCTGAGGTTGTAAACAGACCTTGGTGTAAATGAAGATGTTGGTGCCAGTGCTGTAAGCTCTTTGAGACAGGGACCATCATTTTGTCTGGTGTTTATGCAGCCCCTGTTACTGCAACCCGCCTGGCCAGTAATTGGATCTCTACTACACAACCGCACTAGTAAATGCTCTGGTTATTATTAGTAAGGTAACAATAAACACTAATAGCAACCATTTCAATCCCGGTCAAGATAAAAAAAGACAGTGGGACCCATGGTTCCTATTTGCTGCCGTGGAGTAATGTTCATTTCTAGCCACCATTTCTTTTCTCTTCTCAAATGCAACTTCATTTAAAAGAGGATGACTTTGATTACTCGAGGGCCTTTATTCTGTCTGTGCCTGACACCTGCAGAAGCCTCCTGTGCCGCTGTAGCAATGTTACTGTTTAAGTGACTTCGTGCTTTTGCAGGCTGCAGCTCCAGACCCGGGTTCCTCGCAGAGCACCCTGTCCCCATGAGCAGCTGCACAGAGGGGCACAGCCACAGCTGCACACAGCAAACACAGCCAGTGCAGGGGGAAACTGTCCTCTTCTGCACAGTGAGGGCAGCTCACCACTCCGAAAGACCTTAAAAACATGCCCTGACTCAGGACAAACAAAAAAAGGGTTGTTCTGGGGGCGTCTGAGGCATGAGCATCTCCTCCAAACTGAAGTGCTTAAATAGCAATGAGAGTCTTCAGTCCCAAATCCCAAAGCAATTTATGTCACCATTAGCTATACGCAAGGCCTTTAAAAGGAGCAATGCAAAGGTTGGCTGCTGGTTCTCAGGCTGACGCAGAAGTTCATCCTCAGTAAATGGTGGCGTGCCCTACAGGAGAGGTTACCGTCATTATCATGACCATCACTTTTTAGCTGTGACAGAATGAGACAAATGACTTTAGTGATCTAACCCAACAGACTCATGGCATCCATAAGGGAATATAGCAGCGAGCAACACCTAAGGACCTAAAGACGCAACTTGCAAAAAACAAAAGAGCTGGAATTTGAAATGGTCTTTGCCTAACTAATATATTGCATCTGTGACACTTTGTTCTGGTACTAATTTCCTGGCAACACTCAACACACACAATTCCTGTTCCCTGGCAATAACTAACAATAATACCTGTGCCTTCGCAGATGGTTCGGTGGTGTATATATCTTCCTAGAAGCAAGTAATTTGTTTTTGCAATGGGATGTATTTGCCAGAGATTTTCAACTGTCAAAACAACCCCCTTCCTAGCTCATGATCTCACTGCTGTGTACCCATTAGGCTCCTGTCCAGCCCAGAAAGACCATGGTGACATTCATTCCTGAGTGCTGGCCTATGCTCTCATGATGAAGCACTAAGTTTAATTTGGCTTGAGAGAGAAGCAGTCAGCTTGGAGGAGGTTAGCACCAGAAATGTTTATATCAGCTCTTTCTGTGAACTAATGCAAAAACAGGGCTGGCTGGGTCAGGATTTGGCAGCTGGGATGAAGATGAGGGTGCAGAACATAGGGTGCTTTTTTTTTGTCCTTTTACATACATCTACGAAGTAAGTGAGGTGGTTACTCTGCTGGGGTTCTTCCTCTTGGGAGAGGGAAGTAAGGAAACTGTAGCTCATAATCTGTTAGGTTTGTGAGAGTATGTACTCTCCGGCTTCAGCTCGTGCGGCAGGAGCAAAGTCTCTCAGGGTGACGTTACAGCATGTGGAGATGTGGGACAGCATCGTCACCAGGCCAGTGCCTGGCATTCCGCAAACAAGCTGCACCCCCAGGGCTGTGTGTGCTGGCAGGGCAGAGGGGACTGGCAGCATAACCCACTTTTGAGAGGATTTTATACAAAACCCCACCAAAACAGACCTTGCCATTCTATTCTCACCATTGGCTTCATCTCCACTGGGGTTTTTTTTGATAAAAGGGTTGATCTGGAAAAACCACATCTCCGTTAAACCTGGAACAATTTTCCGTTTGGGTCGGTCTCCCAGTAGAAAAGTGGGTTTTGGGAAGGGCAAGGAAAAGAAAATGTTTTGAAATGGTCAAAGTACCCCACCTCTGTGATTTCTGAACACTGAATTAATTTTGTGTTTCAAAATAGTATTTCTTGTTTGGAAAATGTATGCATTGAAAAAGAGCTTTATCTTAAAAAATAACATCATTAAAATTAAGTATTTAGAAGTAACCAAACATGGGTTTTATTAACCCATCTTAATTAAAGAAGTATCTTTTCTGTCCATTATCATGTTGCAGGATTTTTTTTTCTGGTTTTGAGTTTTAGTGCTGATTTAGGAAGGGCAGGGGAAAATGTCAAAATCCCTGTGAATATTTTCACAAGGGCTGGGGAGAACATTTTCCCACACAGCTCTACGATCAGACCCTTCAGATGCCAACAGATTAGTGATTAGGCTTTCCTGCCCTTGTCTCGGAATGACCATGTTGCAGAGCACTTGGGGACAGAGCAAAAGGCACCTCTCATCATGCTGTTAATGATGTTTTTACACACACAGAGCAAGTACGTTCCCAAGATAGGTCTTAAGTGAAAGACTCCAAAATAAAGAAAAAAAGTGGCATTAGTAACCTCTGGTTTTCAACCTCTGTGATTTATGTCTTCAGATATCATGAAACTGGCTTTAAAATTGCATGAATAAAAAAATGGATTATTTTTTTTAAAAAAATAAAAATATTTAACTTGCTTTCTTACTTATTTTCCCAATTACATGGTAATTTTCAAGCTTTTCAAGTAGGCCAGCCAGCACCAGCCATTTAGCCCTTTGCGTGTGAAAGCTGAGTGTCTCATGGAGGGTAGTGCCAAGAGCTCAAGGAGTCGGAGTAGACAGGGCTGCAAAGGTGTGCCTGCAGGAGGGGCTGCGGGGGGGGATGCTCCGTACCCACTACTCTTCACCATTTAGATGCTGAACAGCTCTCTGAAGTCTAGCGCCCATAAACAGGCAGTCTTCTCAAAGGTGGTACCTTTGGGTGGCTCTCAGAAGTACCCACACCTGAAGACAGAAGAGCAAGAATACCTGCAGCAAAGGATGCTGCTTGCAAGGGCAGTGTTCCCAGCTTTTGCCTACATCCCTTCTCACCCATTTTTTAAAAGTATGACAAAGAATCTTTGACCATAATAGGTCTGATGTTAGTGAAAAATAGGTGACAACAATGAATTCCAAGCCAGGTGTTTGTTCTGGGTTTTATCATGAGAGAGTGGAAGAAAGACTCACTCAGCTCTAATCAAACAATATATATAAAAAAAAAAAAAAGAGGAAAGAGACAAGCCTGGGACTCTGCACCTCTGTCTTGTCTCAGCCATTTCATCTTCAGTCATAAGAGACCAGAGCTGCAGGGACCCTTATGGGAACCTTGGTGATTTTAGTGGTGTTCCCTGTATAAACACTAGATCAGAGCATGATGCTTCCCTGCAGTAAAGCTGGCTTATAGCAGTAACGAGTGAATCTCACAGGCATTTTGACCATTTTGACCAGCACTCAACTCTTATTTCTGTTCACAAAACACTAGCCTGTGACCTTCTTCAAGGCTGTCTCAGGGCCGGGTGGTCTAAAGGATCAGATCTTCCTTCCCTTTCTGTTACAGACCAGAAGATATTCTAACAGCCTCCCATGTGCTAGGCTGAAGGGCAGCTGACACAGAAAGTATGGAACCACGGGAAGAAGTGAAGCCATCGCTTTTGCAAATCAACACACTGTTTTGCAGTTTGCTGAGGCTTGCTATCATTGTTTCTGTGACAGCATCCTTTGTCTTTTCAGCCTTCATGGAGAGAAAAAGAAAAGAACAAAAAATGTGGTAGTTGCTGTTTAGAAAAAAGCTACAATTTACTGTAATGGAGCATGGTCACTCAGCTTCATTTTTAATTAAGTTCCAGATCCAGGAAATCCATTCATCACAATTCTGGAATGCTGGAAAACTCACTGAGGAACTACAAAGGGCAGGTAAAGCAAAAGCATTTAAAATAGTTGCAGATGACCTGATAAGAGGCTCAAAGAAACAGTTAAATTTGTGTGCAGATAACTCAACCACAGTATCTGGAATGTATAAACATAGCACTTTTTTTTTTACTTTTTTTTTCCTGTCCTTAAAATTTGATCCAAGTCTGGGAGTTAAAAAGTCCCATTTTGTGTAATCAGGTTCTGGTTGAACATGATTGCTGAATTATTTTAAATTGAAGACACATGTCTGGTTGTTGAGTTCTGTATATTATTCCAGGATGGTGTCCATTAGGTCTTATCCACAGGGGCTATCTTCATTCCTTATGCATCAGGATTAGCAAACGGTGAATCATGAATATGGAGACAGTGAAAAGAATGTGGTACTAGTTAAAGGGTGATTTTGGAAATTATCTTGCATGCATTATTCAAAACTTTTCAGTCTCTCTTGCATAGAGTCCCTACGGCTATTTAAAAGTGTTATTTTAAAAAACGCTTGTACAAGGCATTTGCATTCTTTCATTTTGAGTCTTGAATTTAGCAATGAACCAACGTTTGCCTTAACCCCTTGTCAGTCCTAAAGCATTCTCAAGAGTATGAGATGCTCATCTGACAGTTGCACTGCCATATGCTGTCCTTCTATAATAGATCTGCCCCTGACCTCTGTGTTTTCATATTGCTTCTTTTACTGGCAGATGAACCATTACATAAATTGAAACATATTTTCATGGATATTCCCAGTGGTAAGAGAGTATTGCCTCATTAGCTCCATGGGGAAAACAGTGTAAACCCAAAGCTGAGTAACTCACCTATCCATATGGTAGGTGAGAAGAAACAGCCTTGTAGCGTATGCCATAGGCAGTGATGCCTCTTGTATTAGTGGAAGATCCAAGTTCTGAGGTTGTATTTTTCTCTCCTGTGCTGTCCAAATGTTTCTGTAGCTTCCTGGCAGCTTCTAAGGGACTGGACTGGGTGCACTTAAGGTCCCTTGCAGCCATCTACCACAGATCAATCACTGCAGGATGCTCTACCCACATCTTTTTTTTCTACTGCGTTTCCCCACACAGAACTCCTGCTGGGAGGATCTCTCACAGTTTTCTGTCCACCAGAACTTTTTAATTAAAATGGCTCTTTTCTTTTCTTTTCTTTTTTTTTTAAATCAAAACAAAATCGTCAAAAAGAAAACTGTCCCTGTCATTCACATATTTCAGTTTTCCCATGTTCATAACAACTGTAATGGGAATCTTATCCATCCCTTAATCAAAACTATTTGAGAAATCACATCACCCAACTTCTTCACAAGGGAAAACACTTTTGTCAGTATGTGGAAGACTTGATGACAGAGTCAACAGTGATTCTGATATAACATTTCACAAAAATTGAAAGGCGTCCCAAAAGCTTGCAGAGGTGAAGTGGCCACAAAACTGAATACCTAGACTCTGCAAAATGTGTTGCTCAGTTTTCAGTCCAGGAACAAACAGAGTTCATTGTGCAGATGGACTTTCTGATTCCATCGTGATGGTATCTCCATACACCATTCTCCCTCCTTCCCTCGCTGCTTAGGCAGGGCAAATCTGCTGGGTTTTAAATCTTTTTCCAGCCAGGAGAAGTTCTGAAAGGAGGAAAACAGCTGGGAAACACATCCATGCCTCCTGCAAAGGTATGCGCCTTAAATATTACTGCGAGGCAGTAATATTTAAGGTGCACTGCAGCATCATTTTCCAAAAATCTCTCACTCTTTTAAATAACACACAACCTATTGTTCTGAGCTGAGCAAAGGTGGAGCTGGCAGCTGACGTGTCTGAGGTCATTCGATAAATGGGTGTAATGAAGTAGTCATGGCTAATATGTGTTATAAGCTTAATATGAACCTGAAAATCCCACAGAGGAGGCATAATATCTTTTAAAAATGATACTGCAGTAATGATTCTAAATCCTACAGCTTACAGTAGCGTTTAACGGGTCTGAGCTACTATCATGATATTATTTTAGGGATTTTCATTACAGTAGATACTTACATTAAAATTACATTAAAGTAGATAGTTGCCAGACTTTGCTGATGCCTTACTAAGAAACACACAGCAGACACTTGTGAAACCACTTCCCTCTGCCACATACAAATGGGTCATTTACAATATGGCTGGAGATGACAGCTTTAATTAGATTTCTTTCTAGGAGCTCATTCTGGCAGCTAACCTTGGGCTGGAAAGAATGTGGCACCCAGTTGCATACTGCTTAGGACAAGGATGCAGGAACAGCCTTTTTTTATTGCTGTAGATATAACAGCAGGTAAATTTCATCTTGTCTCTGCAAGTTAGGAAGATGGGGCCCAGAGGTACAAAGTGCCTTGGACAACACTAGCAGCCTTACACAGGTAGAAACAGGGTAAAAGCAGAGTCACAGGCCATGACCCAGTCTGCCCTGCTCGGCTGTCTCTTCAGCTCTTGTCTTCCCCTATTGCATTGCTTTGGCATGCTGCTGAGCACCCAGCACTACTAGATGTGCTTCGCAGCAAGATCTGGGAAAGCAGCTTTCCCTGGACCTCTACCACAAGACTTCGATGCATAATTTCTCTCCGTTGTGCTACCCCAGTGAATCTCTGCGTTACTGTCACTCTCTAAAGCTGACTCTGCCCGTTGGTAAGCTGGGTGAGCCCCCAAGCTCTCCTCCCTGCCAGCCTGCTCTCTTGCCAGGACACCTCCCAAAAGACCCGCGTTGCCTCCTGCACCAGCCTTAATCCTTGAAGTCACAGGGCCATCCTATACTAAAAAAAAACAAACCAAGAAACAATTATCTCATTATCAAGTATTGCTTAAACAAGAGCTTATTCCAATAGGTAAACAGGAAGGGGGGAAACTACAATTTATTACGTTAGGTTCCTGCGTTAATAGTGTTTCATATTGATTGTTATAGACGAGTATTTACACAGGGTCCAAATGAACAGATTGACTCAAGATGAATTAGTTTAGGGGCCCAGATCTGTCAAGTTCTATGTCTAAAATTTAAACATGAGACAAACAAATGAAGAGGAACATGAATAAACAGGGCACATATCCCAGTTTCATCAACAGGACCATACAGAAAGTCTCTTCATGAAGGCTTGGAATGGAACAAAGGAGTCTTGTCTCGCTATGGGATGAGGCTATTGGAAGGGCAAGTGGTGGCACTTCCATGGTCCAGCCAGGGTGTGACCCTTCCTGCCCAAACACAATCCATCCCCTGTGCTCCTTGCGTATGGGTGGACAAGAGAAGGAGTTTCATGTATATTTATATTTTCTTACATATATATATATATTTATATGAATGCGTGTGTGCGCATGCGTGTGTGTATGTGTATATCCACATATACAAATATACAGTACAACTATAGGATTTAGCTAAGCTGGATTCTGCAGCTGCTTTGTTTGGAAAACTGTCGCCACAGATCCATCTGCACTGACATGTTTAGAGTGAAATATTATTCTGCACCATAAAAACACTGAAAATTGCCTCTTTGAAGCAAATTTACCCTTTGCCAGGCTGTATGGCATGCAACATTGTAGAATGGAATTATACCTCTTTCATTAAAAACACGCAAAACTCATAAGCCCTAATAATTGGATGGGAACTGTTTATTCACATGATTTTTAGCATCGCTCTTGCCAAGGAAGTAAAAAATCTGATCAACACCAAGCACATGCCTTTGCCATCTTAATGTTTTCTGTCTTGTATTTATGCTTCCTATACATATTCTATGGATGTTTTCTTTTTTGCTCTTACAAGTTTTCATCTCAGCTAATTCCTGCCTTGCAAACAAGTGACATCATTTCATCATACTACCAACACATATATTTTTTCATCTGGGAGTGACATCCAAATCTCTTTAAAAGGAGCAGGAGCTGGATGATGCTGGCTGCATTCAGACCACCCTCTTGCATTGCTGCTAAGGTGCAGCTCCTTCCCTCTCTTGATTTTTTTTGGCCTGGCAGTTGTGGCCAGGGAGCTCACCTTAGGTGCCACAGCAAGAATCTGAGGTTGAGCAACTGGAGCCAACAGTCTCAGTGCAGCCCTATGATGCTTCTTTTTCCTTGAAAACTTCCTTAGCCAAGATTGTCCTCACTTCTCCTGTCTTCCCAACTGTCACCTGGTCACAAACAACACCACAAAAAAGCAGGATTTCAGAAAATCTCTCCCTGCTCAAACTCAGGCACATGCACTCCTTCTATTTGTCTGTGATGTTTCTTATTCCTGAGTAAGCCAGTGTATCCCTGATGCTGCTCATCAGACGGGCAGGCAGAAGAGGACTTTTCAGGACAGATAGACTGTTGTTCTCACTATAACACCCCCTACAGTGAGATGGGGACAGTTCTGGCCCCTCAGGACACCTAAACCCCATGAGGACTTGCAGGCAATGTCTGGTTGACAGTGCTGGTCACAAAACACCGCTGCCTGTATTATTGAATTGTTAGTGCAATTCCCATCCAAGTATCACTTTCACATACAATTCCTGGGCACGGTCCTGGGACCATTCTGAAAAAGCAGATTAAATGTAGCCACCTTTTTTTGAGCACAAAGTAGATCCACTTTCCTTCCCAGCTCTCGGTGTCGTTGAACGCTGCTAAGCACATCAAATCTGCCAGGATGCACTAAGCTCTGCAGTACCTTGGCCTTCATTTCCTCTGGGCCTTAACATATCCCCTCACCAACAGTCAGAAAAGGTGGAAAAACAATTTCAAGAAATCATCAACTTAGTGATAGCTTTAGTAAGTGCAGTACCAGCTGGGTTTGGGACATTTTACATATCCCTGTATGGCTTGAGCTGAAAACGTACAACTGTGCCTTAGATGTGAGCTCGCTGTGATAACACACAGCATAGGTGATAGCACATGTATCTGTGTGGAAGGTAGGAATAAGTACTGCTTACAGAAAAAAAGGATTTCTAGGATTCATATATACATATTTATACTTGTGCTGTTCAGGAAGACAATGAAGTTGCTAATTATCTCAATAATACACTTAGCTTCTGCAACATTGTCATCTGTGGAGATGTTCTCTTGTTTTATAGACTATATAAACCACGCGTTCCTGCTCCTGCTGTTTGTTGTTCCTGCTCTTTTGGTGGGAAACAAGGGCAGGTTTCCATACCCACTCAGGTCAGGCAGAATGACAGGAGGACAGGAAACACAGGGAGATGAATTAGGGAGGAATTCAGTAAACAAACCAGGATCTATGGTACTGCAGAAAATTTTTTAAATTCCTGCATTGTTCCATTTTTGTCGGTCAATTACATCACAGACTTCCTAAGTTAAGAAGGTTCATGTCTACCAGCAGCTCATTACCATCTCTGTAAGCAACTCTCATACGCTAGGTAGCAGAGCAGTGTGAAAAGTCACATCCCAAGGTTATTCTGTTCAGCAGAAATCCTTCTCATCATCTGGCTGCGTTTCACTGAGCTCTACAGAATAAGGGCAGTGAGAATAAAATGTAGCAGAGCCATACAGCAGCTCTCGCCCTGTGAAGCCCCCGGAGAATTAGTGCAGTAGGACAGTGCAGAAGTGGTTTGGAGCTTTTCTCTTTCAAGCAGCAAAGGTCTTAGCTGAAGTGCATTGAAATCAAAAACCCAACAGCAATGTCCTGCTTGTGCTCCTGCAGATGACTGCAGGTTGCACATCTTGCCTGTGGGTCTCCTCCCTTAAGTATAGGAAACATTTCTAGTCCCCCATTTTGGGAACTCCATATGCTGCTAACAATAAGAACTAGCTGTGGAGAATGAACGTGCGTGTTTTGTCTGAAGTCTAAAATCATTTAATGAGCGCTGGGGAATCCTGCAGTAATCTAAACAGGATCTGACTTTGTGCATGCTGAAGACCCTGTAGGAAATCCGAGAATACATTGTCCATCTTCCCTCACATCCCATAAACACAAGTCCGAATTAGTAAGGTCAGGCCCATAAAGAAACATTTTGACTGTGCAGATAGATACAAGAGGAAAACTCCTTACTGCTAGCTGACTTAACTATGCTGAAAAAAAAAAAAAAACAGAGGGGAAAAAATCCCATCAAACATTTGATAAACAATGAAACCAGCGAAAGGATGCCTTTTGCCAGTATAAATTAAGTCATCCCAAGAGGTGGTCTAAATATGCAAGCAAAAAAATCCTTTTGCCAGTATAAGCTGCATCTCTACAGGGGGGCTTTGCTGCTTGCGCTGGCAAAGCTTTTACAGTGTAAACCAGGGTTGCTGATACTGCCTTGTAAGCACAACTGATAAAAAATAACATGCAATTATCATTCCTTTCGTCTGTCTGCAGTGGTCATTTCCACCCCTCAGCTGGACAGTGGCAAGCAGCCTATACACAGGTCAGGTTTTGGGTGGCAATGGGGTGCGGTGGCTGATGGACCGAGCATGGTAAAAGAGCGTGAAAATCCCAAATGGAGAATGCAATGATAAACCAGTGGTCATGCTGAACAGTCAGCCAGGTGGTGTTTAACAGGATATGTGTAGTTGAGCTCATTCATAAAAATACTTCAGCTGTAAATGTGTCAGTGTAGCTAAAGTAATGCCGTCCATGGGTGATATGGTTACTCCTTCCTGAAAACACTGCAAATGTTCTCATCTGAGGGGCAGAATTTCTTTGACTGACCTGAATAAATTGATGTAAAAACCCTGTTTGATCAACCATAAAGCTGTTACATTCAAGTTACCAGGCTGCTGGGTTGGAAAGTCTAATCCTCCATTGCTTTTCCCTTGTATAGCCATACCCCTAGCAATACATGTAGCCATGTACCTGGCTAAGGATGTCAGGGGCTGTTCTTGGTCCAGCACAACTGGCCTGCAGAGGTGACCATGCACACCTAAAGCCAGGTCGGATTTTGTAAAGCAGAATCCTCACATCTCTGCATAACCTAGGCTAGCTTAAAAAGCTTAAAAAGGAAAAAAAATATATTGCTCTTTTAAGAAAACACCCCTATTTTCCCTGTGCAAGATGGGACCTGTCCTATAGACCTGATCCTCTAACTTTTGGGGAGAATCTTGCTTAGACTTTGCAAAAAGATCCAGCTGAATATACAGACAAAGTGCAGATTTGAGCCCAGGTCTAGACCAGCATATACCAGTGACTTCACATGATGTCATTGCAAGGAGGTGTTGTGAAAGTCATGGCATTAACAGAGTCTAGGTAGCTTAATATTTGAAGATACGGTTCCTCCGGCGCTGGGCTGGCCAGGAGTCAGGACAGCACATTCTGCTTACCAGGGGCATCGCCACATGGCAATGCACATGAGCAAATGTTCAGCAGGCTGCCTCCCCCTAGGGAAAAATATCCGTTGAAGCTAAGACAAGTACTTTCTCTTGAACATTCAAAAAAAGTAGTAACAAACTAAAAGGCATTCCCGCTCCCACTGAACTCGGCTAGGTTGGGTGGGTGAGTTGAGCCAGGACAGAATCCAGCCGAGTGACACCGAGGAAGAGAACATGATGAGAGCACAGAAACAAAGCTGCAGGCTCCTCATATACCAGCTGAGGAAAAGGTGGTGGCAGTATCAGGCACGTTTCTTTGTCGGCATAACAAAGAGAGGTGAGCCGTGTCTGCATCAGGTGATAATATTCAGTTGCAACCAATATATTTACCATATTTCAGTTTCCATGCAGGAAATGATTAATTGTGATGATGCCTAGCAATTATATAGCATGTTGCCTCTTCAGAGCCTTACTCATATGATAAGCAGGTGTGAGCAATTTGCCATTGTAGTGGGTGTCTGTAGCTAGAGCCATTCTTCTTTACTGTTAGAGCTCAAATGGGTTGCCTGCATACATTAAACGGTGCAGTACTAATCACATCTCCCTTTTTTACTCAGGTTTGGTTGATGACCCATAAGAACCATCTGTACATTTGAGATTTAGAGTGTGAAAGCCAGGGATTGTGGGTGATGCGTTAGCGTTTTTGGATGTCCTCCATATTTTGTGTAGACAAGGGGGTCCCCATGGCTGCTCTGTAAATGCCAGCGCCACTGCTCTACATCTTGTACCCTTGGGCTCTACTTCATACTCCCCAGAGCATACCTGGGAAGCTCCACAGTGCACACCTGCGAGGCTGGTTGGGCTGCCTCTTTGAAGAAACCAAGGAGAGCACCACCCATCACAACCTAAATAAGTGGGCACCACAGTCTTGTCTCAGCTTTTGCTCTGCCCCCACCCCAGACGCCTGTGTGCCCCTGCAAAGGAACAGCTGTTCCTTGCCACAGCACCTTGTGCCCAGGAGCGTTATGGTGATGGAGCAGGGGGGTCCCACTGGGGCCCTCCAGCAGAGCAGCCCACAAAAGCGGCAGAAGGAGCACACCAACAGCCTTGTGCCACTGCCTTGTCAAAGGAGAGCACTTCTGGGAACACTGACCCACAGCTGAAAAAATCCTCAAGGGGATGATATTAGACTACTTTTATTTTATAAAATAAACAGAACAACAATAGATTCATGCAGAAGCTGATGTTTGGAAAAATGAGTCTCAAATGCAGATGCAATTTCTGCCTCATCTCTGCCTGCCTGCACCTCTGCTTACTGGGTTGCAGTATGGAAGAAATGGTTTCTGAGGTACAGCTTCAAATTTCATCTTCATGGTAGCAAATATTTGCTCCCAGAGATTGGAAGATCAATCCACCGATACATGGAAAATACCAACCCTTCCTCTAAAAACACTCATGGCACAAAAAAATTAAACCTAGAAGGGAAAGAAAGATCGAGCAGATCCCTATTCCTTCTAAATTTAAAATGTAGGGAATAGTGTCTTAAACTTGGGCCATATACGTCAGAGCTAAGGGAAGGTGGTTTAGATGTCTCTAGCTTACTGTCCATTAGCTGCAGGCTGTGGCCTTGAAGAATTAGGAGCAACAGAAGCAGAACATATATATGAAAGATATTTCAGTCCCATGTAATTAAAAGCCCTATTACCATGTAATCTCCCTTCCAAGGAAATATACAGTAGCTCCTGTATATTTTTATATATATATATATATATATATTTATATATGCCACATCAGGGTGTCTAAACAGTCTAATGCAATGAGGCGTCCCCGGATTTTGAACGACCCCCTGTGTTTCTCCCCTTCACTGAGTGCCATTTCTGTGTGGCTCCACTCGCCCGAATGCCTGCGATCAGAAAAAAAAATGCGTGAGAAAACTGCCACTCTCTTATATATGTTGGTGTATATAACACCACCGTGCCCATGTTATACACCTGCATTTACCATTAGTTGCTCTTTTAATAATAAATTATTGAAGACATATATCCTTTAATGTTTACCTAAAGAGGGAACAGCTAAGAAAAGCTGCATACACGGAATCCAAGAAGGGGATATTTCTTTCCTACTATAAACAGAACTGATTATAAAACCAGAATGCAAACTGAGCTACTTGCCCTTCAGTTTTGTATGAGGTTACATTTCTTTGCAAGACTCTAATTTCTTCAGTTTTTTAACTGCATTCCAACCCAGGGAGATATAAACCAAAGCAAACAAAGTACCCCCCAAAGGAGTCTCTCCCCCTTAAGCGGGACTTCTATTTTTAATTCTCTACAGCTTTTAAAACATTTGAATGGGAAGCCTCCATCAGTCTTTGGTGGAAAAAAATTCCTGCTGGTCTCTCAGGGCGTCCACTCCAGATAATCTCAACTGGCAGCTCGATATAAGACCGATATCTCTTCTCAGAGGGGTTCCTTGCAGTTGTGTTTCGGCACATTCTGCCTTCACGAAGAGATCCTTTAAACGTTCATATTTTCCTCCTTCAGAGATGAATTAGGAAAAAGAAAAGAAGGGAAAAAAATGGGAAAAAAAATGTTGACCTTCTTGCTTGTTGGCAGTGAATCTTTCACACTTTGCTGGTGCCTTTCTCCAAAGTCGGCTCTCAGCGAGACACTGCACTGGCTTTGCTCTGGCCAACAGCAGGAACGCAAGCAGGCAGTCGTTCCCGTCACGTCTCCTGGAACCCTTGCTCGCTGTGTCCCCAAAAACCTGGACCCTTCTCCATGCTGATGGTGGTGGGACTGAGCAGGAAGCAGGAGAGCTCTTACAGCCATCACAAACATGAAACAGAAGAAAACTGCAAAAATTTGAAAAAGGAATTTGTATTTCCAGCAGCAGAGGAACAGAGTGGGAAAAATATTAAAACGTGTGCATTGTGCCTGAAGTATTTACAGTAAGGCTCCTTTAAAAAGCTTAAACCTAAGCGATTTATCTGTCCTTCCAAGAATTTCAAAGCAAGAATTACCTCCCCATGCTCCCCAAGGAAGGAACCAATTGCTTATCAAGAATGAAAACGTGACTGAAACGTGATAGCAGAAAACCAAAGAAATCTCTAATAAATTACAAATTCTTTCTTGAACCTACAGAGTGCAGTCCACTTGGAGTCTGGTTTAATCTGTTGCCATAAATAAATCTATTGAGGGAATGTTCCATAAGCTTTATCAGACAGCAAAATTCTGCAAGTCACATCACTGCACGCCGTGTGATGCCTCTGGCAGATTCAACCTGGTTAATATTTATGCTGCAATCACCAGTGACTCCTTGAAACCTTAAAGGCAATATCTCCACAAAAAAAGCCCCAGAGCTCCTGCAGATGGGCTATCATCATAAATTCACCCCAAAGTGGAAACTCAAATAACAGATGTGTGTTTATAAACACAGAAAATAAAGTCAATTACTAGATATTCTTTCCAAATGCTTAGACCTGCAAGGTATCCTCGCACACAAAAGTCCATATTCGCACTTCCCCACACCAAGAGCTTTCCTGCTTACCTGGGAATTGGGACTGCAATTGCTATTATCAAGGGGCAAATTCTTGACTGGATCTTGCCCTGTGGAATGATGTCGGAGTGATTAACACCACCGTTTACCTCCCTCTAGCAACAGTTGTTTCCCCTTCCCAGACAAAGAGAGCACGGAGGCATGTGGGAAGGTTGTGTAGGATGTGGCAGCTGTTAACAAAAACTTAACTTTTTAGAGGCCACCTATCTACCTGGAAATGTGCCAAAAGGCAGATCAGGGGTTAAGAGATTCCTCCCACCTTATCTCTTGCACACTCTTATCTGCCCAACAGCCCGTAATAAATCAGAGAAATACTTATTCCATCTGGCTCACTCTAAATTCCTCACTTCCACATGATTTGGGAACATTTTCCTGACCTTTTCTGAATTCTCTGATATTGCACAGAGCAAGAGGTTGGAAGAAGTGCACCAGGGAGATTAGGCAAGTATAAAATATGCCTGCAACGGAGTGAAGTTGTCAGCAGTGCATCACTCCTGGGATGTTCTCCTGGTCTTTGCTATCTGCTGTTTCTTCTGCCTTTGGAAGGATGTGTCCAAGGCAGCAGTCCATGAGGAAGGCCTAGTGTGGATCCATCGCAGAAGGGCTGGCCTGTGAAAATGTAAAGCTAAACACTAGAGAGCCCAGAAACTGCCTCGTGCACTCCCAGGGCCCTTCTGACGTCTGTATATGATTACGAAGAAGTGTGGAAGAGCGATGGAACAGGCAGCTGGCACATCGGTCATCTTCAGTAGCAAATGTCCCACATATTTGTCCTTTTCATTACAACTGGCCTTTGATGTTGAGGTGAGAGGTTGTATGAAAAAAAGGCAAAACTATTGCTCCCATTTTCCAGTGTTTTAATTACATTACAGCATCTTTCAGCTTTCTACTCCATCTTTCTCTCCCACCCTCCTCACCAAGTCCATCACCTGAGGCTGAGCCGCCACCCCCCTTCAGGCCACTACTCGGCATCCTGACCTCGGTCCCCTTCTTCCCTCAGGAAGCTTACAAGGGCCATATGAATTGTCTGTGGCAGTAGCAAGGGATTAGAGACATCTAACCAAAGAATCCCTCCAGGCTATGTATTTTCATAAAGGTTCAGCTTCTCCACCACAATCAGGAAAGGCTCAGGGTTAGCCACCTCCTTTTAGGTCCCATCTCCACCCACCAAGCTGTCCTGCACCTCTCCTCAGTACACCTCAAGATGCAGTTGCTCAAAAGGCATCCGTCACACAGAGCAATCATTTTGTTTTGTCCCAGGATTGCCCAAAATGGCAAGTTAGAGACTGAGAGAGACCTGGGCAGGTTTTCGGTGTTTAACGTAAGCCTCTATGCGTAGTGGGGCTGTGGTATCCAGCAGTGCAAACCCAGTCTAGGAGATGGGGTTCTCTGACGGTGCTTACCTAAATGCAGTCCTACTGCTGCTTCTTGCTTATATCATTGCCTGCACAAGACTCTTCCTACTTAATATGCATAACTTGAAAAATACAAGGTTTGGTTTTTTTCTTCCTTCCGCCCCAAATATTTATTTTCATGGGAAAAGTAGAGTATGCACATATACTAACTCTCGTGCTGTAATAACAACATTTTTGCCTACCCAAATGGTGATACAATCCCAAGTGTTTGGGTTAGCGTACACACAATGAATGCACATGTGTTTGCCTTTGTGGTATAATAATAGCTAAGTACAATACTGGCATATGCATTAATAAAAATAGTGAGACAAATTATTTGGTGGTATAACTGTGTTGGCTTCACTCAAGTTACCCCTGCACTGAATCTAGCCCCATATTTCTGTTTCATATATATTTTAAAAATAAAAAAAACCCACCACTTTATGGTTTTCAAGGCAGATGTCTTTCACCTCAGTAAATATGACATGAGAGAGTATAACCTAGAAGGAAGAGATATCTACCACTAGCTAATTTTTTTTTTTTTTTTGGGGGGGGGGAAGAAAAGAAAACCAACCCTATACCTACATATGGTATTTAATATATACCTCTAATGGAATGAGCTTCATAATTTATTCTGGGGTTTACCTTTTCATGAACTCTATCTTGTTCCTGCTCATGAAAGATTTTCTGGTGCTTCAGATATATTAAAAGCACATCATCTCTGTCTCCCTCCTCTTGTTTCTGTGTATTCACATATTGATATATTTTGCTGGTGCACATGGCATAGTAATAGCAGTAATACTCTTTGCTTCTGCTCTGCTTTTTGTCTCAGGATCTCATGCCAAGAGTTATAAAGCGAAGAGCCTGAAGTTAGAGTTTTATATTCACACTGAGGCCCCTAAATTACAGCCCGAATTTTCGAGGTGCGGACTTCAAACAGAACTGGTGGTTTACAATACCGCTTCTTAGGGCACTTAGGGCCAGGGTAGAGGTTTAGTGCGCTCGTGTATAATGGTGATCCGTGAAGGCCTCGTGGCTGTGCCTGCTTCTGCATCACCATGCCAGTCCACCTCTGGAAGTGCAAGTTTGGGCCGGCTGGAAGCAGGCCACATCACCAGAGGGATGGCAGCCGGCGCTCCTGGCAGCCACCGCAGGGAATGGGGAGCAGGCAGCAAAGCTGAACTCCCAATTCTGTTACACGCCCTTCATCGAGCACTGTGGAAACATCACACATCAGAGCTGGGATTTCCAGGCATTTCCAAATACTTGTCTCATGTTTAGGCACATTTTTACTAGCCAGACCTTTTGTGTAGAGCACCTTATGCCAACAAAAGACCTCTTTTGCTGGCCTGCTTGAACCATGTTACTCTCACCCCTGCTATGAAATACAGCCTTTTTGATCACAAAAATCCTACAGCTCTCCTTAGCATCCCATCGATAGTCAGAGTGAGCAAAGACTTCCCGCAGCAGCACCGTTCACTGTCCTGCTGGCAGCCCAGGCAGGGATGCCCTGCAGAGGGGTGGTGGGACCAGCGTGGGAAGAAGGGCCACGCTGCTCACGCCGGGACAGGACGGGTGTCTGCAACCTGCCAGGGTTTATTTTTGTTTTCTTAACTGAAACAGCACTGTTGGTATAAAACATGTGCTAAACCAGGCCCAAATCTTCTAAGAAAATCCCAGCTCACATAGCCCTTATTTTATTCAGCCTTCCATCTCATGTTACAGTTAATGGGAATAGCATGTGATTCTCAAAAGACAAACTTTTGCCCGACTTCTCTTGTGCATACATTTCCCCCAAATTTCTACATTTGTATTACATTCTTTTGTTTTATTATTTTTAAATTATTTCTATCATTTAATGGCAATTTGTCCTGTTTACCCAACAACCTCAGCAAAGGAAAACGGAGAATGCATAGCCAAAAGAGTACCATGGTTGCTTATCTCATTGCACAAATATTGTTTTTTTAGGAAAGTGTGGTTCAGATGGAGTAACTTATTCTGCCAACCTTCTCTCCCAATTTTTCTGTTTTCCTTTTCATCTCAGTTTTTCCCTGCTCTACACTTTGCATACTTTATTGAGAAAGCAAACATACTTCGCAGTCCAAAGAATGGATAGGATGTGTTCATATGAGAAAACTTCAGAGCGTGTGTAGTTTATTTTTTGTGTAATTGATTTTGTAGTAGATAGAAGCCATGGTATAAACTAACATGATAATGGTTTTGATCAGTTTCCAATGCTTAATTACAAGTCTGCTATAACTAATTTCCTTCGTGTGCTTGCAGCTGCTATGCTTTTGTCATTGGCTTATTTTTCTTTGAAAATCTGAAAGGCATCGAGTTTTTCTGTGAAAGTCGTCTGCCCTGATTGACTCCTGCAGACACCTCATTAGCACAGTCATTCTGCAAAGTTGCATAGCTGTTTCAAACCTTGCATTCAAATAATTTCTTTTTTTTTTTTCTTGCTGTTTTGAAACATTATGGAATATCTGGCTCATTAGAGCATCAGACCAGTCAGCTTTGCAATACAAAAAGCCTTGTGGGAAGAGCAGCAGAATTTACTGGACTAGCTACACCACTCATTTGTAAAAACTACATATTTTGAAAGAAAGCACTAGGTGATGTTGGGATATTTGTTTGGTTGGGTTTTTTTCACAAAGATAATTGAGATGTCTCCTTTAACAGTGTATTTTAATATGAAAAACTACCTAGTGAAATCTTCAAGTCAAAAATGTATTTACATATTTAGCTTTTGCGGGGTTTTTTGGTAGCTTTGTAGCTTTTTAACAGCTATGCTAATATATTGCAAGGTATAAAGGGTTGTGGTATCCCACCAAGCTCCTGAGGAACGCTGGGCTGGAAGCAGAAGCTGGGGGGCTAATCTGACAATCTTAACTTCCCCCCAGACTGACAGATCTGCAATTCTCTGTAAGAGACAGAAATGAAATGGATCTCTGGTTGGTGTCTTTGGACCCCTCTCCCATGGCAGAGCAGTGCAAAACTCAACCTGCTCTCACAGCGTGGGTTGTGGATGAAGGGTCAGACTGGGTGAACTACATACAGTAGTAGGACTGGGTAGAATATGGTCTATAGTTGTTTCCCCAAAACTTGTTCTTAATATCATCCTGATCTTTGTCTTAGCACACAGTGACCCATCCCTTATTTATTCTGATGAAACCTAATTTGGGCTTATTCTCCTCTGGATCTGGATGTGCAGCTCTCATTAATGTCAGCCGCTCCTTAGTAAATCTTCAGGCACTTGAAATAACACAGTCAAATGAGGAGAATTAAGGCTGCTTGATGGGTTTAAGAGCCACCAGTCCTTATTTTAGAAGAGGCAGCTATGTCAGAGATGGGGGAGTAACATATATCTCTAGCTCTTAATGTTAATGAAGACAACATTTTATATCAATGATTACATGCAAATGCAAATGTATGTAGATTGTTTACTTAGACATTTTGTACATCCATCTCTGCATTCCTCCTCCTCCCCCTATCTTTTCACCCAGGAAGAGGTACTATTGTTATTCTAGTCATCTTTCTCTTGATTTTATTATCTAACAGAGCCATAAAAATGACAAGAAAATGGATTTTTCAGACAACAGTCTCCTGTTCCTGGTGTAATTTCACGTTGAGCTACAGATATTGACAACATCAGACAGTTTATTTATTTTTCCTTTAATTGTATACCACAGCCCTGTTTTTAGTGAGGTGCTCACCACTACATAATTAAGCAAGTGTTTCAAGCATCTGACTGTTGTTAGATGCTGGATATAAGGATTGCAGGCGTGGGGCAGCTGCTGCTGGAGATGCTGTGCTGGGGTGAGTGTGGCCCTCGTGGGTGAGGACGAGGTGGCTGTGCGGTGCTCAGAGGGGCACAGGGAGTAAAGAAGAGATGTGAAAGGGTGGTGGAGATCAGCCCCCGTCATCAGACAAAGCCATCGGGCAACGTGCCTGCATGGGAGGTTCACGTACTGGAGAGAGCCAGTGTAAGGGGTTTAGGGGGGTCTTGCAGGTTTGGGCTGAGGTTGGGGATTTGCTCAGATCCTCACGCAGCCCCTCCAGCTGAAATGCAGGTAAAAGCTGAGAGCCAAGTGTGCTACCTCACAACCGCCCGCGTGACTGAAGAGTCAGAGGGAAACAGATAAATTACCCTTACCGTTTCAGTGCTCAAACTATTTTGGTGGGGTTGGTTTTTTTAACAGGATAAAAATGCATCTCATGCTAGTAAACAAAAACCCCCTAATTATGTAGCTGTATCCCTCCAAAATGCACCAAAGCAAGCACCCAGCGGTATGGCACATTCATAATTATTTGGCCTTTTCTGTGGAAGGTTGTGACTAATATTTCTGTTCTGCACAAGGGGATTGGAATACATCAGGCTCCATGGTTTTGTCTCCCCGGGGCAGCTCTGCAAATCCCAGCATAAATCAAAATAGCTAGCGGCAAGCATCAGCAAGCCGGTTCGCCTGGTGTCTGCTGAAGCACTGCCCCAAGCAGGATGGGACCAGGCTGGGGAAGGAGGCAGCTGGGGACACTTTCTGGGACGACATGACATGGCCGGATGCTGCCAGATGCCACATTTGTCAGGGTGAGGGCACAGCAAAAGGGGGCAAAAGGAGGAGAAGAAAGGTCCTGCTCGAAGAATAACTGAGAAGCACCTGTCCTCAGGGAAAAATGTTTCTTAAATAATAAATATTTTGATTGATTTGGAGTAATATTTACAGGTGTGGACAGAATATTCCTCCTGAAAAGAAGATACTCTTAATTGAAACAATATTCCTTGTATCACTATCCTCAAATTCAGAGCTTACTTTAGCTTAGGGATAAAATCAGCTTGAGCGATGGGAAGGATAGCCATCTTCCTGATGCTTTTTTCAACAGCTACCTCTCATCTCTCAGAATTGTTTGTTTTATTAAGAAAGCCTGCAGCCTGAACCCAATTTACGGGAAGCCCAAAAGCTGTGGGATGCAGTCACTTTCATAAGGGCTATTTATTTTTTTAGCAACTGACAATGAAAAAAAGTGCCAGTCTGTTCCATATGCAAAGCAAAGGATTAACCAGGAGAGGAACACTAATAAATTTCTTCCCTTCAGAAAGAGCCAGCAGAGCTGTGGCTTCAGTTTGATTTAGCCAAACACCGTTGCCCGTTGCTTCAAAATACCCTGCACCCCAAACGGCTGGTATCACAAGGAGCATCGTTTGCAGGGAAAATCACATACACAATCATATCTACAACTGGCATGCGTAATTACTGCGTGTTCTCTCCAGAAGGGATTATTCTGTAGCAATAATTATGTCAAAAACATGCCCCAAAGAATAATATTTCAGACAACTGCAGCCATCAAACAACTACACTGTATAATTACGTTATTTTTCCCCTCTGAAAGCTCTCACTCATATTTGTATCTTGCCTGCCTAAGACCTCCTCCAAGGGAAGCACCAGATTGCCGCTGACGATAGGGCATATATCACAGCGGGGCTGGCTGGGTCCTCGCAGCAGCCCTGGCAGCTCTGGCTCGGATGCGGAGCTATGCTCGGACTTTGCCCCGAGCAAAAGATGCCACCTCTAATACACAGAACTGTCACGAATTTGCTTTTTTGTCATAAATGAAGCATGGGTCTGTGCTTTAATTTTCCTCACTGCCCTCTGTCAGGTAATAACCATAAATATTGTCCTGAATCATTAAGTCACAACCTGAAATGTGATCCTGGCCAGTTCCCAATCAGACAGCCATCTGGAAGATGAAAGAAGTCTATTTTCGTTTTAGAATGATCCAGACTCTAATTTGTAGTAACAGTCTTAACAGGCTGTTTCGGAGACATTAACCAGAGACTGGTCGCAGTTGCTCAAGGAGGGGGCATTGTATATTCTGCCTAAAGAATGTGTCGCAGGCAAAATACCCTGTCACTGCTTTGAGCCTGCAGGGTCTGTGGCTTTTTATTCCAGCGCTGTGTTTCTAAATGGGCACAGGTTATGCATGTAGGGTGACTGGAAATATAGAGCATCATAAAAAATGCCAACACGTTTGTGGGAGACAGAAAATAAGTGTTTCCACAAAGCTAACAGCGGTACCACAGGTCGTATAAATGCCTCCTATCTTAGGGTTAATTCCAAGCTGAAAGCAAATATTTTTTCTTTATATAAAAATGTATTTCTACGCACATATATCTTATGATTTTCTGGCTACTGAAAAAAGTGTTTCCACCATCAAAGTGCTTTTTTATTGCAACAGCAAAATAATTTTTGCTCTGTTAAAAGCAAAGAAAAAAACTAATGAAGTGATTATGCGGTTGAGCAAGAGCACTGTCAATCAAGAGCGTCTCATTACGTACCTGAAGCTGCTGCCCCTCCTGCCCCATGCTACCTTTCGTTAGGGAAGGACATCAAAGCCCAGCTGGCCTGTGATTGCACAGAAAGAACGCAGCGGTTAAAATGGGAAGCATGTGCACCGGCTCTCCCCACCAAGGCTCAGGAATGCTGCGCTTCTCCGCTCCCCCGACAGCTGCAGTCTCGGGGGTCCCTGTGCAAACCCCGCAAGGGCTTGTTTTTCCCACTTGTGGAATTAGGATAACGCAGTGGTCTGGGAGCACGGTGGATCCATTCGCATATGCGTGCCGGTCTGTGACTAGTGTTGCTAGGCTTAAAATTAAGCCAAATTAGATTTTTTTCGGTACAAAATATTAAAAAGCTACAGGCTTAATTCTGAAAGGCAGGTAACTTTGTCATAACTTTCTTCCCATTCACTTCCAAAGAGGAGTTGAGAGGTGTCTCCCTCATTCCTAAACAGTGATGAAAGCACAGGACTCAGTGCGACCTCATTCTCCCTCCCTTGCTCCTGGCAGACCTGCCAATTAAAGATGGACGCAGAGGCACAGAAATACAAGTGCATCTAACCGCAAACATCTCTCGAGCACAAGTTCAGAGGGGTGATAGTTTGGCTGAGTCTTCTGTTTTCCTTGATGTTTTATCATCCTGGGTTATGTTTTCTTTAAAGCTTACAGAAAGCATTTGCTATAACAGATGTGTGTATGTGAATGAGCTTAGCCCAGAGATTTGGAAATGACCACACGAGGCTCTCTTACAGGTAGAGATAACTGAATTAGCATCCTGCTGAATAAGCCCTTCTATTTTTCTGAAATGCTATGAGTTAGAAATGGTGCGGAGAGAAGATAAGGAGCAAAATAAATGCTGTTTGCCTGCATCTCTGCCCTGCAGATGTACACTAACGCAGGGCTAATTTCTAGCAGGTAGGACTGAAGTGTGTCTTGCACAAGGAGAAAAGGGAAGGAAAGATAAGGCTTTCATCTTCTGAATGTTGCTGCTGAGGAAGAACTATACCCTGGTGTATGTCCTGCATCCTGAAAACCAGCTTCAGCCCCTGTGAGGATGCCAGTCCTGGCTTGAGTTACTCTGTGAAGCCTTTGTGCCTTTTGAGGTGGCATTTCCCCTGTGCACACCAATGTGTGTGTGTGTGTCCCCTATACATTTCCTACCAGACTGCTGAATTATCGGTGTTTTCACCTAAGCTTCACCATGGCAGGAAGCAAAAGACACTCTGGGTGCGTTTGCTCCACGCCTCACTGCATGAGGCTTGCGCAGCTATTATTTGCATCCTGGCAAAGCATCAGCTGGTGCCAGTAGTCTCTGGTGCTCAGAGATGCATGTGGCGAATGGATATCTCCATTCTGGACCTCATACATAAATAGACAAAACAGCAGCGTAGCAGGAGAAAGGAAATTACCACCCAAGTTCCCACTCTGTAGATTAGAAATTGATGGAAGATTGAAATCCTGGATGTCCTGGCACCAGAAGAGTTGTCCATCCTGACCTCCACAGGGCTCACATTCAACTTCAGAGGTGAAGAAGTCCATAGAATAGCCAGACTTGGACCCTTATTTCTATGACCAAGAGACTATTTTCCCTTCCCTATTGCAAAGTATCTGAGTAGCAGCCACCAAAAAACAGCAGGAGCACAAAGCACTGAAAGCTTTGCCAGTATTGTCTTTCCGAAAATATGTAAAGGGAGCTTTTTATTCATTCTTTTTTAAATGTGAAAGCATACAAGCTATACTATTACAGTGCAATGGACCAAAAATAAACTCACAAGCATGTTCTGGCATATCATACCATGTCTAGTGAAAAACGTCCGCCACAGCCCTTTGAAATTGTTTGTTAAATTTTTATTTTGCTTTTTTAAAAGTCACATAATTTGGACAAAGCACAGTTGTGATAATAGGGAGCATGCTGGGTCTTTCTACATTCCACGGCTGTAATAATGAAGCCATTAAATTACTAGGTCAGAGGCCCCAATTCGCAAAGAAATAATACCAGTTTATTATTTCTAATCTTATTAAGTTAGAAAATTGTCTTGAGATGTAACGTCAACCTGTAATGGCTGAAGTATTGATTATATTAACCCAATGCTCATGGATAATTCAAAGAGCCTGATTTCATCTAATTTCTGTAATTTTTAAAACAGTCCAGCCCAATTTTTTATGGCAAACTAATCTAGAATTATTTCTATAAATAATGAAAACGTATTATAGGATTTGTTAAGAGTAAGCCAATAAAACATTTTGTGTGATGGCTAGCAGAGTGGGGTTTAAATCCCTTTCTTCTTTATCTTTCTTGAATCGTGAATCTTCTTTTTTTCTTTTTTCCCCTCCTTTTTTAATCTTCCATTGTCTCTTTTGGAAATATATACCCACATATTTCAGAAATATCCATGGACTTGCTTTGTGCACCTTTTAACTGAAATTGATGAGTCCTTTGAAGGTTTTACATAGATAAATACAGCAAACAGTATCATTTCAGCTCTGCCAAATTTGAATCTTCCCCAGTTTTGTACAATAGCTACGCTAGCAAGGGAGACAGTGTAAATTTCCAGAAACTCCAGCGTCTCTTGGTTCTCGGAGCAAATTTTTGAGTTACTTTAATTTGCCTTGAAGTTTTTAAGAAATATATAGTAGCGTATGTATGTGCACAAGTGATGCACAAATACTTGCAAGCACACCTGGATGAGGTCCAAGGCCCATTAAGCTCAATGGGAATCCTTCCATTACTTCACTGAGCTTCAGATCAAGCCCTAGGGGGGCTGGTTGGTTTTAAATATACATTTTTTAAGTTTTTTTTCCTGATCTTCCCCACTGACCTCTCTCTGCAGCACTTCCCCAGTTTCCATCCAGAAATCCCAGCTTGAGAAAAGCTGTGTTTGGGGATTTTTCTGTGCCTGCTTTTCTGCCTCCATCCCTGCGGCTTTCCTATCAAAGCACTACATGCATTAAGAAAATTAATGTGACTTAAGTTACTGAACCAACCTGAAGGTTAGTTCACTCAAAAATATTTCCTATAAGGATATTTATTAGCTCAGAAGACATGTGTGGGCAGAGCATGTTATTTAGTGACCTGTAATGCCCAAATAATGATCACAATAAATCAGTACTCATTACTATGTAAGGGAGGTCTGGATCGAGTGACTCAGTAGGTAATGAGGTCTAATTTAGTGCCATGGTATTACTTTACAGAGTATTTGGGGCAGGGGCCAGGGGGTGGGAAGCAGGGGCTGAAGGAGGTCTAATTACCTCCGATTTCTCATGTGATGATGAGCCTCTAACTTTGGCCGGGTGCTTCAGAGGGGTGTTAGAGGTCAGGCCTTTAATTACTGTTGGCTGCATTTGGCTACATTAAGTGAATAAATATTTAAGGTCTCCACCTCTAACACTGGGTTAAATGGAGCAAGACTGGGGCTAAAATCAATATAATGGGATATGGAGAGGGGGAAAAAAGAGCATTGAGGTATAAGATAAAGATCAGAAGTCCTCCCTCATGAGTGGGTGAGGGGCGCGTTTGGGCAACGGGGAGCAGTGCCATGACTTGCAGGCAGCAAACCCCAGGACCTCAGGGACCAGTACAGCCCATAGCTCCCAGGCTCAAGGGCCCCAGCACCTTGGTTTTCAGCCTTTACCTTGTGCTGAGACCCCAGAGGCATTTCTCCTGCTCTCCTACAGCCCACCACTGGGGTGGAACTGTTCCCTCTGGCACTGGTGGATGTCCCTTGGTCATCCACCGCAAAGAAAAGATGTGCTGAGGGATGACACAGAAGGGGGGCTCCCCAAGTTCCCCCTTTTCATCTCCACCAGCTGTTGAGGTAGCCTGGGGCTACCAGACCCCAGGGGCAAGCTCCTTTATAATGTACATACGCATCCCAAGAGCGAGCTAGTCCTCACACAAGTGCATCTTCTGCAACGTGTTCTCTCCCTGCCTCCAAGTTTTTAAGTCGTGTGTGGAGGTTAGCTGCGTGTCAACTACTAAAATCAGCAGTGGGCATGAGGTGCTGAGCTTGCCGCTGTCAGGGTCCCTAGATGAAGTTCTTCAGAGCTGAAATCCTTTAAAGGTTCATTACTCCATCTTCTGGAATAGCCTTGAGTGATTCCTATTCCGGGACTTCCCAATCTGGAAGCAAAGCTGAACTCTCCTAAGTTGTGAGTATTTGAGTTTCAGGGATACACAGCGCTTCCAGCGGCATGTGGGATCCAAACCCCAGGAGCCAGGCTCTGGGCTCAGCCTATCTCCTCAGTACAACAGTTCAGGAAAAGAATGGTATATTCTTTAGCATGGATAGAGCCAAATTGTCATCCATAGAAATGCATACTCCTTCTGGTGGAAAGGAGATTGTGCCAGCTCATCTGCAAGCCTCTGCTTATACCCGGTATGTCTGGATGTTAGGAAATGATGAGGCTTATGGGAGACATCAATACAAATCCTGCCTGGAAGATCCAAATGGAAAGTAAAACATTTTATATACACTCTAATACCCAAAGGAGCAAAGAAGAATTTTCAGAAATTATTCTACATCCCAGATTTCCCTCTTTTTTCCCCATCTTTGTCTCTCCAGCCAGACAGTGAGAAGTGGGGAACTGCTCAGTAACTTCAGTTCCACTCTGCTTCAAGATCGAGCCTCATTAGATTAGATGACTTTGACCAGATGCAACAGAAAAGCCCTATTTAAGGAGTGTGGAAAGGGCTGTGGAAAATAAAGGAAGAGAAAAAAGGCAAGAGACAGCTGAAAAGTCCTGAAAGTAACATGACATGTGAAAAAGTTAGCGAGAGTAAACCATAAGAGCTATGTAGCAGCACCCATGCTATGTAGCAGCGTACCGGACAATACCATGTTCCTGCTTATTTTAGAGCAGGAAAGAGCCATTTCTTTGCAGTGGGCATCATTTCAGATGAGAGGGAGAGCAGAGGCTGGGCCGCCTGTCTGTGAGCTCTCCCATCGCCTGCTGTGGCTACTGTGCAGGTTAATACTGTGTGCTGCACAGGCAGGCTCCAACCAACGTGCTCTTCAAGCCTTGTCCAAGGAACACCACTACAGCTATTTTAAAATCCCCAAGGAAGGGCTTGCTACTTAGCAACTGTCCTCTGATTTTGCAAAAAAATGACATCTGTGCAATGATGCGCAATACAAGAGTGTCTGTGTGTCACTACCTTCTCTCTCCCTTCCCTCCATGAACTTAGCAACTGATTGTAACTAAATTTGACAGAGCAGTAGGGGTGTCAAAGATGCGAAATTCTGCAAATTTCATTAAATAGCCAGCCATGTAGAGGAGACAGATCCCAGTGGTTCCCATTGCTGGCAGAAAGGCTGCTGAGTGAGCTTGGCCACACAAAGTCACAGGTACTAGACATGAGCAAATCCACACGGAGAACATTAGTATGAATTCCCCACCATAGCTAGAGAAAAGCCTCATAGCTCATTGGGTGGCAAAGACTCCAAACACAAACTACAGAGCCACTGGAAACCAGATTTCATGGATCTTAACTATTTAGTTTTAGTAGTTTATTTTCACGCGTGTGAAAGGGACTCTACAAAGCAAATGACAACATCCTAGAGAGACTGAGGCACCAAGCAGACTCCAGGACTGCAGATAATATACAGAGGATTTTTATTCTAGCTCCTTTTCCATTCCCTTCCTTGGCCTTCAAGTCCTCCCTCTGCTCTTTTGCAGGTTATCTGAGTACTGAAAATTCTCAAAGGTTGCAAGTTATAGGGAGGCCATGTGTCTGATAATGCGGTGTTATTTTTGGCTTGCTCTCCTTCATGTTTTCGTTTCTGAATAGGAAGGGACTCCTTTGTTCTAGGTGTGGGTACAGGCTGAAGTGAAATACCTGAAGGTCTGGATGTCTCTTTGACGTGTCCAGTCAGCACCGATTTCTTAATGTCTGGAGGCCTTTGACACAGCAATCCATTATTTCTTGGTTTAATTCTTTATGCACGGCTTTTCATATTGATTACCTAACATCATTAGTTTTGGTCATTCCATACAAGAGACAATGGAAAGATCAATTTTAACCATATGAGCTAAAGGAACTTGCTCTTAAAGCATCCAGGGACTGGAATCATTTATCTTCTGCTCTCTGAATCATAAATCTTTTACAAGTGCAGCATTAGATTCATTGTTTGCTACAGCCACATGTGATGTAGTCGGGGATCATTGTAAAAGTGTCCTACATTGCAGTGTGAGGCTGTACCCATAAAGCATATTAATGTACAGTATTGTCATGGAAATTGTCATGAGCTGCTGCAGAGACCACGGTTTTCACATGAGCTGTGCAAATCATCAACTGTTCTTAATTTGGTGGCTGAACTGGAAAGAGAGAATTTGTTTCTTCTAGATCTAGAACAGAAAATATTTCCTTTCTCAACTAATCAAAAAATGTATTTCCCAGGCTTTTTTTAGTAAAAGCAAAGGGAATTTGGAAAGGAGGAGCTACCTTTACAAAGGGATTTCAGTGACGTTTGCAGAACTGGGCAGAAAATAGGAGGTAGTCCATTTGCATGCAATAACTATGCAAATAACCGTGGATGAGGCTCTCAGGCAAAATACAGCAGTGCACTGTTCAGGCCCATGTCTGCCTGTTTGGGACCTAGGAAAGAAGGGGAAGTGCTGAGCTACAGGGTCTCTCAACCACATCTGTAAAAACTGTATTGCTTTTCAGGATAATTTATACAAATACAAGAGGAAGGGTTTGAGCCATGACCTCTCATACCATAAGACCCAACTACCTGGGGACAGATGGAGGAGTGGAAAGACAAGATACCTCTGAACTTCTGCTCAGAGCCTGTGCTGAAGCTTTCCAAACAAACCATTTATCTTCCTTGTGTAACAAACTAGCAGTGTCCAAACTCTCACAGATAGTGCAGCAAGAGAAGGCTGGGACAAGCTGTAGGCGAAAAGTTCAAGCCTTGATGACCTGAGTTAATGGAGCTCTTTCATGGCATCATTGCTGTGGTTAGGGCTTGTCACTGGGAGGAGACACCATCAAAACCAATGGGCCGATCTAATAAAGGGATATTTCTGCACTGGCTACTTCTAACCAAGATCAATAGAGCTGCACACAAAAAAAAAAAAAAAAAAAAAAAAAAAAACCAACACCAAACCAAAAAACCAAGAGGAAAGGTATTTTTATTTTTCTTGACCTAAGAAATAGTAATATGGACATCTATGTGCATGCATGAGGGTTCTGACCTCTCCAAGGCATCTGATCCAGTTTTCCCATCTCAAGAGATGTGAGTCAGGTTGCTCCAAATTAGTATACAAATTTGAGCTTTTGAGTATACAAATTTTGAGCATTTATTTGCCAAATAAATGGATGAGCTGGAATTTTAGTGATATTTCATATTCAGGTTTTGTTAATAATAAAATTGGGAGAGGGATCTAAAAAGTACTAATTTTTTCCCCCACCTCATTGGAAAGGAACTGTTCATTTAAAAAAAATATTAACATTTTCAAACAAGAGTTTAACCCCTTCCCCAAGAGTTTCAAAGAAGACATTTTATCCTTCCCCAAATTTTAACTGTTCTACTTGAGGACTTTTGGGAATTTGCTGTCACAGATCTCCAGACTAAAGTGCTGAGGAATATAACGGAAAAACAACAGGACCGATCTCCTTCAAAAGCCTCTAAATGTTTTCCTCATTACGGAGTAGTAATGTTGATAGTTCCACCACTCTCACAAAAGACCTGTTAGTAATTTAGAGGTTTTAGATATTCTGGCCAGTGTTCAGCTGGTGGTATTCAATGGAGCTTCAAATTCCCTTCAGGAGACCTGTGCTGAGTCACAAAAATTGAAGACCTAGGAGGCAATGAGAGCACAGCATGGATAAAGTGGTGAGAAAAATAACAGGAAAGCCTCAAAGCCTTTCCTGTATCTTGGAGTATGATACTTAAGAATGTAACTTCAGACTTACCCCCAGCTGAACGTATTTTCATTTCCTTCTTTCAGTGCTCCCAAGACAGTGACTGATAAATAGATAAGTGCAGTGCTGAGAAAAAAGACAAGCAAAATTAAGGGCTGAGATCACCTAGGCAAGCCTCCTGCTCCGGACGGTGGGCAGTACAGAAAACTCAGGCACGCAGTAGTTGCATGGAGTGAACTAACAGAGGAGCTAGGAGAGGGTGTGTAAGGTGGCATTACACGATCAGAGATATCACCAGTGTGTCTGTGAGCACCCTCTAAAGCAACAGTATGCAGTGAAGGGTTTTGCCTGGGAAATGCTGCTCTTTGCCCTCAGGAAGCTCAGCCGCCGTTGCAGAGGTGATGGCAGTGGCAGACAATACCTTACTCAGCCCCAGTAGCAATGTGATTACAAGATGGAGGTTTGGTGCAAAGCAGCAAGTACATGAAGGGCAGAGCCTGTGCAACCTACACCTGAAGCAGATAATAAACTGGCTCTGAGGGAGAACATTTTATTCCAGCACGGCTCAAGATGATGTATGAAGGCACCAAAGATTACAGTCAGTGGTGTCTTGGGAGTGATTTGAAGTTTATGGTTAACCCTAACATTGCTTTTGTTTATAGAGACTATTGCTAGAATAATCTTATTTTGTGTAGCTTTTATGGAAACAAAAATTATCAGGCTACATCTTTTATAGTACAGAGGGTGACATGGGTTTGATTTACACTTCATTACAGACCAGTCCTACAAACGTTGTTCAGGTGCATAGTTCTTTGTTTCCTGGTGAAATTCACAAAGGAAATGAGATGGTTTTGAGCTTGTGCGTACGACTGGGTAGCCCGTGTCAGACTCGCCTCGCACCTCTGGTGTTTGTGCATTCTTTGGCATCAAAACCTTTTGCTTAGAAAACTCCCTCCAGGAACAGGTTGGTTCCTCTGTGTTACAGCTCTTACACATCAGGGTGGTGTTGACCTTACAGCCTCTCCTTAAAAATGGAAAGAGTGATACATTTTTTCCACCCTTGAGTAACTCACACAACCGTCACAACGGGCCTTGGAAATACGGCGAGTGAGACAGATCAACCACAGCCACACCACCGAAACGGGGGTGACAGAGAGCACAGAATGGAGCATATTCTGCATAGTGCTGGACCCCATGGTTTGAGCCTGGACACACTCCGATAAGCTGGTCCTGGGGTTTTTGCCAGGTACAGGCCTACATACCCCACCTCAGTGAAGTCCTGAGAAGCACAATATAGCTGTAAGGAATAATTAGATTTAGAACCTGCTGTGTAGATGGGAAGCTTCTGAGGTGAGCTTCAGGCCTTGCAGAGTCCAAAGGATTTCCAGGGAAGTCCATTCCCAGATTAGCCCATCTATCTAACTGTCAACACTTTTGAAGAAGCATCCAAAAAACCTGTGTGAAATCATAATATTGAGCTGCAGTGAGGACTACAGCAACAGTAAATCCCATAAAGGAAAAAAAAAATATCACTTTTACCTTTCAAGGAAAATCATTAATTTCCACGCATCTGTTCAGAGCAAGGGAAAAAAAAAAAAAAAAAAAAGAAAAAAAAAGAAAGACAATCTGTATTTTACAAAGAAATTTTGCCAACTTCTTAGCAAAAACAGCTCTCCAGAATGAAATGGCAGTTTCCCTGCTGTGAAAAATATCCCTTTGGTTTTCCACAAGCCTTTTCAAGACAAAAGTTGAAATTATTGTTTAGATCTTTTTTTTTAATGAAAAACTGTAAAAAATATTTTTTCCATCTGGTTTACTGGAGGTGAGAATTTGTAGCTACACACATCTCTTCTGTGGCTACTCAAGGAGTCAGATGGAGAACATTTGGCTGCCTTACTTTACTGTTGATGCTGCCCCCATCACTAAAGCCATTCTGGCAGCTGCCAGTGCAGGGGAGACAACTGTCTGTCAGCACTGTTTGCTGCGGGGTGGTATTGTAGCATCATCTTTTGCCATGCAGCCTGTCTCTGTGCTTTACAGGGGATACTGCCACGTTGCTGCACATCACCCACCAGCCCGGCCAGCCCATGTGCACATGTAGCATCTGCTCCAGGCACACCACCATTACTTGTTGGGGGCCACCTCCGAGGGGACCATTTGGGATATCCAGACCTCCCGGATAGACCAGAACCAGCCTAACACTTTAATAATGGTACATGTTATTTGCATCACAGCAATGTGAGATGATCGTGGAAGAAGTAGCTCCCAACACCGAAGAACAGGCACAAGGATGGGGTGCTCTGGGTGCCAGGAGCTCTTTCTGCCTGGAGCAGTAGGTGGGATCACCTACCAGCAACCTTGTCATTGTTGGCCTTGCAGGGAAAACACGTTTGTGGAGGAGGTGCTGGAAAATTCTAGTCCTGACTGGACCTGTAGCATCACTGGCATACAGAAGTGAAGCACCAGAGCTAAACTTTTTACTGTACCATGCTGCAGAGCTGTTAAACCCCTTTACTATGGCCTGGAGGCACACAGATTGTTACTAATCCTCTTTACTGTTTCACATATTTAGAAAGCTACCCTGCCTTCATGGTACCTGGCATGTGCCGTGTCTGCTAGGGTTTGATATCTCTGGAGTAACCATGATATTTTGTTTAATATGAATTCACCTGAGGAAGTGCAGGGTCTGGATGCTCGTGGGAGCCTGGACACACTCCGATAAGCTGATGGGAAACAACCTGCCCTGGGAGCAAGCGCGTGGTAAAATGTCAGTACCGCATCCCTGAAAGCCAAGGTGTTCTCTGAATTCTTCCAAAGCTGATGCTACTTAGCGTAAAGTTTCCATCATTCCTGATTCATGGCCCTTGGACTCACCTCTGTGAGGTGGACATGGCAGACGTATATGTGGGCACAGCTACACGCCCATGTTTCTGTTTGGGTGTTGGTGGATGGTTGGGGGACAAGAAGACGGGAGAAGTTCACTTTCAGAGTTGCTTAAGTATTCATAAAGTTGGGATCAAGAAGAAAAATATTCCTTTAGCAAGGAATCCTGGAATTAACTGAAGAAAGTTTCAAGTCTGGTTATGAAAAGCACAGGAGGCGACCGTTTCTGGTTGCTGTTAGCATGCAGCAAATTGAGGTATTGTAGTTTTATCTGTTACCAGAAAAGCCCTCTACTTTTTCTTTTTTTTTTAAAAAAAAAAAAAAGTAGGAGCCCCACCGTCTCATTTTTAACAAGGACCAGCTGAAAAATGAAGGCAAGCAGCACACAGACCATCTTATGTCTGCCAATTCATTTCCTGGCCCTGAAAGAAAAAAAAAAAAAAAAAGGAAAAAAAAAAGAGAAAAAAAAATCCTCTTGTTTCCTCTCATGCAGGCCAAACATGGCAAAGCACCAGGGGAATTCTGAATGGAATCAATTGCACTTGTTACTAACTGAGTTTTCTTTTATTCTTATATTACCAAGGCCTGGATATTCAGCTGCAAGCAATTACAATGAAGAGTTACTGAGTAATGGTTTCCAGATTGCTCCATGATGGGGCATTAATTGAAAGGGACAATTTAAGAGCTTAGGCCATGTAAATGCATTTCTTATTCTGTCAGATCGAGAAATTTCTGCCTAGAAGAGGCTGAAATGCTCAGAACTGATAAAGACTTAATAGTAGCCACTTAAGTGAACATTTGGAAAAGGGATTTTATGTTTAAGGAATCAAGAATAATTAAAATAGAGGGTCAGGGGTTTATTAGGAGTCAGAATGTGAATGTTAGCAGCAGCCTGGTAAGGCTTCTTGGAGTTACACCGAATTTACACGGGGGAAGATGACAGGAGGGTTTGGCTCCTTATCTCACTGTCTGATCTCACTTTAGTCCTTGACTCTCCTGAGTGAAAGGCCCTTTTGAGTCCCAAAGAATCAAAGGCAAAATTCCCTATAAAGTTAGCAGGATGAGTTCAGGAGGATAATATTGCATTGCTGGATATCTGCCCTTTTCTAAATGCCAGTTAAGAGAAAGTACTTCCATATTGGGGAGCTGATTCCTAATCTAACAATCGGCTTCAAGTATAACAGTGGATAAATGAGATCTTTTAATTCTACTTTAGCCAAACACCAATAAAAAATACTATTGGAATACACGACTAAAATCTGGGGTAGTTTATTACAATGAAGGGATGAAACCTCGGAATTTGCAAGCTGTCCAAGCAATACTATTTTCAGTATGATATAATGGATGTTTCACAGTTTTTTTATAAATATTTCTCTGCACTTAACTATGAAATCAAACATTTCTTCTTTTTTTCTTCAATTGATATTTTAGTGCCTTAGTAATTGCTACAGATAATACAAATGAAAGATACATTTTACCCTACATTAGTGAGCCTTCCTAGCTTTTTTGTGAATTCATATTAAACAAAAAATGACTACTAATCAAGAGAAATGTTTCCTTTCCTAAAACATTGAGTCAGTTATTGGAATAATTCTGGGAAGAAGGAGAGGGAAGGGAGTTTATGTCTCGGGCTTCTACCATTATCTAGCTTGAACAGATGGAAGCTCAGTCACTTGTGAGTAAATCACTGGAATGAAGATGGACATCACTGAAATGGTGGTCAGTCATTTGCTCGATGCTACGTGAAGAGCAGCCCCCCCTGAAGCAAGCCACAGCCTGCTGGAAAGCTATTACTAAGATGCCTGGGGTTGAAAATATAAACACCTTCAGAGTGGGTGGTCAGCTTGGGTCAGGCTTAGGGTTGATTCACAGGCACTAAATTAATCTGTAAAAAGGGACGCTGCTAGACTGCAGTCTGGGGGGGGGGGGGAAGGGTGGTGTGTGCCAGTTATCAGGCCCTTACAAATGATCAGGCCAGGCAAGAGTCTGCGTTTCACCATCTGATGCAAAAGCAAACCACACATGAGGGCAGAAGTAAAATACTGGTCCTGCTCAACTGTGTAGCAAACCCCCGCGGGCTACCCTGGAGCATCTCCTTCCCGAGCCCTCTGCCCCTCCACCGCCCCATGCCACCATCACCTTGTCCTCCCAGTTGCAGGGAGAGACATGGCTCAGGGTGGGCAGGGAAGTCCCACCAACCTGGGGGCACCTGTGGAGACAGTGGCCAGCCATGTGGGACCCTGGAGGGCCAGCACTGTCCCTCCCCCTTGCAGTCCTGGGACCTTGGTCATGCAGCTGGTGGTTGCCAGCTGGTTGCTCTTCTCAGACTAGCCTCAATATGTAATTCAAAACTGGATTGAGATAGTACCCGATCCAACTTTGGACCTGGCATGGTAAAATGTTCAGAGGATCATCCAGAAGAAAGGCCTTGCACGTGCAGCAAAGTGAGGCAATCACATGCTCTAAATCATGCAGACACCTGGCAGGGGCCAGGGCTGGCTGTAGATGCAGCCGAAACAGGAGATACCCAATAAAATAGCCATGGTTTCCCTGCATGATTGGCTTGTGCCAGCTGCTGGAAGAGCAGAGAGGGACAGGGTGGGATGGCTAAGTGGTTACTGCCAGGCGCACAGGAGAAGGAAACCATTTACTTGCCAGAAATGGAAATTAACCCCCCTATAAGTCTACTGATCACTCAGCCTGGCTGTCCCACCCCTGGACCTCCATTCCAGCCCCGCTGCTTCCCTGACTCCTCCCAACGCCTCATCCCCGGGATGGCAGAACCCACGGCTGCCTGCAGTGCTGGGAAGACCTGAGCAAGTGCTGTGGGAGATGCATGCAGAAGCCCTGTGAAAGGGCAGTGAGGCAGATGAAAAAAAAAGCCAGTGCACCCCATTCCCCGATGCATCCAGGTCCCTGCACCACGGCGTGCACCGAGGAGACACCCTGGGGACAAGGTATCTGCACATCGGGGCATTTGGGCTCCTCTGTCTCTCCCCCCATTACTGGCAGCCCCTGGCTCAGCAGAGACGCAGAGACCCACGCTGAGAAACCACAGAAGCTGTGGAGAAACATCTGGGAAATGCAGGACGGAGCCAGGGTGGCCTTCCTTGGGGTCAAAAGGAAAAGGCACTGTGATTAATCAAATATATCTTGATTCAATTAATACCTGGAGAAGAAGAGGTGTGCGGTGCTACTTCACAGAAGCCACAGGAAAGCAGGCTACTGCAAAATAGGAAATTTAGGAAAGGCTTTCCCCATTCCCCTCCAAAGCAGGTATTTATGGTCAGTAGGAGGGCTTCTCTTTCAATCAGTGCCATTGCTTTCTTCATTGACTAATAAACTTACACCTGGAATTGCTCCGGTCTACAACTAGTCCGAAATTCATCCGGCAAACCAACACATACAGAAAATAAATTAAAATATTTTTTTCTGCTTTATTATTAAAAGTAGAAAGAAACATTATTTGGGAATAAATAACAGAATCATTAAAAATAGCTTGTGGGAGACTAGAGGTCTGGGCAGAGGGTGGCTGTTCTTGTTTATCAGTTTAGGTTTCCTCCCTCCACTAGTCCAACTCTGCTTTGAAATGTAACAGGTCATTAAGGAATTTGTAGTTACAAAGTACAGACACTTGCTCCTGACAGTAAGCATGGCCACTTCTGTTAACAGAGCGAAACCATAACCGCTCCTTCCACCTTGCCCCTACTCCAAAACAGCAAAAATCCTGATTAACAGCCAGGATAAATATGGCAGCCAACCAAAACACTATCCAACATGAAGTTTGGTCAAGCTATAAAACTGCCAGCAAAAAACCCAGAAGCAAAGCCTGACACTGAATTTTAAGTTTAGAATAATAGTCGAACCCAAAGAAATATGAATCTGATAACCGCTAAGGAAGGAGTCTGGGATTTTCATTAGTGACTTGCATGGAAGGGGTGGGTTTGCTGGTGGGAGGTGGGATGCGTAACAGCACAGTGGTGAAATGTAAAAGGGGGCAGAATGGTTCAAATTCTGAGAAGGAAACAGGAGGGGGGTAGTGTATTTGTTTTAAGAGGCAATTTTACGTGAAGTCACACAAGTGGTTGAAAGACTCACTGTTGTTGCAAGTTCTAGGCTGGCCTGCTCTGATACGGCATAGAAGTTCTTCTGTTTGTGTAAGGAGAATGGGTGTGTGCTCAGCACCCACAGTAATTAATGGGCTGTACACAAAGTCATTTTTCCCTCAACTCCTAATTTATTTCTTTTTTTTTGAGGAAAAGCCTGTGACCCTATCATATAATTGAAAGTCAAATGCCTCAAGGTAAATCAAATAATGAGAAGGATATTTCCTTTGCTTTAAAAATTTCACTCGCAAAAAAAAAAAACAACAAAAAAAAAAAAAAAAAAACAAAAAAAAAACCCACCAAAAAAAGACCCACAACCTCAAGCTTCCAAAAACTTGGAGGTGGTTTACTTGTTTTTTTCTGGCTGAAAAGATCATTGCATAGCTGGCCCTTGTGCATTTTGACTTTGTGACACTCAGGTTTTAGTCATGCTTAGCCTATCTGAAAAATAATAGTAGTAATAAAGCAGTTATTATATAACAACGGCAGATTTAACCACAAGCAGACAGGACATTGCCTCACAGCCTCTTCTCTGTAATGAGCATCGGTTATTTTGGTTGCTATTTTCTGCTCTGCAAAGGGTTTGAAAGCATTTACACATAACTCCTGGCAGCAGTTCCACCCCTTAAATGATATTTCCAACATAGCCAAATACATATTGCTCAACTAGGAAGGATTAAACTGTTGATAGTCTACCTGCTGCATGTATGTGTATATGTGTGTAGATGGAAGTGCAGAAGTTAATTTTCTATGCATCTGTGTATATTTCATATGGTCATAATGCGCCAGTGATAGGGAGTGTGATTGTTATCTGTGATTTTTGCAGTGAACCAGAGAAGTCCTCTCTTTGTGTTACACAGCATCGTGCCAGACTGTTTATGCACAATTTCCTAAAGCCCTAAAACTCAGCTCTGGTGTTTAAAGGCCAAAGCAAAAGCTGTTTTTAGTGGAAAGAAGCTGACAAAATCTTTTTATTAAGGTTCTTTAGCTATATTTTGAGGGTCTATTTAAAAACAAAATCCATTCACACTTAATTAGTGAAATTTTTACTTGAAGAAAAAAGGGCAAAAGAGTAATATAATGTATAAAGGAAAAAACTGAAGTTGGGGGGGAGGGGTGTGATTTATATTTTATGTAGTTTTCTTCATAAAACTAGACCTCACTGGATGCTTAGGAAGAGCAAACTGGAAACAAGGTATGTATGTTCAATAAGATGCTGCATGCATTTGTGCTGATACACAGTGGGTTTGTGCAGCTTCAAGGAACCACTAGCTCCCTCTCACCTCAGAAATCCTCAAAGGCAGTTGAAAGCAGATCCCCAGTTTTCTGAAGATGCCATTATTCGATGATAGGGTGCTAGAGAACAGTACCTGTCGAGCCTCCGTTTGCCCCGGTGTCTGTTCTGTAAGCGCAGGGGTAACGCACAAGAGGCAATTGGTTCTGAGCAATCAAAACCGCATCGGCTACTATATTGGATTTATTAACCTCTGAAGGTTCAGAGGTCTCTGTGTAACCCCTCATGGTACTCACTCATGCTAAATAATTCCATTTTTATAGAAAATCTATGAGAACCTTTTCTAAGCATTTTCAAAGCTATCCTATAGAGTTTAACAAAGTCCCACCGTGGACTGCTCCACACTAGTTTACAGATCCTACTCATCCTCTGCTCAATGTCAGACTATTTTTCAGTAAAGAGGTAGACAGTGGTTTCTGTGTCAATACAGTTTCCTAGTGGACTTTTCACAGATTTACAGATGCAACAGGAATTTAAACTGTAGAAGATGCTACTGCAGTGCTGCTGACAAAAGAGCAACACTCCTGGAAAAGTGAGAAATGGAGGGAAAAGTGGAATATGTCCCAGGTTTGTCTCCAGGGTGTCATCTGGCACCATACTTCTCCCCTAGCCTGACACAGAGTGCAGGGAAGACAAACGAAATCGTGGGAGCCGTATCATGATGTTACACTACCATGTTCCCCTATCCAGCTCTGCTCTCAAGCCCACAGATACTCTGCAGGAATGATGTTTTTTCCTAGAACATCTGGATCTCACTGAAGGCTTTTGAAGCAGAGCTGTGACAAATACGCTATTGACACTGGCAGCTACAGAGATGTGAGCATGTTTCTGTCAGAGGGCTGCTGGAGATGATCAGCATGATAAATCGTTTCTCATTATCCCAAAAAAGAAAGACTTTAGGTAAATGCTCTCTTCTTTCATATCAATAAGGAAAAGGCATCAGCATGAAAGGACTACTAATATTAAGGACCAGTAAAAGTAAAATAACAATTACGGTAAAAATATATATGTCTGTCCGGTCATGCTTTAGCAGTGAGCGCCAGCAGGCATGGTCGAGACTGGGAACCATACAGGAGATGCCTGTAGCTAAACCACGTCTTCCTTAACAGCTATGGAACATCTTCAAGATGCAGATGTTCATCGTCATTCTGTAAGAGTTAGGTGAGAGTAAATCCAAAGATTCGCAGAAATCTTTTCAACCACACAAGAACATTTTCCCACACCATCATCTGTTCAGCTAGGCTGTTTGATCTGGGTGAAATTACCCCTTTTTGTTTCAGGGACAAAAGTTAAGAATGGTATTTTTATTTTAAAAGCAGTTTGGAAAATACATCCGCTAGTATATACAACTGCAGGCAGCAGGGGCACTAAGTATATGAACAGTGAGTGAACAGCTTTCTCGGAAAACATCTGTGGATGACAGACATTCCACCCCCACCTCCCCCACCCCCAAAAACTGGACACTTGGATGGCTACTTATCAAATATAACCCAAAACAGCTGCAACCAGATAGACTGAGCCAAACACGAGCTTCTGCTGAACCTACTGGAAACTGTGTCACCTGACAATCGCCTGACTGAAGATCATTTTACAGGGCGGGCTACCAGCCCGGGTACACTCACGCATCAGCTACCTGGGGGCCAACCCCTGCAAAAGGTACAGTGTAGAGGAATGAAGCTGGGTTAATTAGCATTGATAATATACAGCTGTGGGCTGGCTTCAGGGGCGGTGGGTTGGCTGATGTAGATAAGGTGCAGGTGTGGCTGGTTAAGTTAAGTGGTTGAGAGCCGATGAAGAGGGAGCAGTTGAGAAAGCAGCAGAGGGAGAAGGAAGAGAGGAGTGGGCCCTGGATGAGGTGAGGAGAAAGCAGCAGAGGGACTGTATGCTGGTATGAGATGGTAAAGGGCCATGTTGCAGCCAGCTAGTTTGGAGAGTGGTGCAACAATTGTACAGCATCTGATATTCCCACCAAAACCTCTATGGTGCCAGGGTTTACAAGGGTTATTAGCAACACCTTCCCCTGACCATAAGATGGGACTTCACATGCATTTGGATCTTTGCTCTCATATGCAGGTATGGAGCTGTGAGCAGACCCCGAGGCCATGTGTAAGGAGGCAGGGCTCTGCCTGGTGCTCCTGCAGGTAATTTGCAGACTGGGTCTTGTTTACCAGCTCCCCACCCGCACCAGGGGCTGTGTGTGGGGAAGCACTGCTGGAAGGGGATGGCAGAAGCTTCTCTCACCTCCCTGTCCCCTGTGGGGAAATGAACGTCTTGGGTGTTGGGAATGAGTGTCTTGTGTGTGGGTCATCTTGCAGTTCTGTGACTTGTGCTTGGCCTTGGAGCTTTTGTGCTCTGTGGAAATGCGCAACAGAAGCCTACAACATCCCATATTCCCCCTTAAATCAGATAATCCACCAAAAACATTAGTTGGATCATTCAGAGACAGCTAGAAAGGCTAGTGAGTGCTGGGGTCTGATCCTGCTCCCCTCGCAGTGCCCAGAGATCCACTGTGGGCTGTATTAAATAACACCGTGACAGAAAAGTCTACTCCCATGTTTCTGCCCAGCTGCAGTAACCAGGACTGTATCTATCCAGACACAATAGTGTCCTTCCATAGCACACACCTCTGCTTTCAGAGATCAGGCATCTTCAGGCGACCCAAGCACAGTGTGTTCAGAAAGCAGAGAGGTGGGTGCAGAATTTAACCCCCCTTGACAGACTATGCAGAGCTTCCTGGGATGCCTTTATAACAATTAGCTGTGGTTCAAGCTTCTTATTCCTTGTTTTGGTCCCCCTCAGAAGCATTTTTGAATGATTGACCAGAATATGTTCAACTGCCATTGATCCTGACTGTTAGATGGAGGAAAAGTCACACAGACATTTACTCTACACACGTCTGTAAATCCACCTGCCCTTGATGTTTCACTCATTGACCAAAACCAATAGTGCATTGGGGTTCTCCCTTTCTCTCTTGCCTCCATTTTCTATTTTCTTACTAAAAAGCACGTCTTGTATCTCATAGACACACCTGTATACGTTGGTGATACTACTTTGTAGAAATATTCCTGCACTGTGCTATTTCTTGACGATGCATACTTGCAGTACAGTCCTTACATAGCCCTCTAGACCCTACCAGTCTTCCAGCTGAAGGAACTGCAGCCCCTAAATTGTAACATTTAGGACAGGCCTCATGTCACACGTGAATTTCAGTCTCCTGCAAGTACAGTGCTGAATTTAAACTTTTGCCCTGCAAAACCTCAGCTTTCATGATGTTTTGCATTGCAAATCTTCCACCAGAAAATCCAAATTCAATCATGTATTTTAGTAGGTGATGACACAACTTGAGCAATATAACTTTCCAACATGAAAATATTGAAATAAAATAATAATAAAAAAGCTTTCTATTGTACTTTATTCCTCTCATGGAGAAAAACACACTAGAGCTTTTCTCCCCCTGTTCTTTCCAAGGCTGTTGGTTGGTATCATATGGGCTACAGATTTATCAAACTCTGCCAAGTGTTTTCTTTGTTTTTAAATAATAAAGAAGCACTTTTTCAGCAGCTGAACTTGTGAAAGACCTAGTGAAAGTTTATGAGAGATAAAAAATTGTGTGCAAGGATGTTGACAAAATTACTCCACACAAAATCTCAGATGTCTACTACTGGACTTTGATGTTTACTAACGCATAGACATACACAAGACCCCAGCGGGGTACCCAGGGGTGCGAAGTACCCGTAGGCCAGAATCAATAAGGATCCACAGCTCTTAGAGTGTTTTGGATCACCCAGGTACTTTTTGATAGGGAAAAATAATGATTGTTATTATAAATAAATAAAAATGGTTGGCATGGCTTCTTCTAATAGTATAACACCTATAACATCCAGTGTGCAATCCAGGCATGCCCATACTTAATCTTTCTTTAGAAGATACCTGTGCAGACAAGCTTTAGAAATATTTTTTTAAAAAATCCTAAACCGCCTTGGAAACTTCTTCCAAACACAGGCATTCTTATGCTGTACCTCTCCGTTAAGCTCAGGGATGAGCCTTCCAAACTGAGATCTCCCTTATGGAAATTTCATTTTGCGAAAGATTAAGACCATACCAAAACTCTTCAGGGTCTTTATATCTCTACAGGAGAACTGAAGCCCACGAGGTCAGTCTGGCCCTCCAGCTGTTTTCAAGAATTATATCATCTATCATCCAGGGAAAGGAAAAGATACCATGTGACTAAAATGCACCCATCCTACTGCAAAGGGAAATACCAAGACTGGGATCAGTGTGTGCTCAAGCTGTAAGCCCTCCTTGCACAAGATGTTTGCCAAGGACCTGCAAAGAGTGGACCGCCAAGTGCAAACTTAAGTCTGTTTTGTCAGCATGTGTGAAGCAAGACCTAAATATAGCAGATAAAATGTTCTTCATGAAAGACTCACCATGCTGTGATTACAGATCACCTCGCTCCAAGCATTAAACCAAGAGAGCACCGGGGACTGTTTTTCTCATGCTTTACCCAATCTGCTCAACTGACACAGAATCTGCAAAATACACTTTTCAGTCTTGACATGCCAACAAAGCACTTTTAATTTTGGCTCCAGTTCAAACCCGGTGCTAGTTATCTGATACTTTGCATGGAGTCATCATATTTTCTTCCTCACACACACTTTTCATTCCTGCATAAGCTTTAACTAACCTCTTCATAAATCTGGGAGTTTGGCGAGCTTTCTGTTTTAAACCTTGAAGTCTGCAGGTTGTTTGACAAGTGCTCTACACTTGACAGCACCTTTTTAAGTTTGACAGCTTCAGCTTCCAAAGATACAGCACTAAACCACTGAACTCACTTGGTTTGTTCCATTCAGTTCAAGATCATTTTACCAAGCTTGGCAAAAGCATCTGAAAAATAAATTTACCAGGAGACACATGCAAGTCAAGCAATTCACATTCTGCAGCTTATTTACTAGTTAGCCCTGAACAGTAGCCAGCTAACTTCTACCTAATCCCTAATAAGGTTGTTTTTTCTCCCTCCCATCAAAAATCCAGCACTCTGACCTTAATACGAAGTGATGGATTAATGTTACACATGCTGTTCTTAAACCTCAGTCACCCTCTGCTATGACAGCAGGATTAGAAGGGAAAGCATGGACTGAAGGTACCCAGCATATTCAGTGATTTAATTGTCTGAGCTTCTGGTGCGCAGGCTTAACTTTAGCTTAAATAATGTCTTTTTCCCATCAAAAGAGGTCTGTTTGAAATTAATTCCTTTCACTGAAGCCCCAAGTAGAACACTCAGTTTTTAAGATACTTTGTGCACGAAGGAGATCCCCAAACGTTAATCTGAACCTGTTTGCTGTGGCCACTTTCTGCATCTTGTTTTGGAGATGTCTTGATCAATTAGTGCAATGTCACAGTTACACGTAGTTATTGTATCTCCAGCTGCAAGCTGTTAATAATAAACTTACCCACAGGACAAACCTGCCATATGGTTGATGGTCAAGCAAGGCTAAAATATGCATTAGGAAAAAAATGCAACTGTCAACATGAAGCTGGATATGGCTTATTGGATTTGATGAGGGCATCTGACAGCAATGTTTCTTTTAGCAACATTCTGTATTGTAGGTCAGGAATCTGCCTACTGTGGAATATTTGTCATAGGAAGACAAGAAAAGAAAAAACAAGGAAACATTTGTGAAATGGAGAATACAGGGTAGGTTAGTGGTGGCTGATTTTTTTTCTAAGAAGGGAGGGAGGAGGGAGTGTTGGTCTGAGGGGTTTTTGTAAAAATGATTTGCTAAAGAAAGCCTTGTTCAAATTTTTTTTTTCACAATCAAGGGAGATCAGCTGCACATGATGAGAAAACAAAACATAATTTTCCTTGCAGATATAAAGAAACTGGACTGTCACATAAAACATGAGTTATAGAGGAAAATACCCAAAGTCTATCTGGTGGTAGTTATATTCTCAGATTATAGTTTCTTTGTGCTTGGAAAAAAGCTCAGCATTTGGGTATTTTTTGTAACTTTTGACATCTATTCTAGCCACTCAATGAGTGGCACCTGGCACCGGTTTCTTGCCTCATTGATAACATCAGTGCAGCAAATACTTCCTTTGGCTTGATAAAAGCCGAAGGTACCCCAGCTAGGTTTGCCTTTAGACATGTTAGACATGTCTAATTAGACAGGTAGAACATTAGACATTAGGTCAAAGAATGACGTGAAAGTAAAAGCAAGCGCTCCTGTCTATTTTGTGGAGGCCTTCAGGTCCTTCCCCCTTGCCTCATCAAAGGTCACCCCCCAGTAACTGCACTTCATTTATGAATTGGAGGGTATGCAAACAGTTTCATTCCATATTACTGTCACTTTTATCAATAGGAGCAGAAACCAAACTAATTGCTATTCTAAGAGCAATTGTGCAGGGAAGACCTTATTAAAAGTCCCAGACTCCTGTTTACACGCAGTAAGGCTTGATTTGATTAGTTGGTAATTAGAAGCACACTGTTAATTATGCAATTTGAAAGGGATAGCTGGGAGTCACAGTTCCCAGGAGAATTCTCTAATATATGGGAAAGCATTATTTTTTATTAGACTTTGCTATCAAGACCTTGTTCTTGCAAACGCTTCTGCAGGGCTCAACTTTAACAGGTTGTCACTGGTCCCTCTGACTTTCATGAGTCATTCCCAACCTCATGATCTGCATGCATCTTTGACAGGACTGGGCTGGAGGTACCAAAAATCACTTCCCAGCTCCTAGTTGCTTCTCCAGATTTTCCAAATATATTTCTCACAGAGATGATTTCTCCATGATATGGCAAACATAAAAAATAAGGGTAATCCTTCTGGGTAGTTTCGAAACACTGGGCCTTTGCTGTGCATACCACTAGATAAACAGGACTGCTTTGATGCTAACCTCAGAACTCGGTCTAAAACTGATGATATTAAAACACTTTTCTTCTAAACATATCCCCACTTTGCATTAGGGTGTCTCTCTCCACTTAATTCAGGCTGATATTCAAGCCAGGCCAGGTATTCAGCCTACTGTCTTCTGGGATGAAGGGATACTGTGTGTTCAAAAACAGGGGTTTTTTTATTGCAGACTTACTGTGAGGAGCTTGGTAATAAAAAACATAAACTGTTGGGGTTTTTCTGGGCTTAAAAATATTTTTGGTGGAAACGAAGAGTCTAGATGAATCCAGGCCCTTTCTTTTTCTTTTCACAGTTTAAAAAATGTAGAGGCAAAATTAAGACTGTGGACTCAAACCAATTTTGAACCCATGTGCCACCAGCTGTTTTTATGGGTTATTCCTGAATGACCTATATGTTAGCACATTTTTTTCTTCCAGCTCATAGATTTGTACCGTGGCATAAACAGCAAAGAAAGGTCCCCATTAAAAAGACAAGGGAAGCAACCAATAAGAAAGGCCTCAGAGTCAGAGTTCAAAAAGAAGAAATAAAATGTTCAGTAGATGGAGAAAAACAAATCTTTTGAATTAAAATCAAGGGGATAGTGAGGACTGAGAGGAGAACAGAACATGACAAGATTAAGTATTGTGTGAGCCAAACATACCTGAAGCCAGTGGAGTGCTAAGAACAGGGAATTAGCCCTAGTTTATGTTACACAATTTTTTTTTCTTGCTATTTCCAACAGAAGAAACATGCTTACTTTGATCACAGAAAGTTAATTAAATACACCAATTCTTGGTAGCATATTTATGAACCATCACTTACATTAACAACAGCTTCATGTATATACACAGTAACTCATTTGTAAATCGCCGCTTGCTTGTTGTTGCTCCATATTTTTTCATTATTTCATCCTACCTGCTTTGTCTGAAGGGAAAGTGTGTCTGTAACACATCTGATCTTCGTGATAGCCCTAATTTAGGTGTTACGCATATATGTTTTCTGTGGCTTTCTGGGCCACCCATCTATTAAATGTCCTGCCACTTGGCTGTTTTACATGATGTCAGCTCATGATCTGGCTTTTTTTACTCTGTCACCAAATCCTGACTTCTTAAAACATTAAATAAAATGTTTCTTTCAGGGTTAATTATTTCGGACTGTGACAGAAACCAGCACCCATAAAGTCTGTTGACATAAAAAGAGTAGATGTGAAAATAAAAATGTATGCACGTCTACACTGAGCTCCTGAGCTAATGCATTGAGTTTTGAATCTTGACAGAAACTTGGCCTCCATCAGTCTTGACTCTGTTTAAGTGACAGGATGGCTGGCAGCACTCACCAGTGCTTGCAGGATGTACTAATATTTACAAGCAAGAGAAGGTCTCTGGCTTTGTTGAAATAACACCACTTTCTTAATTTGACTGCTGCTCCATAGCAGACCTTAACAAACAGCTACCAAGGGAGAAGGTAAAGGACCGAGCTTTCATCAAACGCTAATGTTTACCTTAAACTGAAAAAGTCACAATTATATTAAACAGATTTCTGAGGGCAAAGTATAAATAATGATATCATTCTTCTGGAATATCATGCTCGGGATGACAATGTAAACACTAAGGAGTTCCAAAAGCAAAATGCAAAAGGGAAAAAACATTATATTGGACAAGATTTCTTCACAATAAACGAGCAAAAAATGCTTGCAAGTTGCCTGTCCGGTACTAAGCTGCACAATGCATGCGTTGTATGGGTATGGGTGGGGGAGAAGTGAAACGTATCTGGCATTTCCTTTCGACGAGTTGTTAAGACAGGAGCAATTGCAAAGTTTAAATTAGGTTTCAACTTTGTGTCTGAAGTCAGCTGAAGCTTCAGAGCAATTTAACCTCACACTTCCATTCCTGCTTAATCTTTGAAATAAGCACATAAAATATACAGGATTAATGTAATTGCTTTACACTGATAACGTTTCTATTCCTCTGAAAGGATGGCAGTATTGCTTGGTGGAATGCTGTGGGATTTACTGTGATATACTACTGGCTGTGTTTCTATATACGTCTGTACTGACTAGGTTAGTAATATATACAGTAAATGTAAATTATGCATTGCTGTGTGTAAGTTATATAAGTTATCGCATATAAAGAATTTGCATGACCTCAGTCAACCAAATGACTCTCAATTTATAAAGCAATTGCTCTCTCCACAGCCCTGTGCAGTGAAGAAAGAAAAAGCAGGGAAACAAAGACTGCGGAGAATGTGTGGGTTTGCCCAAGATCTTACAGTAAAACAACAGCACCATGCTCAGGTACATCTGGACTATAGGAAATACATGGACTACTGCAAAGAACGTCTGGCTGCAAACCAGCTCTGCCGAAATTCAAAAAGACATTGCCTGTGATGTTAATAGGCCAGCTTAATTTTGTACCCCCCAGTCCCTGCACACACAGGACCATTGAAGTCACTGGAATTCCCTCCACTGAAACCAGTGTGAATTTGGCCTGTTGTGTCCGAAGGGCAATTTTACACTGAGAGCATTTGATTTTGATACACATTAAGATGGAAAAAAATCTGTGAAGGGGTAATTTTGCATTGATATATACCAACAGAAAATGAGAGTAGGATAACAAACCAACAAAAACCCTACTCACAGTGTCTGGAAGGTTCCAGCATGCTGTATATAATTAGAAATGTGTACTGCTAAATAAAATAATCACAGAAGTCTTCAGCTGCCATTTATAGCAAAATAGGTAAAAAGGCCTTTTGCTTTTCTGTGTGGGGAAATCAGACAGAGGAAGGGGCACAGCCCAGGCAAGGGAAGCGGGTGGTGCTGTACTGTGGGGCACTGTCCCCAACGCCCCCAGTGAGGACCCGGGGAGCAGCACAATGTCAATGGGTACCTTGTCTTCCACATTTCCACTCACAGCCAGGCAGCAAGACTCCTCCTAGTTACGCGTAGCTAGAAGTTTGGATCTTTTATCCTAGTGGTCAGATGTTAATGCTTTCTCTGCTGGGAAAAAAATAATCTTAAAATGGAAAAGAAGTGGTCTCAGGTGTTGAGCTGTTCAGCTAAACATGGTGAAATACACAGCCTAAGGAATGAAATAATGAAGCTATCACTGCTGCTGGGGGTGAGATTCACAAGTTATTAGTCTCACTGGGTGTTGCCAGCTATGATTTACTGAAGTTTCATCCTCTGGGTGGAGATGTTTTAGATCCCAACTCTTCAGTGCCATATAATATGCCACTATAACCTTTGGCATGTATACTTAACACTATCTGCTTATTTCCTTGTTCACTCTATCAGTTTTCAGGCACCGTAAGTCTAATTTTCATCCCAGTATTTTTTTTCTATTTTACCCTGATAATTGGTGGTAGCTTCAATGCAAATCGCCATGAAACTGTGAAATCTGTTAAACCTTTGGAAAACCACCCCCAGAGAAGTCTTGGACATTCCATTGTATGAGCATTTAAAAAGACTAGTTGTGGGTAGTCAGAGGAGAGAGTATTGAGACACCTAAACAAGTGAATGTGGCACAGATGCTGCATACAGGGATGAAGACATGACCACAGCAAAATACCACCTCGTACATTGGCTGAACCGTATCACCAGGACCTCTGAAAAGCAGGTCATTTTCAAGCAGGCGTGATGAATTCAGATGTTTAAGTCTCTTATCTTTGAAGCTGTGAATCAGTACAGTGAGAAGAGTATGACCTTCACAGAAGTTTGTGGTGCATTCACTTTTAAGATCTTGACCACCACTTTGGATGGCCTCTTGAATGCGTTGTCACTCACACATCTCCCTAACACCCAGCAGCATTTTTATTTCTGAAATTGCTCTAACTTCTTCCCTCTCCTGTGAATGGAAGTGAGGGTCCTGAATGGGAGTCAGAGTTTTCTTTATGTTTCCCTCATGGTACTTTCAAGCAGACTTTTTTTCTTGCATCTTATTTGGGGTCACCATAGTGAGCTTTTGCTGCTTTCCAGGACAGTTTTCATAAACGCTATTGGGGCATGAACTTAAAAAGGGCTTTAAACACCTGGTCTTTCAGCAGTCTTTTTCTCTGTACTTCTAGCTCTTTCCGTCATAGGATTACAGCAACTGTAGCTGTGAAAAAGACTCACTTTTTCCCTTCTGCTTTTAGTAGTGTAATTTCAAGCCAAATCCTGTGACACTGTGAAGCATCTACAGTTCCTATGGATTTCAGTGTAGAAATACATTCTCGGTATTTCTTAGTATTTCAGAGTTGATTTTGACAACTTGGAAGTTTGCAGACTGGGAATTAATATTCAGTGTGCTCCTAGCCTAACGCAGCCTTGGAACCAAAAAGGCTCTTCATGTTTGTATGACTTTTTTGTAAGTTTTCATTATGAGAATGATTAGGAAACTAAAACCTAACTTAAATGGCCCCACACAGTACACGGTTTTGAAGCTAGACTTCTTCTATGAAATCAAGAAGAAGGAATTGTGTGAGCATAAACCATAGCCAGTAAATTTGCTTAACTGGCACCAGCACCCTGGCAAGACTGCCTTTCAGATGCAAAACATTTCAGTTAGAGAATAATGCCTCACTCAAAATCCGGGACTTTGTATGATGTTACTCGCTGTAAAATGTGGCTCTTCCTTATGAAATATCTTTTCTCTAGCTACAGTTACAGAAGTGCCATCTTGGTTTAAGCACCATTGTTATAAGTTATTAAAAAGCTGACATGATTTCCTTGAGGGTTACCCTGAGGGCACAGCTGTTCCCATACTTTGGGTTGTTTTGCTGAACGTTAGGACATAAAGCTATAGCACCTTTCAGCCCAAGGCACCCCATACGTGCCATCAGCACTGTTGTGTCTACGTAGAAATGGCACTGCAGTGACTGCAGGACAGTGCAAGCTGTCGTCAATGACTGTTCTTAGATCAAGCCATTAAGTGCCCCCATAGAACTGGGGTCTTTAAAAGCATGTGATGGAAAGTGCAAGTGTTAATCTTAAAAAATTGTTCTTAAGATTAAAATTTGTAAAATTACGTCTTGTAAAACTTTATTAAGTTAATACTGTAACAAAGTGATGGTTTTATATGTGCTTCTTCTAAATGCACAGTTACTTCAAAAGTGAAAAAACTAGGACTATCCACACACACACACACACTTTTTGTCCTTAGCAAAGACCAAAGGTTACCTTTCTTTTTCATCCTCAACATTTGACTTGCAGTCAGGAAGGAAAAACAATTTTAAAATCCCTTGAGGAAAAAAGCAAGGAGCATAGATTTCAATTTTATTGCTGTTAAACCTTTTATGCCCAAAACTGAAGTATTTGAGTGTTCATAGAGCTCTGTGTTTCATGATATTGATTGGATAGCTAGATCTCTCTTTATAGAAACATTGTTTTATTGGTTAAAACATTGAATTGCAAAAATTATTCATTTTTGAGTGATCAAAATATGTAATTCTTCATTCTAATAAAATGTTGAATACCGGCTGCAATACACTTTATAGTAGTAGTGCCTCTGGTAGGATCTGACAATCCAAACTTGTTTTCGTAGATGTCCTGGAGTCAAGGTTAATGCACCAGAGCCGTAACCAGTGTGTAATACCAGCTGACACAATACGATAATCTTGTAGCAGCAGCACAGGACTGTAGCAGCAGAGAGATTGCTCTTCCAAGCTACGAATACCGCCTGTACTTCACAGAAGGCTTCCCTACATACCAGTCTAGTTTCCAACCAAGGTATTATTGGAAAGGAAGAAAAAAAAAAGGTATGATTAAAACAGAAAAAAAAAAAGTATCTTTCCCCAAAATAATTGACAGTAAAACAGAAGATATAAGTCCTTATAATGATCCTCCTAAAGAAATTGAAAATTTTTCACTGGAGACTTTTTCTTCCCCATCTATAATATCCCCCTTCCTGCAATGCCCATCCCAAGCTTGACATCGTGTGACGTGACTGCTGATTCCTGTCTACTCATCACCACCAGCATTGTACTTGCAACAGGTTCATATTTTACAATAGGATTTGTTTTACTCTCATTTTACTGGCATACTTTGACAAAAGTCTTGGATTTTCATCTAATTGAAAAGAGACACTTATCTTTAAGGTTGTGCGCAATGTAAAGACAGTTTTCTTTCTCCAAAGGTGTCTGCTACAAAAATGGCCACTCTAATAATACGCTTTGCTAAATTACCCTTCTGTTTTCAGCCCACTGTAAGGTCCTTGGTTTTATTAATCTGATGCCCATTTCCACAGTGTCAGAGCTATCCTCAGGATGACCCATTCAACATTCCAGTAAGAAATTTCTTCTCTTTGCTACACTTTCTTGCTGCCCCTTACCTGGGACATAAAATCAGTTAGCTGGAAAAGGTTGTAAAAAAGAGTGACATTTTGCAACAACCCTTCCTAAAAGTGGCCAAGTTTGTGCTTTCTCACGTTTTGCAGGGAATCAATTCAGAAAGTTTGGAGCCACCATTGAGAAAATTCTTCCCCCAGCAACCAGACTCTGCAGAGCTGGAGATGCCAGGTTCAATGAGCACAGGCGGCTGAGTGGGCTCTCCTTTGCTTGTCCGTAGGGAGTCCCACCTGCCTTGTCTTAAAGCTGACGGGAGGGTTTCTGTGCCATGTCATATGGCAGATTCATTACAGGATTGAGAATTTCAGGAAAAGATAAGCTTCAGCCAGAAAGAACATTCATTTCAGTATGACAGGGAAAGTAACAAGACTCCAGAATAGAATGGTCATTTAAGACAAAATAAAAACCACAGGTTTTGTTTAAGTGAGTTTTGTCTTTAAGAAGTAAATACTTTAGGTAACATCAACTTTAGCATTGTTAAATCAGGAGGATTATCTTCAGTTCCCTTCTAACAGTCAGGATGCTTGTCCTAAAAGTTCACTGCTTGAGTTGTCCAGTGTTGCTTTGGAAGAGTCAGAGTGGTTGAAAAAAACAGACCATTTCTCCAAATCATAAGTCTTGTTTTGTTTCAAAGCTGAAAATAATATTATTTAAAAAAAAAAAAACAAACGACAAACGAAACCACACACAGGAAAAAAAAAAAGAAGAAAAAGAAAAGAAGAAAAAGCAGAGATAGAAAGAAAGACCTTGCCAAGGCATCTTTGATAATAATATCTTCCTCAGAGATGCATGATAAAGGGATTTCCTAAATTTCCTCAGCAGAACTGTTTGCTTTTCATCTATCACTAACCTCTAGAGTTGTCTGCAGAACTGCAATTAAAACAAAATTTTGACAAAGTTTTTGAGAGGATGGGGTTATTTTTTCCTTTATTTCAATTCATTCTTGCAGGCAGAAGAGTTTATTAATAGGTTATTTGCAGTTATAGCTTCCTAGTTATTTGGAGAAGGAAAATATGAACAAAAACATAGGAGCATTTTGCATATAGAATGGGAAGTCAGATTTTGCCTAGTTTGTTTACAGATTATTTCCCCAAAAACTGAAGGTGAGGGGATTCCCAGTAGGTAGGCTGGGAGGAAGGTTTAGACTACAAGAAGTCCTGACCTGCCCCTCCTCTCCCTCGCTGCAGATCCATCTTTGGGGTACACTTTGCAGGGCAGGATTTGCTCTCTGCATCAAACGCCTCTTCTGAGTTGCAATTTTGTGTGGAAAAAAACTGGTGTGGAAAAGTGTCAGCTATCTTCCAGGAGCTGCCTCCCACAAAGCTCTTTGATCTGCCTTCACAGTCCTTACCTATTTACAGGTTAATCACTGCTAACAAATATTAATGAAATAGGAAAAGAAGTGCTTGCTGCCTTGTATCTAAACCAGTGTGGCCAGCAGGACCAGGGCAGTGACTGTCCCCCTGTACTGGGCACTGGTGATGCTGCACCTCGAATCTTGGGTTCAGCTTTGGGCCCCTCACCGCAGGAGGGACGTCAAGGTGCTGGAGCATGTCCAGAGCAGGACAGCAAAGCTGGTGACGGGGCTGGAGCACAAGTCTTATGAGGAGCAGCTGAGGGAACTGGGGGTGTTTAGCCCAGAGAAAAGGAGGCTCAGGGTGGTCCTTATCACTCTCTACAACTGAAAGGAGGTTGTGTTGAGGTGGGTGTCCCTCTCTTCTCCCAGGTAACAAGTGATAGGAAGTGATGAAACAGCCTCAAGTTGCACCAGGGGAGGTTCAGATTGGATATTAGGGAAAATTTCTTCCCCGAAAGGGTTCTCAAGCACTAGAACAGGCTGCCCAGGGAAGTGCTTGAGTAACCTTCCCTGGAGATATTTAAAAGATATTTAGATGTGGCCCTTAGGGACATGATTTAATGGTAGATTTGCAGTGCTAAGGTTTACAGTTGGACTTGATGATATTAAAGGTGTTTTCCAACCAAAGTGATTCTGTGATTCTATGATTCTGTATTTGTGTCACTACCCAGCATTTGATATTACCATCTCACCAGCAACTGCTTTGTCACTACACAGGAAAGCAAGAAAGGAGCGCTGGCACAGTGTCCTAGCACAAGAGTAAGTGGCCACTGCACCAGTTAGAATATGCTGTTCCAGATGGGAGACTGGTTAACTTAATAGCAGGCATCTGGAGGAAACCTAAGTAACAGAGATGTTAATTATTGCTAAACTTAATAGCACAAACTGAGGTGAAAACAATTGCAGTCATTCAAATTCAGCAGTAAACAGTTTAGTCCAGGAATAGGATATTATATGAAAGGGTCTCTTTCAATGGCACCAGAGTTACACCAATAAATGTGAAGCTGTGGCTGTAGCAATGACAGAAATACAAAAACACCAGTGAGCAACACTGCCTGTGGATGGTTGGCAGGGGTCCTTGACTGACCAGCACGCATCTTGTTCTAGGATTGGAGATTATACGTGCCCCTTCTCATACGTTTCCTAAACCATAACATTCTGTTAGTAAATGCAAGGGAAGATGATAAACTGGACACAGGTCACACTGTGCTTGTTAAGACTCCTGGCTGCAATGCTTCCACCTTTGCTCTGTGTGCATGACTGTGAGATGCCAGAGATCTATTTGATATCAAAGGTGAGGCGGACAGGCTTCTCTTGGCCTCCCTACATGCTTTGTCTCCTCTCGCTTCAACATACAGTGTTGAAAGAGTTACTCTGCCAGCAGCCAGGTTCAGCTGATGGCAGGATGAATGTGCATACTGCTGCCTTCAGCTGCCCGTTCAGCACTCTGCTACTTCTCCAGCTGCCAGCTTCCACTTCAGCTTCTCCTCAGCTTGCTTCGGCTACTTAACGAGAAGACAGTCTGTGTCTTTGGTTGTAAGAATTTTGGGGAGCAGACAAATGCTTCCTGGGTCTTCATACAGCACCGATCATCAGAGGAACTCATGCTGGTTTCATGCACTGTTTTTCATACCACTGCAAACAAACAAGACATACCTTGATAAATGCCCTAAGTAAACATCCGAGAGTACTGACAAGGACTGGGACCCTCATCCTCTCCGTCTGTATCTTAGCTCTCTCTATCAGTGTCTTCACTGCCAATTCACGACAGAGGAAATCCAAGAGCTTGGACCTTAGGAAACCCAAGTCTGCCCCAGGTTTTCTCAGCAAGCCTTGTGGGAGGTTGGCTCCCCGGTAGCTTTGCCCAGAGGCAGTAAAATGCACTATTCCCTTTGCTCACCAGGGAACATAATGGACAGGGGGGGATGGAAACTCCATCAGAAGACCCGCCAGGGTTTATTCTAGAACAGCCTCCAGACTAGATTTTGCTTTGCCTTCACAACCAGAATATTTATTTCAGGGAACAGGAAAGGGATTGAGGCCACACACTAAAATTTATGGGTTTGCCAAGGAGCAGAAAATTGTTGCTGTCCTTTTGGTGATTTAACCTGCATGGTACATGCCATTAAATCACAGGGGGACGAATCAAAAAGCAGCTTCTTCCCTGACATGTTTGGAAAGCTGAAATTCATACTGCTCCTCTGCAGCCCCTCTGTTCCCATTAGCCACTAGCTGAACCCCAGCACCCCGTGTTTCCTCTGAGCCCATCTCTACCGAGGACCTTTGCAATAGCAGAGCAGCATCTGCTGAGGCAGATGTGTGCTCAGAGGTTGAGGAGCACCTGCGGAAAGAGATAACAACTTCTCACAACGTTTTCCGCTCACAACAGGCAAAAAGAGGCCAGTCTGCATTTGGCAAGTAATAACTTTTAAAGCTAAATAAAACCTGCAGACCTCCACCGCCTGAAAAGCCATGGGAACTGCAGCACTATGAGCCACCTAGTAAATATACGAGCTGTCAGAGTCAGTGAACAGTAAGATATGAGTGAACTCTGTGCAGGCTGATGAACCAAAATTCTTAATGCATGCCTACTAAGATGTAAAAACTGGTTTATTTCTGGTGCCTGCCCATGCTATTGGCTCTGTCAAAGAAACACATAAAATGTTGCCTCCATAAATCTTGACAAATCCACAGGATAATCTACTCATACACGTAACCAAATGAAGCTTAGAAAAATACTGCTACCAAAGCTCACACTGGAATGATAGACCTTACGATGTTATGAATGGAAACATCAGGAACGTTGGGCTTGAGACAACCAGAGATCAATAAATATGAAAAGTAGATCATAATCTATGCAAACTATACTTAGCCTCTTCATATCAATAACAGTAACATATTTTTACCCTTTTTGTTATCAGTGAAACATTTTTTCCCTGTAGCTGGGTGTTTTAATATATAGATGATGCATTCTTTTCTAGGTTGTTGTTTAAAGTGTTGCCTTCTGATGGTTCATTTTAGCTCTAAAACCCTGAAAAAGTTTTACTTCCAGCTCTCAGATAAGTTTCAAGGTTGGGGATTTTTTGTTACTCAAATTCAAAATCTGTATCTAGCACGAGTTTGATTGCAAGTATTCACTCAAGAAGAATGTAAAATATATTGGACTATTTTTAATTCCAAGGCACTTCTGTTTGTAATTGTCTATCAGTGATCTTCACTCAATTGAGGACACGTAAACCACTGAAGAATCTGTCAAGATGGAACAAATCTATTTTGGTATTTGTTGTAGGAGAGGAAGCCTATTATTAAAAGCATCTACAAATTCCTTCTAGAAGACCCCATTTTCAATGGCTTAAATCCTCAGTAAACTATAACCAGTTAAGCTGAAACCCTCTGTGTCAGGTTCACATTCAGGTTTGTGTTTATGCAGGAGTTTTATACACAACAGTTTGGCCACCCTGCAAATAAAGCCATCAAAAAGAGCTTGTACCAGAACATTTAAAAGCCTCCAAAAATCCTTTCTGTGAGAAGCTATTGCTCACTTAACTTTGGAGTAGGAGACAAGCATGTCAGTCTCTTCCCCCTCTTGAGATGCACCTTTTGAATGTCCTGTGAAATTTTCTGCAAATTTGGTACACAGTGAGACTTTAAATGATTGCCAATCATGTCTGCTTAGGACAGAGCTAATGATCGGTGGCAAAAACTGCAAAATATGTGTGTCCTTGCTAAGCCTGCTGCATCTATCCAGCTCAGCATGGAGCTGGATACCCCCTCCAGAGCCAGCCGGGAAGGGTGAGCAGAGGTGGCCTGGTCCCACCGAGGGGGTGGCACTGAGCTGTGGTAGGGGCTGGCAGAGGGGGAGCCAGGGCCATGGCAGGCGCTGAGCCTGGCACAGGCACCTCAAAAGCAGGGAGCAAGAGACCTGCAGGAATGAAACAAAGCAAGGAGTAGTAGGGCAGAGAGACCCAGAGAGGAACACCAGCGCATCGGGTCTGGAGGGAATGGGTGGATGGGGCCAGCTCCAGCCAGAGCTGAAATGGATCCAAGGAGTCCTCCGCCTCTGCATTCCTCTGCTGTCAGCAAATACCTGTGAAAGCCATTAGCAAAGTGCAATTTTTTCAGGCGCTTCCCAACTTTAAAGTGATTGAATTTGCAACTTTAATATTCTTTCAGTACAGCTATGCTGTGTAACACATGCCAACGTAGCCCATTGGTACGTACACATATGATGTACAGATGCACATACATAAGTTTCGTATTTGAAATGCTACTAAAGCAGAAAGAGCAGCCATAACTATCTAAACTATTCACTTATGTGTCTCTGATCACACGGACATTCTGGGAAGATCAGAATTTAAAAAAATAAGATAAGGACAAATAAAATGGCATGATTTCTTTTCCATACAAAGATGTAACATTTTTGAAGAGCACCATGGCACAACTATAGGAGTGCATCTCAGACCACAGGTAATCAGTCTCCCAATGATACCGATCTCAGAAGAGGGCTTTTATAGCTCATCAGCTCCAAGAACTAACTGTTGAATGTAAAAATCCCTGGTTCTGCAGCCCACGCTTCTGTATTTCCAAAGCCTGAGGGGTGCATGGGATTAATTTTAAAATAAAGGCAATGGATCAGTAGGTCCAGCCATTCACAGAAAGACAAGTGATGCAATACCTTTAAAAATCAAACATATGGCTGGACTCAACAAGCCCCAGAAAAAACAATGGTTATTTTCTTAACTTAAAATATATGCTCTTACCAGCTATCTTGCAAAGCACAATTTAAAGGACCCAAATTGAGATTTTGCTCAAAAATAGGCTTACAGAAAGCAAAGATCAATAGAAGAACTTCAGATGTTCATTTTAAACTTAAATTGAAAACCATATTGTTTGAATTTACAAGAATTCATTACCATTTTTTGAACCCAAACAGCAGAGCACACAACAAATAGGAAGCGCAACAACTGGTCAAGTCACTGTAACAGAGCTAACAACACAGAAAACCAATATGCTTGGCATTAAGATGCAGCAAAGATACTCCTAAAAGACAATGCTTATGTGTAAATCTTAACGGCTTCGGACCCTTTTAATAACTACGGAGCTGGAATAATAATGTGCAGTTCTTAATATTTGCCAGGTAAGTCTTGATCCAAAGACATTTTCTAACCTAGATGAACCCCAAGGTCACTTGCTTCCAGGCCAAGGGGAAGGAGTGATTTGTGGGTATGTGGATGGCCACTGTCACTGGAAGCAACTGACTGCCACTGAAACCAGGTGAAACCCTGAAGGGTTGGCAGTTGGGACCAGCTAACTGGGCTTCCTTGGTGGCCACTGTGACAGTGAAGCAGATGCTGCTCAGTGTCCCGGTGTTGGGCAGGGTCTGGGGAGCCAAGCCCTGTGGCACCGCACCCCCACTTCACTGGAATCCCAGCCAGTTCCTGGAGCTGGGTAAGCAGCAGTGCCTAAGGAGGAATAATGCTTCCAATTAATTTAACCTGTATTTTTGATGGCAGCTTCTCAGCGTTTTAATTCAACATCACAGCTCATAGACTTTGCTTGGGTTTTCATTTTCGGTTCAAGTCCGTTTTGTGACAAATAGAGAAATATTTTGCTAAATGATTTCTGGAATGTGAGCTGTATTGATTAATCATTCCTAGTCCTAATTTAACACTTCTCCTCTATGATCAGATTGATGAGTCTAATTCACATTACAAGGAGGCATAATTGTGAGCCTGACTATTTCAGAGAAAGCAACCCACTAAAGCAAAGTTTGAATAAACAGGATTACAGCATTTTAAAGCATTTTAAATCTTCCTTTTCGGGTCTCATAACACTACCCTTCAGCAACATACCTAAAAATATTAAAGCTACTATAAAATTTATTAGCTGGGAACAGAGTATAAATGTGTTCCTTCTCTTACTGTGTATAACCCTGCTACTCCCGTGCTTGTTAACAAACAGTGTCTGATCCCATATAAAATGTGCTCGATACGTTATTACATTGTTGATTGTAATTTTTGTCAGCACCTGTGTGACTAGCATTGCATAATCACTTGTGTGCCTGATTCCTAGCTGAGAAGAATGTAGTCAGATCTGTATATGTTTTATTTAATTGCCTCTGTGCCTGGGCACTGTTAAATGGCTTGAGGAAACCTGATCTATTGATGTCTCGTCCCCTGTAAAATCCATCACTTCCGATGCAAATGGTTGAGCATGTGAACTTAATTCACTTGCCATCAGTTATGCTGGGAGTAAAATGTGGTTGGTAGGATATGAACACCAAAAGAATATAAATGCAACCAGAGGAAATTCTGTTTGAAGTTTAAGGGCATCTTCATGAGAAATTTTTATGTTGTTCACACAGGGGCAATTAATAAATCCAACATAAAAAACTTATTTTTAGAAATATCAAAACAAGTAACCCTTAGTTAATAGCTGAAAATAAATGGCAGTCCTTCTATGCATTTTACTTGATTCAATCAGCTGCTGAATCTTCATTTAAAAATGCCTAGGACAGGAAATAGCAATCCATTCATACCTCGTTACTGCCCAACTGGGCCACAGTCCACCAGTGATCTAGAAGCAGTAGAGGGAAGACTTCAAGTGCTCAGGAGGATGTTGTGGAAAATACTTTAAGTCTTACAGAATAGCTTAAAACAATATTGAATCATTTCTGTCAGCTTCTAAAAACAATCCTGAGTAAAAATAGAAAATTCCGCAGAATTGCAAGAATGTCTTTAATAATGACCTATAGTCTTGTAAGTGCTGTATTATTTTACATCTATGGAAAAATAAGTCTCTGAGACTTATTTAAAGATTCTTACAGAGCATGAAGGAAGAAAGCAATTGCCTAAGACCCTGGAAAGAAAAACTATAACATTCTGGTTATTACCTACTAAACTATTGTAATAAGGTAAGACAAGGAGAGATTTATTGATCCGCCCATAAAGATTTTTGTCCCTAAACTTGGCAAACACTGGTTTCTTCACCATTGCAGAAGATCGTGATTTGAATTAGCCCCTTAGAAATGTCTGTCCACCGCTCTGAATCTACCTGGATTTCATAAAAAAACTTGCACACCCTTGTTGGTCATCTTAGCAGCTCTGAAAATAGGGACAAAGATTTTTACCAAGCACATAATCACAAAAATAAAAAGGGCGTAACTCCGTTTTCATCAGTATGCAATGGCAAGGCTCCTATAACCTTTCAAGACCAACTAGATCCATACAGGCTGGCAACACCAGCCATCAAAAGCTTCTGTTTCAAATTCTGCTTCCTTCGCCAGCAGTGAACCTTGGTCCTTTTTCAACTACTTCTAAAGATAAAACAGCATTTACTTTTTAAAGGCATAGCTGGGCCCTGCTGGGGATTTTCAAAAGGAGTCACCAGTTGTGTGTCTACCTTCAGGTAATGCAGACAGTCTCTTGAAATGAAGAGGATGAAAAGGCAGTTAAGCCTCCTATGAAGTGACGCATACTCTGTTTTCCACAAGTTCCCAGAACATGGTCCCCAGCAAAACTTGAAAAGCAACCCCAAATTCTCTAGGAAGGAGTCTATCATGGAATTCTGGCAGACTCCATTACAACCACATTGAAGAGAAGTATTTTTAACATCTGGAATATTGGAAATGATATATATCAAAATGTTGCCTTTCACTAGAATTACACAACAAGAAATCAAGTGGGTTTTGGTGGTCAGAAAAATTATAGAATTCCTTCCCACAGTTCAGCTCAAACTGCAGATTCCTTTTAAGAAAAGAAAGTTAATTTGGGTACAGCTGTGATACAACTGTATCAAGGGTTCACTGTGTACAATAACCTATGTCATCTGCTTTGGCTATTGGAAAATTTGTTAGCAATTGTGAAGCTGACCTTCTTGTGAAAAGCCTCAGCTTCTCCAGTGTAAAACCATAGAATTTGTCTTTTTGTTCTGCTCCAGATGAAAACATCAAGATATTTGGCAATGGCATTTCCAGAATCGCAAAATTGTCATATAAAAGATTAGTTTTTAAAACCCATGAAAGGCCCTATGTCTGCTGGCTTATATATCAGCTTCTGGCTGAAAAGTGACTTTGCATATTCCTCAGAGTGAAGAATTTTTGCCAGAAACTTAACATTGTGAATGAGTTTGTCATGAAACTTTAACCAAGTGTTGCTAATGATCACCTTGAGTATATAAACAGCTTTACTGGGTTTTACAGTCCTGCATCCTTTTTTTTTTTTCTTCTTTTTATTGTGTTTATCACAGTTATTTCTCACTTTGCTGGTCTGTTTGTTGGTGGTAACGACAGGACAATGCTCTGCTTTGTAGAATACATCTTGAAAAAACACTGAAAGCTAATGTTTGATGGCTGAAATTAAAAACAGGGATGTATCAGGTATCCTAAAAGAAATTCCTGGGTCATTCCTGGGATGTTCTATGAAAAGAAAAAGAAGAAAAAAGTATCACCATCTTGGAAATTATGTACCACAACTTAAACACGTATCTACAGGAGTCAAAGGAATGGAACAGGATAATCTCCAGAAAGACTAACTACACAAAGACATGTCACAGTTCTTGGCTGAGAGTTAATGCAAGGAACAGCCATTAATGTGATATCCATCAGTGCAAGGTAAGAACAAAACCCATGCTCATATTGAGTTAAAAGGTGGCTAGCAGATCCAGCTTTGGAGAACCATTTTCTGACCCTACATCAATCAGCTGTCCCTTCTCTATTGTCTGTTCTTTCATCCTAATTCATCCAACGAAAAGCCCAGCTTCCCCTATCAAGTCTTATCTCCTTATTACTTCCTGAAGTTTCCCGGTGGTGTTGCCTTCTCTCTCGTCTGAAGTACACCTGATGTTTGTATCCACACAAAGTGCAACATCATTCTAAGCTTTCTTCATAAGCTTTCTTCTTGTAGGAGCTTGCAAGAGCAGCAGTAGGGGTTTATACCTAGGATGTCCCTAGCCTCTTGTGTATGACTAGCAGACTCAGGTACCTGCATGCAGTTAGTGTATGGAGAGCAAAAGGCTCTTTCATCAACTTGTTCATCTTGCAGATAGCTCAAAGAACGATTCTCTCCAGTCTGCTGCAGATATTGCTGTGTTTTCTGAAGAGATGTTCCATTTATCTTAGATAAAGCAGCAACAGGAAGTGCTGCTAAGTCTTAATATTTTTTTTTCAGCTATTTCACAGTATTTCAGATTGCTCTAAGATCCTCAGTTGCTGGAAACCATCGATCAGTACAGAATGGGCCTGTCAGAGGGCAGCACCTGCTGGAAGGCAAGTGAGCACACCCACACAGGACCTACAAAAGCAAAGCAAGCAGAACAGAGTTCTTGGCTCCTGTGAGAGGTGCAGTAAGCAGACAGAAGATTAAGCCCTCAGAAACCAGTCTGCTGTCCCAGCATACCAGTCCGTGAATTATCGTGATAATGCAGTTTGAAAGCCAGCACCCCTGAACTAACAGCTTCGCCTCCATTCAGGTATTTATGTACAATACCCTCCCTTCAGGTATTTACAAACATTGATAAAATTTGAAGTCAGCAGGACTACTCAGACTAGTACACGCTAGACTCGATAGAAAATAAAGGCAGAGTTGGGCCCTCAGTGTGCAGTACTGGCGGTGGTTAGCGATGCTCGGTGAACCTCTGCACTGCCACGTGCCCACGTGCATCTTCCCTGAGGCAGCAGCATCAGGGGGGTTAGGCTTCAGAAAGACCACCTATGGTTTTTGTGCCCCTGATGTGAAAGTGAGTGGGGATACCATAATTTTGTGCTTATCAGAAATCTTCAGAGCTAGGATCCCTCTAACTTCTTCATTACTGCCAGGGCTATTGCAAATTTTCTGTCAACCCCCTGCCTTCCTAATATTGGATTGTTCCTTCAGGTAATTGATTGAGACCTGCATTGCCTTGCATGATTCGCAATCTCTGTAACATCTTTTTCTCTGTTGTTTGTGATGGTTTTGCTGTGTTTGTGATGGTTGCAGCCTTACTGTGATCTCTCAGGTCACTGCAGACCGTTCCCTGCTCTCTCCGTGTGCTATTTCCATGGTATGCTGGTGGTGTTTGTTTAACTTCGTCTAGCAGAAGTGGCTCAGTCCAGAGCTGCTAGAATCCTATGATGGTGTTTTTCTCCTAAAGCCATGTGTCACCTAGGTAGACTCTAGTAACCTCTAGACAGTCACAAATGTGTTGCATTTCCCAGTGAGCTGCCACTGGTGCCAAGCACAACCCGACCAGTAGGCAGGGGAAATAGTTTCTTTTGCACATATAAGGTGTTAAATCTGAACAAACATGTTCTGTGTTTCTTCTAAGGAGAATGCCAGAACCCTGCTGAGGCATCACATGTAAAAAAATATTTGGTTTCAGTCAGGTCTCCACTAAGAAGTAATGGAATATGATCCTTCTGCGCATCAAATTTCTTCCATTGGGCTTATATTTAAGCAAGGGAATGCGTCCTTTTTTGCAGCTTGGCCAGTGTCTGGGGGTTTTGCTTGTGGCTGTGAGATCAAAAGCCAAGTGCAAAAGGAACTTGTCTTCAGACTTGAGCTGTGGAAAGTTTGTCATCTCTCAGCTCCTCATTTTCTGAGTTTCTGTCACCTTTAAAAGACAGGCTTCAGCTTTTCCTCAGGAAATGTGGTCTCTGCTTCTCCAGGGGACTGGGTGCTTTTTGCTGAGATCAAAAATTAGGTATGCTTTTACCTGATTGATGGATGCATCTTATCTTGCCATAATTAAATATGGTGCAGGTGTCTTTTCTTCCTGATTGTGCTGTATCAATACATTCAGCCAACATACTGCCACTCCACATAGAAAAGATGACTGCTCTAAGTCTTATATTCTACTTTCTGTTGGCTTCACTGACAAAGGAGCACCGAAGGAATGATTATATCACTAGCACCAAGCCAGATCATGTTCCCGTGTCCAGCTCCAACTAAACAAGAAGACCTTTTGTTTGCACTTGATGGTCCATTCATTTTCTGTTATGATACTGTACTCAAGGCAGTAACCCTGCTGTCACTTGGTTTCATATGCAGATTCCTTATTTCCCCCATGCTTTGCCTTGTGCTTCTTGCCACAGCTCATGCAGACCAACATGCACTCTGGATCACTCTGCCTTACTTAATGCTTTTCTACTTCAAATCTTCTGCCTCACACTATTCTTCATTCTTTATCATCTCCAGAGTGCATGCACCATCTGCTCCTCGCTGGCCTCATTTTAGGCCTGGGGGAGGTTTTTGTTTGTACACATAACTTATCTCTGAAGCTTGCAGAGAAGCTTGAATGGAGGGGAGGCTGAAGGTGCTCAGAACTCATCACCACTGTGAACCAGCTCTGCTGCCTGATGCCTCTCTGCTGTGACTCTGCTCCTTCAGCTTTTTCCCCTCACTGCCCTGGCCTGAGGGAACAAACAGCCCTTAAGGAGGATTCGACAGGGGGAAGAAAGTAAAAATCCCTCCTGGCTCTACACCTGCAGTGCACTTCACCATGTGCAAAAGCAGAGACAGGAGGAGAGCAAGGTAGCGCAGGTGGCCATCATCAGCAAAACTCCCCAAAACCTTCTCTGATGCTTAGTTTCCAAAGGATGAGCTGCAGTTCTACTCTGAAGTTGAAGAGCTCATCACCGTGTGTTATTTAGGCAGTGGTGAGTGGGCCTGACAGCAGTCATCAGTTTTTCAGTACACACATTTGCAAGTGTAGTATAGTCCCCCATTTAACTGCCTACTGCTGCTCACCCCAATGGAAGAACACAGGAATCCACGATCATGCCAAAACCGTATTGAAATATAGATCTAAAAATACATAACAAGCAAGCTTCTAAAAGGTAAACCCACAGCTTAAAATCATTAAGAAAAATTGTACAAAACCTGATATTTAACTCAACAAAAAGAGATCAGCAACTAGCAGCCCTTTGTGAGGGCCCATCATCCCACACAGGTCAGTAAGTCTTTCATCCTGAGAGCTTCACGTACAGCAGGTGACTTTAATCCCTGTAACACAGCAGAACAATATGTACCAAGGAATTTAGCCCCTGGCAAAGAGCCTTTCTATTAGCAGGAGACTATTCATCAAAGCAGCATGTGTGGTCCACAAGTGGGTCTACTCATTATCCCCCTAATTCCTGCCGGGAGTCCTTGCGCGGGGGGCTGTGTTTGCTGAGCTCGCTACCAGCTGCAAACGGGTAAGCACGATACTGCACCCACCCCCTGCAAAACCACCAGCCCCTCGTCCTGCAGACCATGCAAGACCGGGCAGGCAGTGCGTGTGATATGGCACTCAGCAATTTTGGAGGCGATGTCCTTTGGCCTTCAGCTTCCCAAGGGTGCGCTCCACCTCCAGCCCGCAGCAGCAGGCACAGCATGGAGAGACTGCTTTGCCAGACTGCAAATCCTTTCACACCCCTGCAAAGGCAGAGAAGCAAGTGTTGTCTCGGCAGCACAAAGCTTGCAACTGGGAAAGAGTTGGAGGAGAGAGAAAGAAATGAAATAAAATCTGTGGTCGGGAAATAAATACAAGCTTGTGTCAGACAAAGGTGACACATTTCCCTACTGCTATACCACTATAACTCGAGGCACCTCTCCAGTATCTGTATTCCGTCTTGCTAATGGATGGCAGCTAGAGTAAAGGCTTGTGCCTAAGGAGGTTCCTGCCCATTGCAGCTCTGCTTTGGGAAGCTCCTGCATCCCTGCTCCCACCTGTAAAACAAGGTACCTGGGATCTTCTCTGTAGAGCACTCTGGGCTTGGCTGATGAAAAGTACTTTATCAGGCATCATTCCTATGAAATGCTTTCTGTCTGTCATGACACAAAACAAGATGTTCACGCAGCGAATTTTTCTTCTGAGTCAATTTACCAGTCTTTCAACATTTATAATACAAGATGCAGGGAATGTACTACCATAACTCTGAATTTTGGTCCCTTAGTGGGATTTACGCCCACGACTGCAGTAAATGAAGCCCGGTTCATCCACTGCCTGTAAAGACTCACTCAGCGTAAGTTTGAAAAAACTCTGTAGTTTGAGAATTGCAGTTTTTTCTGTCTAAAGTAGAAAAAAAAATAGCCAACTAAAAGCCTGTGTCATATGTTTGATACAACATTTGGAAATCAGTTTTGCTTTTATCTTTTTTTTAACATACTTTATTTTAATTTTCTTCTTAGATAGTGATTTTTTTTGAGAGAGAATTAGAAAGCACATAGTGACACTTTTGGGTTTTTTATCTCCTGAACTGGCATATGGTTCTTTTCTACTAAGGTTTCACACCTCTGGCTGAGATATAATCTGTTTGCTAAGAGAATGGGGTTTTATCAGGTTGTGAAAAGTTTCTTACAAAAAGAAAAACCAGTGTATTTTGATAGTTTGCTAAACATCTGGAAATTTTTCTTTTCTAAATTCATTAAGACTCTACCCTCCAAATGGACTGAAGGCATTAGCAGTCTCTGAAGCAATGGGCAGGGCGATGTGGTGTGTGCTGTAACCAAAGAGTTTAGAAACCACAGTGGCATTGCTGAAATAATAGAGATAAAAGGGAAAGCAGTGCTAAACCACTAATGCATGCAGACCCAGCAGGCTCCCAACAGGAATTTCCATTTCGGTTTTGATGGGACTTGGTCAGGTTGCACAGGCTAGTGCCGGTCCCCACTGCTCCCCGTGCCTGGCAATATTTGCTCAAAGAATATGGTCAGGCTGGGGACACAAAGTGGAGAACAGAAGTCACAAACCTGATGAAAAGCTCAGGTGTGTCGTGGGGACCCAGCAGAGAGGGGGGAAAAAAGCAGCAGAATTTCAGAGAAAACAAATTTCAGATCCAAAACCAGATATGTTTCATCATTCTCAGTGAAAGAAAACCAAACAAATCAATTCTGGTTTGGGTCTCCAAGCTTTTTCAATTCAATTGTTTCTCGATGAAACAGTTACTGTGAAATTATGCATAAAAAAAAAATCATTCTGAAAATGTCAAAGTAAAATATTTTGGTTTTTAAAAACTTGGCCGCAATTTGTTATTCTCATAAGAAGCACTCATTGAGTATGCATTGGGGCATGCATCGTTATTTTGTTTTTCTCATGGCTAAAACTTTTCTTCCTTTCCATCTTTGGGGGGTACTTACTGCTTCATAACACCATTTAGTGCTCCATAAGCTTTTCTCAAAACCAGCCAGATTTCTCAACAGAGGAAGGATCTTCTCTTTGCAACTCCCTCACAATTTTTTAATCCCTAGGACAATGTACCAGTGACAAGTTTTATTTCTGCTCACAAAGAACATTGGCCAATGAGTAAATATTGCGACTTTAGAATTCATTTTAATAATTCTTTCAATGTTTATGGCTCAAAATGAAGTATCAGTAGCTAAATTTTATATGACAACATTGATCAAACTGCAGAGGTTTAGGTAAACATGCTGTGTATTTACAAAAGCTTGCTATTTGTTAAAAATCAAGCACACAATCAAGTTATATAGGTTCAATGAGCTCGTTGTTGGCTGAGAGGAGGTTTAAATGAACGGCAATTTAGATAGATATATCTGACTGCATTTGCCACAGGCTGAGAGGGCTCATGAAGAGAGGTACAGCAGCTCTGCCACTGCGTAGGAACCCACCATGCTTGCTGCACACCTCAGCTCCCACCACAGCCTACTAGGCTCTTCAAAAACCAATTAGTTTTTCTTACCTGTTTGGTCACCAGGCTGAATGTGACCTATGTCGGTGCAATGACATGATGTTGCTATCACTAAACTCCAAGTGCCCTGCAACACACACACTGAAGAGACCTGCAGGAAGGTTTGGTGGAACAGGTGTGCACCAGCTCTGCCACTGGGTGCTAAAACCACTGTGTGGTCACGACCCCCTCCAGTGGCATTGTTTCACAACCACAAATCATCAGGCACACTAACACCATGAAGCCCCATGAAGTGTTTTTTGGTTGATTTTTTTGTTGGTTTTTTTTTTCAAACCCAGTTTCTGCCCAAAGCAGCTTTGCTTTTCTTGCAGAATTCATGTGTGCCTGCTGGCCACTGAAATAGGGCTGTCCCACCTGGAGGGACCACAGCTTGGGGTAATGCTTGGTGCTCTAACAGTGATGCTGCACTGCTCAACTAGAGGTCCAGGGTAGGTCACAGCAAAATTTTGTATCGGACTGGCGAGCAAATGTTACATAAGCCATCCTCACTGGTAAGATGAGCTGCACCCTCCCGTCAGTCACAGCAGACACGCTGGCACACTCCATGGACTTGGAATCACCCTGATGACGATAGCCTTGAATCAGAGCAGAAACAGGTTTGTGCAATAGTACCAAGGTCCTTGGGCTGTCTGCACTGCCTGATCCATTGCGATGATGGCAAACTTTAAATTCTGAGTCATCACTTCAGTGGCTATTGGGAGATAAACACCAGTTTTCAAAGAGGAGGAACAGGAGACCTCAGCAGCTAACGCAGTTGGCAAACCATAAGACAGCAAATTCTGTTTTGTTGTTGCCAGAGATAACTGAAATATATGTTTACATATTGTTCCCAGTTGATAAAGCTCTAATCACTTCAGAGAAAGATAGGATGCATAATTATTACTAAAAATAACATAAGTGCTTCTCTGGTTTTGTTGCTTAATGCTCAGCTTTTGTATAGCACTGCCCAAATACAGGTGACCTTACATTGTAGTATAACTTCATAGTTACCCATTTCTTACCTTCTCTTGATTTGAACCAGAAAATGGCGCTTTTTAGTATGAAATGTGAAATAAATTGCTGCAAGCAAGTAAAAATTGTCCCAAATCCTGAGGAGAAAGTGTACATTTCCATAATGGCTACAGGATTCGGAATGCTGTGGCACTTTGTTGCATGTATCTTGGAAGGGAACTAGTAATCATGTGCTTTGTCCTAGTGCTTGAAATAAATTACTTGCTTAAATTGCTAAGCAAGATGACCCATCTGTTGGCCCATGCATGTTCAGATTCTCAGTGGGTTTATTATTCCAAATAATGACTGCCATATGCAACAGTAAACAGTTCTTTTAAAATTGACTGAAAGATCCTGTGCTACTTTTGAAGGCAATTTACAAAAGTTATTCATGTTCCCTTCAAGAACCTGCCATTCAACTAAACTTGTAGAAAGTTATCCTGACTGGTTTATCCCGACGGAGGCAGAGACAAAACTATAGCAGAAGTCTGGATTGGATCAGATTTGCTTTTCATGAATGGAAAAAACTAAAAATTATGAATTACATAGTTCTGCAGCCCCAAACAACACCAAACACGTTCCCGTTTATTTGTTTATTTGCATTGCTAAAGCAACTATCATATAATCAAGTCACAGGAGCAATCAGTATCTTTAAGTATGTATTACAGAATATATCTAAGCTGACAGCAGCCACAATAATACTTCTCAAGCCGCCAAAGAAAAAAAAAAAAAAAGACTCTCAATACAAATTCACCTTCCTCTTCAGAAAATGCCTGAATTAGTAGCTGAACTCTATAATGCATCTTAATGGTCATCAAATTGTGCTCCTGTCAGACCCAGGAAGGCAGAGCATCCCAGGCGCGCGGGCTCTCCCTGAACACACCGTCCCAGGGGTCCCCAGAGGCACAAACCAGGAGACTGCCAGCGTGAGCATCAATGTGGGTATCCAGCGCCAGGGCAGAAGGCAAGGGTAGCAGCAGGACCTGAGTCAGCATGGAGACATGCTGCTTGTTGTCAGCATGCCCAGAATGAAGGGATCGTGGCACAGGGAAATTTGTCTAGATAGGGGAGCAGTTTCCCTGTTGACAAATTAATGAGTGCAGCTAGAGGTGAACATCAGCCTACACAGGAGGCGAGTATCGTCAGGTTATTCCTTGGGCAGCTTCTTCTGCCTCTTGGTCACTTATAAAGTCTCTGTTCAAGTTAAAGCTTTCAGAGGCACTGCACTGAGCAAGCACAGTGCAAAAAGGTCGACTTCAGGGAGGGAGATACCGGTGGGGGGTAAGCCCACACTGCCCACCACACTGGTTTGCAGGTACCCGCAGCTCACAGTGCTAGGTGGGACTAAACAAAACCAGACTTACCATCCAGTACTGTGCATGCCTTTACAGGTTAAAGCATGTGCCTGAGGATTGGATTTGATCACCTCCCTTTGTTTTATTATTCTTTATTGCTGAATTTCTGTTAAATCCCACTGGTTCCCATCCTCTAACCTTTCCCTGTTAGGGAAGGGCTGAAAGCCAGACTTCCACAAGCAGTCCTCCGATACATCTACTTAATAAATAAATAAATGGCAAGGCTCCTTTTCGTAACTTCCCTTGCCTTTAATTTAGACCATCCCTGTTTCATCTCCAGGCTGAACACACATTCAATTCATACAAGGCCCATAAACCATGTTAAGACCACAGAGTATCCATGATTTGTTCATGATGTTAGCAGTGACTCACCATGGCCAGATTACAGATGTTAAATTGCTGATGGATGGCCCACATCCAGCACGTGGTATTCAGCTGAAGTATTAATCATGTGTGGAAAGATCTTTCTTTTTTCTTTTGGTCCCTGTGAATAATGAAACCTCTAATACAGTATATTGTACTTTACAAGCTCACTGAAATGAACTCCTTTCTAAAAAGAGAAAAGGATAACACTATTAAAGCAGCCGAATGCTGTACATGACATGATGACATATTAGGACTTTCTGGATAGCTAAATGAATACACTTGCTTTTTGTTGATTTATGCCAACGGGATGGGTCTTTCTTTAAAAAGCTTTTTCCCAGGAAGTGAAGTTTTCTTGTTTCCTTCTTTTTTTGTTGGAAACGACTAACTTGTTGAGTGCCATATTGGTTTGATAGACAGTTGTTCATAAAAAATGCAAAAGAAAAGCTTGTCAAGGAGCAGGAAAGAATGTCTAAGTGCAGATTTGTGTAAGAAAGAACTCATCTGGAGTTGGAAATAATGTTTTCTCTGGGCATGATGGCAGAGGTCTATCTTTTTCAGAGGTACCGAACAACAGTCAAGTGTGGGAATTTTCCACGCTATTTCTTGGGTTTGAGTTTTCTTTTCCTTTTCTTACGACATGAGTATTTTCATTGGTAAAAGGATAGCAAGTTGTACAGGACAGCATACATCAGCTGCCTGTGATAAGAATGTCCAAATGACCCAATCACCAGTCCCACATGACTTCAGGAAGAGTCTTTCCATACACTTTTGTGCATTGAACAGCTGGTTTCTTTAGTAACACATTCTTGACTGGCTTTGTTGCCAAGTCACCCTGCATTAATAACAAGGAAATATGTTGGGGAGGAAAAAAAAACCACCAACAACCAAGCCAAAAACCCCAACACCACAAAAATGCACAAAAAAACCACTATGAAGTAGATGGGAGAGAAAAATCAAGTGCCCTGTGTAACTGGAAACACTACATACCAGAATCACTAACTCCCTCTTCCAACCCAGACACAAAACTTGCTTGTAAAAAGACAAGATAACAAATGTCCAGGTGAGCACCATCACTCCGTAGAAGATTAACCTGACTAATTTGCCCAGCTTCTTAGGTTTTGCTAACTTCACTGGTGTACCAGATTAGCTCAGTGATAATTCGCTTAGAGAGCTATAACATGCACGCTTGGGGAGCCTGACCTGTCCAAAACCACACAGACACACCAAACCGAGTACTTGAGCGCAGGTCTCCGAAGTTTACTACAATGGGCTGAAATCTATTTCACCTTTCCTCACTGAGTTAAATCACAGTGGGGAAAAAAATACAGCTTTTCTGTTGGTTTTTTTTTTTTCCAAAATGGCAAACTATGACAATTTTAGCCTGCTCTGTTCAGCCTGGCATTTCTGGTCCAAGGCAGGACTTACGTGCTCCCAGACCTTGTTTCAGGAAAGCATTCATAATTCCAAAAACGTATCAGCACGTGCTTAAATGAATACAACGAGAGTACCCCAGAAAAGCTAAACGTTTTGTGAAGTGCTTTCCTGAAGCGGAGTGTAGAAGAAAGGCAAGTAATGGATGTTATCCTCCTCCACGCATGGGGCAGTGGGCAACACCTTTGGTGATGAACTCAGAAGTGGTGAACGGTCCAGAGTCCATCTGGCTCCACGAAACATGCAAGGCTTGGAATAAGCTTATGTTTGCTGATGTGTTATATTTATTACAGTGGAATTAACTAGTGCACATTTTGACAATTGATTTAGCTGAAGGAATCTAGCCAGAAGTGTAGGAAAATGGTTTTGTATGTGAAGAGCACAGAGCTGACATTTTCCCACCTTTCACTATAAAACCAACGATCTCTGAACCTGCTCTCGGTAGCCTGGGGTTTGCTTTCAAACAATGCTGATATTATGCAGAAGTGCTCTGTCATGCAATGGATCACTGCCAAGAGGACAGATGAGGAAAGCTGTCACCCGTTTTTTACTTCTAGATTCAGACATGTCTTCTCTGATGACTGCTTTTTCTGTTTTTTTTTTTAGTTTCTCATCAATGTTCATACTTATAACCTCTTTTAGCTTAGCTGAACTAGAGAACTACTTCTTCTACATCATACCATCTTGTCTTTTGCTTAATAACTTCCTTCTTCAGGTAGCCCATTTGAAGCTCACAGAACTCTATTAACTGGACACATCATTTGGAGCAAAAATCTGCCTGTGAAGTGGATGGGTGAATATATGTAAGAACTCAAGACACCTTGATGCAGGACACCACTATGTAGCGGGTCTCCAGAAATGACCACAGGCTTCCAAAAAAGTATGAAACTCCAAACCCAAAGTGTCTCATATGTATTATGGCTCTTCTTAAAGTGTGACCAAAGGCAATAATGTATTAAAAATAAACATATCTCAGAGCAGGGAAGCAGTCAAGAAAAACAACCAACAGTCTGTTTCTTCTTGAAAGGCTGAAGAAATAAAATAAGGTCCTTCTTAGGCACTGCAGCCGTGTAAGAAGCAAGGATGACAGTAATTAAAAAAAATGGAGGCTTAGAAATATTTTTCTGTGCTGTTGAAAAAAACGCCATTAATGCAAACCATACAGTATGCTCTGCTCCTCAGTACAAGAAAAGCAGATGGTTTTGATATGGCCATGACTGTCCTTTCAGAAGGCAATTTCAGAAGGGAAGCGAAGGGTTGCCGGTTCATTCAGCGCCAAGGCCAATGGACATTTCTGTAATGGCATCACGGATAAGTAGGGACAGTCCCTGGGCAGTCAGAGGCAGCTGAAATGACATCCTGCTGGCTGTAGATGCTGAGGGAATGAAACACCTGGGAAAATATTTGGCCTCAAGGCTGCTGCTATTTTGGAAGATGTGGACTTACTTTTGCAGAGAAAGGAAGTAATTAAAACAAGCGTATGTGGAACGACTGAAGATAGCACTGCACATCTCTCCCGATAGGCATGGCTAGCTATAAATACTTCTCCTATGCTCTGTGTGCCATAGCATGAGATGATAACTGATACACTCAGAAAGGGATGTCAAGAGGGGGATGGGGACTGGAAACTCCATTTCAGGCACCAAGACAATTTTCTTGAGAAAGGAAATCTGAAACCAGCGGAGGGTCGAACGCACCTCACGCAGAGGGACTGCTGTGGGCTTTGGCCTGCACACCTCTTACACCCACTGCAGTCCTCAAGACACCATTTAGAGGGGGCTTAAACCTGGAACAAACCGGCATGGGGTCAATATCACCCTAGTTTAATTAATCACTACTGCATTAGAAGCAATAACCAGGGAATAATGATAGTTGGGCCATATGAAGCAGCTGCAAAGTTTCTTAGCAACTTTAAGAATGACCCTTCAACCCTTTCTCATTACTCATTACTCATATGATTAATGCTTATCCATGTGAATAGTCTCATTGATTTAACCCACACTACTTGCATGAGTAAAGGCTTCAGAATCATAGAAATATAGAATTATACTCTTCCCCAGTTATTTCAAATCCAGATTTAGTTAACTGCAGTGATTAACTCAATAGACCTTGCCCCGCAGAGGCTTTCCAGGATCCACTCTGTAACTAGGGGGATCTACTCAACTAAAAGAACAGTATCAACAACCACAGTGCAATCTGTCCTAGTCCCACCTGTATCAATTGAAGTTGTTTGAACTTATTTTACAGTTGTATGTTCATAAGCAATCTTTAAAAGCAGGCTCTGCTTTAATGAAAGGACAAAAAGAAAAAAGAAAAGCTGAGCAAAATATGAAAGACACTAAAAGTGTCTAAAAAGAAAGTCTTTTTAAAGTTTCAATCAAAAAGCAATTTTGCAAAACTGCTTTTATTTTATGACCTTTTCAAACCATTTTCACAAGTCTAGTAAGTAGCTACAAATAGCAAAGTGCTTATTTTTCCCTGGAACAACAGTATGATACTATTCCACTCAGTGTGGTCTGTATTTTTGACATATGCAACAAGCCTAGACAACTTTCCCAGTATCATTATTCACTGGGAATCTCTAGCCTGTCTCTTGTTCCATTCCTAAGTAACCTCCATCTATCATTTTCAACAAATTTTCTGCAACTCCTTATGAATCACTTTGCTGCTGTCTTAGAGAAAATCCCTTCTATTACAAGGAGCTGCTTCTCTGAATGGGTGAGGTAAGCTAAGAGAATGTTCTTGTGGTAATGACTTCATACAGGTTTTCATCATGGAATCACCACAGATATTATAATCCATATTTCAATTAAAACTATAAGGTATTTTTTAAGTGACACATACTGGGGGACTTTCATTAAATGCTCCGGAATGTGCCTGCTATTAACACCTCTTCATTGGGTTTGCATTAGATATACAAATCACATCTCTGCAGTTAAAAATAGTGTGTTCCAGGCAGAGTGCTGGGCAGACCCAATTCGGCAATGCTAGCAAGTGATTTATGGTCCATTTCGGATAACATTTCAGCTTCCATAAATAAGGATATGAACTTCTTTACACCACCAAGCTAAGCCCATGGCCTTATTCTCTGTCTGTATATTAACACTCAATTTTAGGTGGCAGGTGGCATTTTTTTCTTTACTGCTGTGTCTTTACTACTGTGTTTTCTTACTTTACTGTGTCAAAGAAGTTGCTCATCTCCAGGTTTACAACACATCCAGAAGAAAACAATGAATACGCGCAGTGGAAGAAGCTCTGCTTAAATTATCTTCATAATTACCAGTACTGTACCTCAACTCTGGATCTTTTCATTACCTCCTCCATTTCTCAAATTAAGCTAATGTCTGTCTGGCGTGTTCTTTGGACATCTTTGCATACCAGTGCTCACACATGAACAACTTTCCCATTGCTGGGAGCCTTTTTATCAATCCCTTTCTGCACCAAGGAGGCACAGATACTGGTGACAGCATTGGTCCTACCATGAGCTGCTCACACACTTTGCTGGGTCAGTTTCTCTTCCTGGTACATTACTGTCTGATACAGAATTACTAGTATTTGTTACCTAACTTCAACCAAGCATTTCTGGTCTTCTTCTGGTTTGTCCCAGATCAAAACATCACCCATATAAAACGCTCTTAGTCCACATCATTAAAATGCGTTGTATTCTCAGCAGAGCACCTCAGGTACCCCAAAAACCCTCTATGGAAATTGTGTTTCTCAAAGGATGCATTAAATTTACATAAACAAATGTTCTCAGTTTTAATGGACTGTATGATCATAGAATTATGTCTTTCAAACAGAAATTACATAATTAAAGAGCGAAACACTGAGTCAATGCAGTATTGGCACTCATATGGAAAGGACTCCGCACTGAGCTTAGATTTACCACACCTGCCTCAGTGTTAACAACACACCCATTCTGCAGTTGTCTCTGCTGGTTTCCAGTGTCCAAAAAGTTCAGCTGTCTAAAGGTGCACTCCCAACACCACACTTCTCCCAGCACTGCATTTTTCCAGCACGACTAAGACTGCTCCTATAGCATTGCCCTTTTGGTCCCTCAGCCTCCCAGACACTCCCTTTACTGCAATTCAGAGGTTCATTTACTCAAAGCAAAACAATAACAGTGAGCTGTTCTGATGGAAAGTCTTTCTACTTCCTCCTTTCCACAAAACTAGCAATAAACAAAGCCAAAATTTGACATTTTCAATTTGCATGTTAAACTTTTCTCCAAGCTCCTACTGACTTGGGGTGGCTTGGAGCAGAGCCAAACAGATGTGAGGATGTAGTTCATCTGGGAAGGGAAACTAGAGTATAATTTGGCAATTCTTCTGGGAGGAAAAGGCATGCCAAAGGGAGCCAAGCCTCTGAAGAAGTAAAATATACGTTGCTTACCTCTTCTCCCACTATTACAGCAGTAAAGTGATATACCTTTATTAATATTTATTGCCACTGAGCAGCATATGATAATTTATAGAAATTACTGGCACCAGAAGAAAGGAGGTGAGCAAGAAGGGGATGGGCAAGAGGGATGGGTGAAGTTGAGTAAGCTGTTCCAGCCAGCAATGATAGTGGGTTTGGCTAACCACTCTGAAAAGCTGCTACAACCAAAGAAGCAGAAATTGCTCTGGGAATGGGTTCTCAGCTGAAAGTTTCCAGTGCAAGAAAGTCCTAAACACAAATTAACCAGGCTAACTCAGTATGAGGTGGACACTGTCAAGTTTGCTTTCCACCAGATGCACAAAGTAACTTCCAGAACCAAAAGAAAAATCACGAGCCCAGCAAATGGCCCCATTTCCCAGCTATGAGAGCAAAGGGAGCTCAGAGGTGTCTGCATGCGGTACAGATGGGTGCCCAGCACAGGAGCAGAACAGCTGTGGAAGGACTTAGGGGGGGCACTGAAACCTACCCCAAAGCAGTACATGACACCATCAAAGGTTTTCAGTCTTCACAGCCAGTGATGGAGCTTAAAAGCCAGCAAAAACACTTGCCTATAGCTTACGTATTTCACTCTCCAGTGAAACCAGTGACAGGTCTCTTCTCATTAGCTGAACCCTGGATTTATCAGGAGCAGACATCTGCTGCCACCGTCTACTGGGACCACCCATCAGCAGCAGAAAATGCCTCCATGCCCTCAGTGAATATGAGGAGGTCGGGGGTCACTTGCTCCTACCAGTTGACTAAAAGTGCCTCTATAGAGCCTGGATAAAAGGTCATTTTAAGATACTGCACAATTCACTGGCAGGGCACAGCGCAGGACAGGACAAAGGCAGCAGAAGGAGCCAGCCTCATTCCAGCCCTGCTCCAACTTCAGAAGTCATCAGGTTCCCTATGATAACAATTTAAAACATAAGCCTCTTATCAGCCACACATTGTATTACAGACAGAAATGCAAACACAGATATTTTCCCCCTTCCAAAAATAGCTTCTTCTTTTTTTCTTTTTAGAAAATTACAATATGAGGGGAAAAAAAACATTTTGTTTTTCTGCATGCTTTACATCTTTCTGGCTCCGGAGAAACTGGTAGCAGCTGGTTTAATTTCCTCAGTTTCCCGTGTCAAAGGTTCAAACACAGTTGTAGATACTCTTTATGAGTGAAATGTTCTCCTGCTCTTTGGATCAAAAAAATTTAAACAAAGTCAGATGACTCCATTTCAAGTGTGCTGGGAAAGCCTGGATCAACTCTTTATAGATGCGTTTCTCCTCACATTTACAAGCAGTGCTCTGCAATGAGATCTCTACAGTGAAATATCTGTCTTTTCCATGGACGTCCAATTTTCTTCCTTTGGTTAACTCTCGCTACGCAGTTCAAAGCAAACTAACCCTTTGCCAAAGCTCCAGGAAAGCCCAATACAAAATCTAGACTGGATTTACTTTTCATTTGCCCTGAAATCTTCTTCATTGTCAAATAAAGACCAAGTAAAAGTAGAAAAAAAAAGAATGATCAGAAGAGAGAGGCAGTAGAGAATGAATTAGATAGAGAAACCATTGAGAAAGATGAAAAAAATCATGGGGAAAAACAGATGTCAAGGGTAGACCTCTTGGTGTGGGCAATGAAGACTCACAAAAGAATCTGCTCATAAAGAGGCTCTGACAGCCCAGAAATGTCTCCCAGCAGCAGCTGTCAGGAGGGGGAGGACAAGCCCTGTTCCCCTCCTCCAGAAGAGACGATAGTTCCCTATTGTGAGAGTAGGTGCTAATTATTATTTCCTTTCTAGGACCAAGGGAGGCTTTTAAATCTATCCAAACGCATCAGTAAAATAAGCTGTGACAAGATATACATATATACATATCTATTTGGCAAGATGGACCAGTATGGGAGTCTCCCTATTGTGGTTGAGAGGCAAAATCGAAAACAAGTGTCGGTGGGAAAGTTTAGTGCTTCTAGCAGGGGGGTGCGTCTGGTGCTTATCCACGTGGGGGGTTCAGGCAGTGGGACCACAGGGTGTGTGACTGCAAGGTATACGCTAAGCTGCATTTCTAGCAGTTTGCAGATAATGTATGGGAAGGCTCTTGGGTTTTCCCTGCGTGCATCAAGTGCAAAAGGTTCACGTTTTTGTTCAGCCATACACCAACAGTGGAAACCAACACTGGTCACTGGGGGAGCCTTTTCACTTCAGCAGGTGGAGGTGCTGACTCCACTTCCCGCAGGCAAGCCAGACCTCATTTTGCTGACTAAAGAAGATGCCACTTAAATTAAAACTTGTGTAACCATATGTTTCAAAACTGTGGGTCATATTTTATACAAGAACGACTGTGACAGGCTGTGTATTTGTGCTGATTTGCTGTATTTCCACAGTGCCCTGCTGAATAAAGCTATCAAACTTTATCCTGTTTTTAAGTTAAAAAAATAACTAAGAAACCTACGTGTCAGAAAGATTCCTTACATGAACTAGGTATAACAGTAAAAAAAGACACAGCTTCGATATTAATGACATTTTTCTATAATGTTGATGGATCGATTTATAATGTGTGATTGTATGCACTTCAACCATACCATTGAACCTCACAGCATATTGCTTGAACGCTGCATTTCACTTATGCCTGGGCTTTGAACGACGTGTAACACAATACAGCAGAACAAATCAAACAACAGAGTGGCCCAACTCTGAGTCCATCACACCATCATACACAGTAAGGGGTCATCCAGCATAGCAGATGGGGTTCAACAGATAGATATGTATAAATGAAATACATAGAAAATGAAAATTTTGTCAGTTTTGACAGTCGATGCTGGTCAACATGGAGCTGAGAGCTGTTGCTGTGAAAGCATGAGGCTCGGCCACCAAGACCCACATCTGCAGAACAAGTGCAGCTGTCATAAATCTCAGTGGGAAGTGCTGAAGTGGGTGCTGCTTGGGTCAATGGGCTGCCTGAAACCCAGGAGAAGCATTTTGTTTTCAAGGAGGTGTGAGGAGCATGTGGAGCAGGAGAAGCATAAGGAAAGGTGAACAAAGACACCAGTGTGAGTCTGCCTGGACTTCTTGAAGGGCTGGGGCAAAACAAAGTCTTTAGTCATTTTCAGCAGTTTATCTGGAAGGGAGTTCCCCGTCAGCACCTGGGAAATGAAGGGAAACGATGCACAAGGAAACCGGCAGTGCCCCAGAGGAAGAATGAGGCTAGGCACTGCCTTCAGGAAGTTTCCTGCTCTGTTTCTCTCAAATATCCTGAGAAAGATCCATGACATATTTGAGTAGTGAACAAAATCTGCACTCGTTTTCCCTGTCTGCCCTGAGGAAGCTAACTGTGGGCAGTATCACCACATGGGCTGGGAATGATTATGTTATAGGCGTGGTGTAAACCAGAGGGACCTGCTCATAGCTGCTTCAGGTGCTCTGGTAGAAGTAAGAGCCACAGCGCCAGTGTCCCAGCAATGCAGGAAAAGGCACTAAAATGGAGCAAGTACAGCCTCAGGGTCGGGTTTAAAGCAGCTTGAAGGTTCACCAGATGGACAGTCTCACAACCTGGCCATGAGCCACCTGTGGGAGGCACGGGGGACATCCTTTACCCCATGACAAGATCCATGTCCAGGATTCAGCCTCCAGCTGTCTTGGAGATGGTGTAGGCAGGCATGACTCCATCAGTAACACAGCTGGGACATTCATGACTCCCCACGGTCATGTGAATGTTCGAGACACAGCTCCCAGCTAAACTCTGGGATGAAATAACGTTTTAATCACACTGGGGACCGGAGGCAAAACCATGTTGTTAACACGATTCTCAGATTACTGACACCTCACTTTAGGTGTAGCCTAAATGGCCGTCGCTGAAGTATTTAGCAGACTGCTGGGTTTTAGCAGACTCCTAGGGACCCACAGCCCACCGCTAAGGAGTTCGCAAAAGGTACCTAGGAAACACAAGCCCCACTCTTTGGGAGTGCGTGGGTTGTATAAGAATCCACAGGTCTTTGCGCAGTTCTGCTCTGCCAGCCTCCCTTCAGCATCTCTGGGCTTGGAGGCTGTCCTCACTACTCGGCACTTCCAGTGAAGGAAAGAGCTCATCCCATGCCCTCGCACCCAAAGCACCTAAACCCTCTGATTTGCTGCCACAAGGAAAAAAGTCACAGAGACGCACATAAGAATGAGGGGATTCTTAGAATAAAAAGAGCTTCTTAGGCTTTATCATCCGTCACAGATTTTTAGGGAGAACATCAAGGCTTTTAGTTGAAGTCATACACTAACTGCCAAATAACAGAGTAAGTCTTCTTTTATCTATTCAGATGTGACATTTCTTCTACCCTTCTCTGCAGCACCTGGTGACACACAAGCGTGTGGTCATGGTCACACCGGCTCTGAACTAGACTGGTGTTATCCGGTATAGTAAGTCCTTAATGACAAAGTAGAGTCAATGCCATGAGCAGGATTCCTATTTAAGAGCTATTGACCCGAGTTCTTGTGAGGTAGCTCACTAAAGCTTCCAGCTCTTGCCCCACCAGAAACAGAGCACAGACCTTGGGAGTCTGATGTCGAGACTATGCCTACACCAGCTGGCTGTGATTTGGTCTCCTCTCACCCACCACCCGATAGCAGGAAAAAACATCCCCTTAGAAAGACAGTTTTGACTTAAGAAGTTTGTGTAATTCTATGTCAGGTGAAGTTTCTTTGACAACATCTGGCAATGTTGCAGAATTTCTACACTCCGCTGAGATTTAGAAGAGCATATGGCTTCCACTACAGCAAAACAAATCACTCCTTGAACAAAAAGCTCTGAAAAGGAGTGGGAAAAGGAAGATGAAAGTTTCAAGTCTGTTTGTAAATTATGCATTATCCGTGCCTGTAATGCCCAGAGGAGCCATAAATTTAGAGGTTTCAACAGAAAAGCCTATAGCTGACACCTTACATTCGTAAAACTCATTATTATCCCTGGAGTGAAAATGAAGGGGGAAAAACAGTGAATAAATAATTGAAAAGATAAGAATATTTCATCATTTCCTTTTTCTCTTTGTCAGCTTTTCGCTGCAGTTTCAAGATCAATATGGGATCCACATCAGCTGTGGTCTTAAACATGAAAAGTGTCCAGTATTTTTCTAGTGAATTTGATTGCAAAACCAAAACACTTCAGTTAATCTTATATATACAGATCACAAAAATGGGAACTTCAAATCTAAGAAGTTTTCACTTTCAACATTCAGCTCTGCATCTGTCACAGATACCAATTCTGTAAAACTGGGCTGTCATATTATTTTTGGTGCAGCTCAAAACGAGAAAAGTGCTTTCTAAACCACTCTTTCGTGAGTTTTCTTTTCTCACAAGAAAGACTGGTTTAGAAAGCAGACATTGGCCTTTAGGAAATTTGTAGACTATTCTTTATGATCCAGAGGTTCTAGAGTATTTTAAAACATTTTCTGTAATCTATTTTTTTTTTTAATAAAGTCATTTTATTCTTTTTCACCTCTTTGGCCTTTCTATATATTGCCCAAAATCTATAGAAGGTTTATTCTCAGAAGCCCATGTGACATGGGACGCAGTATAACAAGGAAAACAGGAATGGGTGAGTCATGCAGAGCAATTTTGACCAAGGATTAGATGCAAATAACTCTGGAAAAAAGGTGCTTTTTGTCACCCTTTCTACAGGAACACTGAGGCCTAGCATAACACAGTGTTGCACTTTTCTGCTTTTCCCTCATTTCACTTTAAAACACACATTAAACATCAAGAACTAGATCCCCTCTCTCCCTCGTGACTAGATGTAAATATCCCCTTTCCCTTCCTTTTTTTCTCCAGCATAAAGAACATAGAGAACAGAAAGGAAATAAAAAGACTGCAGTCTCTTTCTTCATTATTGAAAGTCACGGATTTTAACTCAGTTTCATCACTAAAGGGTGACCAGCCCAGGGGATCTCTGCCGCTGGCAGCTGCCGAGGCAGGCTGCATCCCACCTTCACGTCCTCCCTGCTTTGGCTCACCCCTGCTGCACTCCACCACCACATCTTCCAGGGGTTTTGGCCCCACAGGCAGGCTGCATGCTCACACTTCGATCAGCTCCGTGTTTGACGGCCAAACCCAGGTTTGCTCCTTCCCTGCAGCGCCTCACTGCCAGGAAACACAGGCTGGATCTGGCCTAGCGCCAAGGAAGCCTTTTCCTCAAAGGACAGCTAGGACCTTCAGTTGTGCCGTGTGTCTCAGGGAATAAGAGCCGAGTATTTGAGCTGGGGCACAGAAATCAGTGGGATGGCTTTGAAAAGTGCTGCCTCCCTGGCAGATCTCCTTGTGTGGAAGGCAATACCCAAGCCTTAGAAATAAATCCATGCAAAGTGACGCGCGGGTCTGCAGATCCAGGTGAGACTCACCTCCCAGGCATCACCAGTGATGGGCAGGAGAGGCCCCTGCCACGCAGGAGGAGACCAGATACCCATGTGTGACCGACAGCAGCAGTCCTTGCTCCGCTGTGCTCTGAGAAGTCACCTACCCTCTCCTCGGGGAGCAAGTCACCTCTCTAAACAATTCTTGGCAAGGCAGAATTAGGCATCTTACGGCCCACTGCTCCCTTCCACTTTATTTGTCCTGGAGGAACTTATGAGGCCAACTTTGACATCTTCCCTGGGGCCAAAACCACCGTGCAGATGGAGCAGAGCAAGGTGGCTGACCACAGCACCAGCTTTCCCCCTCGGACCACCGCTGCCAGCTAGGGTGCCTCTTCCCACAGACCCCAGCCCTGGTCCCCAAGACCTCCTTCCTTCCCTCTGCTCACCCGAGACCCCTGCCCAACGCACGCCACAGAGCCGAGGCTCAGCTCTCACGGATGCTATTGACAGTTGTAAAACCGCCGTGCGCAAATGAACAACACGACACTTAGGGCTGCTCGTTTTCCTGCCAGTCAAAAGGAGTCCACAGGAAAGCACTCTGAGTAGTTTTACAGACAGGAATGCCCCATGGAAAATTATACATAAACACAGGAGATTGGCAATACAGTGCAGAGCAGTGTTCCCATGTAACTTCATTTAGATTGCACTGAGCTGGTATATTTTTGTATGTCTTGAAGAAAAACATCTTTCTCATTTGCAGAAGATAAATTTAAAACATCAGTGGTATGCTAGTGCCCAGGGCTCTTTATGCTTCAGTTTTTACTATTCTACTCCATGAGTCATAAGTTAGAGCATTTACCCCATAGGAACTTGTATTCCCTGGGCTACTCATTCGGATTGGCAGGTTTTGCAAACCAGCATGTAGTCCATAAGAGGCCAAAATTAAAAAAGGGAAAGGTGACACAAAGAGACACCCCCCCCCAGTAAAGTAAACAACGGCAGTGGAAAGCTCTATTTATTGAGGCAAGAATGGGTCTTTGCAAAGGAAGAGTGACTTCATGGACTGAGCTGCAAGGAACAGAGGAGGCCGCTGAATCTGCTCCTGCATGTTGGGAGTCGACTTGAAGTCACGCTGATGGTGCAAGCTGCCTTGCTGTGCTGCCCAGCCTATGATCACTCCCAAGCTGTCCTTCTTCTGAAAAGCCAGGACACCGACCGAGTCCTGGCAGACGTCAAGACCTGCCTGGGCATTGCATCTTGCCAACCAGCAACCTGCATGCCCAAGTCAAGGGCCCATGCACCTGGAGTATTGTGTGTGTGCCGTAACAAAAGCAGTCACCTACTGTAGGCTTAGGCCCAGCGACAGAGGTGATTCCCAGCTGGCACCTAGGTACCCTCAGGGCTGATGGAAATAGCAGGAAGCACAACCCATGTCACATCTGGTTGCAAAATGGTTACTGAGCTTTGGTTTCTTAGTGGAGCTGGGCAGATCAAGTCTAAAACAGAGCCACATCATGCCCAGTCCTTCATCGTAAGGAAAGGGCTCTGCAGTGGGAACACAGAGCAGATGCTGCCCCTACTCTTGCGCTCCACCAGCTCCTAGCAAAGGAGTGGGGTGTAGCCCAACAGCCCCTTCAAAAGGAATATTAACAGCCTCACACCATTGTTTGTCCCAGCTGGTACAAAAGGTATATCCTACCCAATGGTTTTCAGTCTGTGATCTGAGGACCCCTGGGAGATTCCAGGTCCGGGGAAGAGAATGAAAGAAAATAAGTTCATAAATATTAGATAGCGGTCTACAGATGTAATGTTTTTTAAAGAGTTCACAATTTTGCTGGAGAACGGCTAAGGAAGGATACATGAATCATAAAAGGGTGGAAAATTACTGCGCTAGCTTTCAAAACACAAGATCATTGGTGCAGAAAACTGCATTTCTTTCTTTATGGAGGCATAGGTACGTATGACATCATATAAACATCATGTTTAACAATAGCTAGATGTATCCAGATGGCTACATCAACTCATAATAATAGCAGTTCCCAGGAAACATTGTTGTGGATTATTACTGAGTTCAAAGGTTCACAATGCATTTTAGATTGTGCCAGTAGAAGAAATTGCTTGTTTCACAGGCACAGATGAAGGGCCCTTTTTGATCCCACAAAATCCAGGACTGTTATCTTTCTTCATATGCTCTAAATGCTATTAAACAACTCAAATTTATTTTTTTTTTCTCTGCAGAAAGGTTTTTCATGGGAAAAGTCTGATGTACCATAGCAGTGGAGGACTTTCCATTCCCGCCAGATTCAGGCAATGATACGCTCTGGTGTAGCTGTTCACCTTGCTCACAGTTACTTAGCACAAATTATCCTTCAGATATTAACAGGACCCCCTCAGCAAGAACTGGCTCATCCACATCTCCAAGAAGTTTCTTTGGGGTGCACCACTGGAACTGATGGTGCACCCAGCAAGGTGGGGTGGGTGCCTCGCACCTCCAAAGTGATGCCACAGCACCAAGCTCAGGGGAAAGGAGTGTTTCTTCCACACTTTGCTACATTTGACTGAACGGGTAAAAAACTGTGCTGATACTAACTCTTCTAGAAAGGCATTTTGTTGCACAATAAACAGTCCCCAAAAAAACATGTACTCTTAGTCAGAAAAGTTGACATCTAGAGGTTTGACTAGAAGCCAGGTGTGCAAGGTTAGGAGTCACTCCAGTTAAGGAGTTTAAATGTACAGTATAGCTAATTTTCAGGTACAAGGTCAGAGTTTCCTACACTGGCCCCTATTGCTGTTCTAACCATTAAGTGAAAGGTCCAATTAAGGCTATTTATATGTCTAGGTACTTAATTGTGCCTTCAAATCAAGTAGTTAGACACTGAGGTCACTTAAATTGTACCTATAATTATTTGTGCCTGAAAAAGAGTGGGAACAGACAAAGAGCCCTTGGTGGGCCAGGCCAGCTCCCAGGCACCTGCAGAGGCAGCCCGAGAGCATTAGGATACCCCGTAATTCCCATTTTCCTCTCAAGTCTGATGCCCCAGAGGTACAGCTGCCACTTATTCCGAAGGCAAAAGGAAGCCTGCCAGCCTGCGGGAAGGCAGTGGGGCTGGTGCGGTAGGGTCCGGCCACCACATCCAACTCTGCTCAAGCAGGTGGAGGGGGATCTGGTGTTCAAAGGATGCCCTTTGAGGCTGCAGAAGGTGTGCCCTCCAAGCTCTCCATTTTCATGGCTGTTTTCTTAACGTGTGACAGAAGGTGCCAGTTTAGTATACTGCTGTAATGCTCAACAGCAAGGGTCAAGAGCAGCATCAGAAGAACTGGGGCAAACTTAATGAAAAAAGCTTGAACATCTTGAAAGAATATTGATTGCTATGTGGGTCCAGGCGCAGCAAGAGGCCCCAGGAAGGACATCAGCTGGGGGGGAGTGTAAATCACTCAGGAGAAGAAGATGCCACCTCATGGTCTGCAAGACCTCCAATTGGGAAATGTCAAAAAAGATGCAAAAAGCAAAAGCTAGAAGCATCTACCAACAGCAGCCGGGCTTGCAACCCACGTTACCTGAAACTGAAACCCAGCCCTGGCCCCTGGGCCCCCAGCCTCCTGCCCCTTCCCACCATTGCTCCAAGGTTCAGCCTCTTCCCTTGCCCACAGGGGATCTGAAGCTGTCACCTGCAAGCAGCAGGAAAAGCTACACATCCCTTCCCTGGAGCAAGCAAGATCCCACATCCACCAGCAGGGATTCACCTCACAGGTCCCCAGGAGGACAAGCAGCAACACCTGTTTGAAATTAAATGCCTGGATTAAAAGCAGGACCTCCAAGTTTACTGCTTGAAATTGCCATACTGCAGATGAGGGTCTTTCCTCCCCCACCCGCCATCCCTTTTAGGGGTAATATAAGATTCTTTACAAGAAAGGGCTTTTGAAACTTTCCATTCCCCTTTAACAATAACCAGAAAAAGTTTGTAGCACGTTAGGGCTTAACTTAAGGAAATGAATGAAAGAAGGATCTCCCGTTCATTGGGTTCTTGTCCTGGTCTCTCATTTTCTAGGCATTATTTTGCAAACAGGAACACCTGCTCTTTTTCCCCTCTGTGGTTAGCAGGGGCACACACACATACAAGCCCTTCTGGGCATAAAAGTACAAATTTTGAATAACTTCTCCCTAAAATGTATCCACCCACACATACATCACTCATCAGTTGCGCAGCAGTAGATCGTGCTGGGTGAAGACAAGGCCAACTGTGTTTAAGAGTGCGTGCGTGTGACTATGACTATTCGCTTGTCCCGGTTCACAGATCTTTGTCAAGCAAACATCAGTGCACAAACATTTAAAACCAGGCAGCAATACCTTGTTAAAAAATATTTTGTAGTGTCTCTTGAAACAGGAAGGACACTCACAGGGAAATTTTAGGGCTTGCATTCAGTGTTGGTAACAAGGAGTGGGGAATATTGGATGTGTAAGGATCCGGCACCGTTGGACAGCTGTTACTGCTGGCACATGTGTCACTGAGACACAGCCCTTCAGCAAAATGACAGCTATTCCAGTAGGAGCCCCAGGAATGCACTTTATTTGAATGAACAGCTTCACTTTCTAGTTAAAGTCACAGTTAATAAATGGCAAGAAGTGCTTCTCAGCATGGGAACATTCAGGCACAGCCTGAACAAATGGGGTGCAGATTTTTTAAGGGTTTATTTTCATTCCCATTATAATATATGTCTCAGCTTGTAAATGCTTTTATGCCAACAGTAAAAATTTCCATTTATATGGGTTGAATTGAGCCTTTGCAATTCAGTGGCAGTCCAGCCACTTTTAAGCAGATGTTGATATGGCTTGAAACTTATTTAGCTGAGTGAGTGACAAGCTGCTACAGTCCAATGATTTTCCATGACTGAGCATGCAGACAGGATAGATAGACATCCAAACTGATACATCATTCATTCCTATCAATAGAATGATATTTTTCTTGCCTGCATGTGCAGGGGATCGTATCATAAATACTTAAAAACATAGAATAGCAGACCTACATGCAAAGGAAATTCTGTTTAGTTCATTGTACGTTATGGAACTGGGAAAAAAAAAAAAAAAAAAAAAAACAAAACCAATAAAAGGACCAAGGATACTAACCAGCCTGGGAAGATCTCGGTGCATTCTGAGAGTGCAGAAATACCGTTTCCCACATTTTGCAGCCCATGATGCAGGCTAACCCGGGCAGTGTGGCTGGGTTTTGTTTCAGCTATCAGCTAAGGCACTGTTAAAGGAACCTTTCTTTACAGAAAGGTTTTCAATACGCATAAAGGGCCAAGCCTTCCCTCAGATCAGCTGAACCCCAACGGGGCTGTCTGATCCTTCTCTGTGAAACAAGGACAGCTTATGTTCAGCAATTACATTCCTGTCCGTGCGCAGACAAGAGGCCACTGCCTTTGTCAGCCAGTGCTCCTCAGGCTTCTCTTGCCTTTCAGTGGGGACGATGACCTTTCTGACCACATCAAGATGCACCATCGCCATGTGCTCCACACGGGGCCCAGTGTGCGGCACAGCTCTTTTTTCTAAGCATCGCTGGAAGAGGAGCCAGTCTGTCTCCACTGATCCAGCCTGAGGACAGTGATGGACTGCCCTCTGGGCCTAATTACTCCTCCACATAGAGGATAAATAATCTACATGACAACAGGCTCCATTCACTCATGCCCTCCCACACCTCCCTCCACCCGCAGCTTAGCCTTGAGTGACGGATGGAGCAAGAGCCTGTGCTTGGAACATGGAACGGGCTCCCCTCTTATGGACTTGTGTTGGCCACCTCAGCCCCCCTGCAACATCTTCCTTTTGGGGCAAAGCAGGTACCCTACTAATTCAGTTACTCTGTGAAGCAGCTTGGTTCCCAGAGAACTTAACTCCGGTTCTTCTAAACAAATGCAGACAGCTTTCTGGGGCCAAATGCAAAGGACTTCAACTCACCATCCTTTTCAGGACTGTCCTGTGTGTCTTAGCAGGATGAGCTCAGGTTATTTTCCACTTACAGTAATTCTCAACTAAATTACACAGGGGCATCTAGGCAGTTTTCTAAAACTTTATCTTTCTCTGATCTTTTCCTTCGACTGTGAAAGGGAACAAGTCAAGACCAGGTAGAGGTGACTTTTTACACACCTTTAGATTCCTGCCAGGGCTCTGTACCCTGCTGACTGTTAGTTCTGGTGTTGTTCTAGTTCAGTGAAAGGAAACCACTCTATTTATCCTAGAACATACCCACTGACTTGAAAATTTATTGTAAAAGCTGCCAACACTGTGAATCTCTCCTGTCAGCATATCACTCAGGTGCTGTTCTTCAGACTTTGTCCAAGCAAGCCCTGTATTTCAGAGTTTAACCCATTAGATAACTAGAACAGGTAGTTTTCTATGTCAATAACATTTTATATAGCCATAGTTGTCAGCATCCACGAAAGACACCTTTCTAGAATCAGCTGAAACTCCAAAAGAGTCCTTGCTCAGGGCAGGTCACAGTCCCACAGACAGACAGAGCTCCCTTGCTCTGAGCAAATACAAGGGAAATCTGTTGGGGCATAGGGGAGAAGATGGAGGGAATGCATTTTGCTGCACCATTTAAGAAATGCTGACATGATAGCCTCTGCCTAAACTAGGGAATGACAAACTGTGAGAGACCACTGGCTTTCCATGACTTTGCAGACAGGCAGACAGGCAGGATGGGAAACAAGATGCTACCGCCATGCAGCATCCTTCCCAGGGAAGGGGCTGCCTTCGCCAGCTCTGCTGGGCCTGGCATCAGACCACGGGTACACAAAACTAGAGGGGAACCACAGCAGTGCTGTGGGGGATATACACCCACTTTATTACAGATGGAAAGCCAGCATATTCAAGTGCATCAGGAGTCCAGCTGCCACAGTAACACAGAACTACATTGTGTGCAGAACTGCAGCTCACCATCTCTGTAAAAACAGGCAAGAGGCATTCTCGATGAGATCTGATAAGAACAGGAGCTGTTTGTTTAAATCTACTCCCTTGCAGGAAATAAAAAAAAAAAATGAAATAGCAAACCCTTGAAATGCAAGTAGAGGATCATTATTCTCATTAGAGCAACAGTGAGCACTACTCATAATGTGTAGTGAAACACTGGCGCTTGAGTGAATAGGACCAACTGTTCAGCCCCTGAACAAATTGCACATCAGTCTTAACCTAATAGGTAAGATTAATGGAATGTCATATAATGCGGGAAACTCAAAAAATTAAGGTAATTCGGCAGAAAAGGCTTGGAATCATAGTCCACCTAAATGCATTTCACCCAGAGGATTACTGTCTCCAGTGTTTTATTTAAGAGTTATATTAATTTGAACGCCCTGCCTTACACAGATCCATCCTGTGCTTAAAGGCTGGCTTTCTGCTAGAAATGCTTACTGTGAAACCTTTACTGAAAGTTTGCCCAAACTTCTCACAGCCGATTGCAAAGCAGAGCATCTGGGAGCTCGGGGTGCTGTGCTTCACCCGTGTTTGTGACTGGTTGACTTTTTGGCTCCAGCACCTGGATTTGTCAGGGCCTCTTCGCTGCTGCTGGGAATGTGCCCCAGCCAAGCCCGGCTGCTCTCCCTATCATCCCTCTGACAGATTAAAACACAACAGGGTCTGTTGGATGACTGACACATTCCTCCTCTGTCTGACTCTGAAAGGACTTCATTTAACAGCCCTGGAGTTGAGCTTTTGACTGACAGATTGCGAAGGGGAAAAGTCATTCAGTTCCATTAAGCTCAGTAACTGCTGTAGAACAAAACACCTTTAAAAAAAGGGGATGAAAAAAGAGCTGCGGAGAGCTGGGGCAGGAGCTTTAGGGAGAAAAAAGGGGATTCTTTTCAGGTTCAAAGACAATCTTTCCCTTTGCTTTCTGTCCATCAGTGAGGGCAGCATTCCCAGAGGGAATACAGTCCGGCGCTCATTGGTGCCATTCAGCTGCCAGTCTCCCTGACAGGGAGACCAAAGGGCCTCATGTTGCGCTGCGGAAACTGTCTGTCAGGCAATCAGCAGCTGCCATGACATCATCTGCCCTGCTTTTCTGGGACTATTATAGGAAACGGGGTCCAGGAGCACCGCTCCAGAGCGCTATTCATATTTTCCTTTTGCCCCCTAAACCAAAATTTCTTTATAAAAGGAAACACGGTCTCAGTTCCACAGCAGGGTTTGCAGAACTAACTCCGTGCCAAAGGGTAAGGACTGTGTGGCTTCAAACCAGTCCTGCTCCACTTGGAATATATCAGGCCAAAGTTACGCAGCCCCTTGGCTATTTCTTATTGTAAACTGGGTTTTATTTTAAGAAATACTCCAAGTGAAATAGCAATTATAATCCTCTCTCTCTCTCTCTCTCTCTCTTTCCTTAGCCCTGAAAGCCTGTCTCACTTGAATCTCTCTGCTCTTGCTATAACACTAAAGCTTTCATAGGATTGTTATTCCTACACTCACATATATGTGCCTGCACACACACAGATGCATACATATAGAAGCCAGGTTCTGGCTGCCATATTTACATTGCCAGTGCAGTAGCTGAGGCTGCATCCTTCACTAGCCAAAGTGCTGCAAAAATAAATTATTAATCCTGATGACAGTGGGAGAGAAGTTAAGCACGAAACACAAACAAGCTACCGGCTGCAAGTGTGAAATCTGTCGATAAGCAGGGCTGGACATGTTGCAGTCAAGGACACACTGCTTGGGCTGTCCCCCCCTGTGCTGTCACAGACCATCAAGGACCAGTAGGCTCTGGTGGGGCAGGACCAATACTGGGAAACTTTACTCTTTCTGGTCCTCCAAGTCCTTATCTGTAAGAGCAATAGAAATAACATACAGTTGACTGTAAGCTAAATTAATTTGTGACTTTACAGCACACTGTGTGCACTCAGATGAAAACCCCAGGGACCTAAAATCATTTTGCGTGACTAATCCCTGCCTGCAAATCGATGTGGACTGGTCCTGCCTGGCAGTGCTGGCACAAACAGGATGCTGGAGACTCATCCCCTCTGTGTGATGCTCACAGCTGCTGTCCTCACACTTGCAGGGGTCAGCTTAGCAGGCTGACTCCTGCTCCTGTGCTGGGAGACCAGCCTGCTGACAAGGGAGCATCAGTGCCATCAAAAAGAAAGCGTGAAATGAGAGAGAGCCCTCGAATGGCGCCTCTGGGTCTCACACCACACCCAGGGCAGGGCTGAGGCATCGCAGGCAAAATCTGGTCTTGAGGAATGGCTGCAGGACTGCCCCACTCTGCTGAACGGTCACAGCTTTTTTCTATTCCTTTTCTTGGCTGGCTGGTCGGTCAGTTGTTTGGTCAGTTGATTGTAGGCAGGCATTAGTACAGGCACTAGCATTAAGGCCAAGCTACACAAAAGGATAATAGCTCAGCTCCATATGGAATTGTGCACGGGCTTGTTCCCCTGCCAAGGCCCTGCTGCATGAGCAATTTCTGGCTGTTAAGTCCTCTGCCTTGTTTCAGTAAGGGATTATTGCAAATCTTCACACATTCCACATGGACCTTACAAGACAGTTAGTCAGATCCTGGATGGACTTGCATGCAAAGGTATCCTGCTGCTGCTAGGGTCAGAATGTCTCCCTTCTTTTATTATTATTTGTATTTTTACAGCCCTGCCAAAGGTCTGCAAGTCTTGAGCAGCTACCATTTCAAGCCCCTCCAGCAAGCTGTAGTCTGATACTCCAGCTATGTTTGCTCTGTACATTCAGGCATTATTCTTTCTCACCTGGCAGTGAACCATGCAAATTAAGACAGTCTCCAAGCACACACACACAAAAACCCATGGAAACCAGAGCTGCCAGATTTTAACATCAGAAGCATGCAAAGGGAGAGGGGCAATGATCACTCAGGCTTCCCTCTTCTCTGTGCCCTTTTCTTCGCAGCAAGTAAGACAAATGCCATGATGTTCATATAAAAAAACCCATGATGTTTGCTTTTCTGATGTTCATATCAAGAAGGTGGTGCTGGTGCAGTCGGAAGCACTAGTAAATCCTTTGTGAGAAGATCTCCAGATCAGATCTGTTAAGGTAGCCTCCAATGTTTTTCAACATGCACATTTTTAACTAACTTGGAGCAGACACTGACAAAAAGTAGACTCACTGTTAGGGCTGAAAAGCAGCAAACACGATTTCTGTGATTATACCATTTTTGTGGACACCAGAAGGCATCACAGAAGCTATGGAAACATCAAAGATCCCAGTCTTCTTGTGACTGTTTGCACCAGCATGGCAGAGAAGAGTGAAACAGAGTGGCATGGGCCAACGGGAACAGTGCTACATAAAACCAACAGGCAAAGCCATACACGGGGTGCAGCAGCAGCAGCAGAGGAGACCTTTACCGAGCTGTACATCTGAATTTCTGCTCTTAGTAGAATGGAAGAGGTTGCTCACTGCCCTGAGGGCCCAGAGTCCATCTCAGAGTTTGAAAATATGGAGAGATTCTCTTGGATGAAGCCTCCTTCTGCTTTGAGAGTGAATGAGAAATGAGATTGGATGTGAACAGAGACACATGAAAGTAGAAGGACACCATATATCCATGACTCCAGCTGTCTTACCAACCCACATTGTATAAAAACATAGGCCTAGATCCTCAAAGGTGTACGTCCTGCACAGGTTCCTAACTGCCAGTCAGTAAACATAAAAATGGTGTTTAAATGCCTTTGCAGGTCAGGATCTTAGAAGTCCTGTGACAGTCTTCTATAGCAGGCGACCTCAAAAAAACTATCTTATATGTCCTTTTAATACTAAATTGATACTGGTTCAAATCTTTTTCCTTTGCCAGTGTCCCTGAGGTAAACAACAAAGTTGCTGTTTCAATACTTTCCTGGTTTTAAGTACACTTTAAACATGCCCACTTCTAGGTTAAAAAATGGCCTTGTGTGCAGTGCATTTCATTTTCAGATCATTCTGGAATGCTTTTAGCAGGTCCTCTGCCAAAAACACTCAGCTTTCTTATTTCTGTGGATAATAGGAGCTTACAGCTTTTATAGCAATTTACTTTTTTTTGTTCAAACTTTATACGAGTTGTGAGACCTAAGGTGGGGTCCTGTACATAACCTCAGTCCAAAATACTCCTTAAAGAAAAAGAGTTTCTCTCTCCTTCTAATGGCAGACCTGAACCTGCTGAAAAGAAGTCAAGATGAGTGTGGCTTTACACTGCTCCCCAGCCAGCTCTTCTGGATAGGGAATGTCTGCCTAAAAGCTCATATAATTCTTAACACCACTGCAACACTGTCTATTCAAGAGCCTGAAGTGCCGTGGTACCCTGATAACGATGTCCCAGTTAATTACAGCCTGTCCATGGTGGGTACATGGAGCAGCAAAAGGAAGGGGGAAGGAACCTGAGGAGTTTTGGTGGGTCCCATGGTCCTAACAAAATAACAGGTGGCAGTGGCAAAATTAAGGCCACAGCAGTGGTAGGAGCTGAACTGTTTGTCTCTTTGTGTTTCACCCTGGTTTACTTCCCTAATACAGTATCTATTTTAAGATGACGAGGGCTTCAGATATTCAGAACCAGAGAAATGAGGCCATGAGAAATGAAGCTAATGTATAGGTTCAGATAACCATTTACAAGTACTTCGAAATACTAGACTTCACCTCTGTATCCTCGCTTTGTCCTAGGATTCCTCATCTCACCTACACTAATCTGAGCTTCATGAACAGGGTCAACTTTAGAATAGCGTGGTCCACCACAGAACATCAGTGCTTGCTTTTGAGCTGTAGCTCAAAAGAACTGCAGTTTTGTTTAGTATTCCTAAAAACTCACGGATACCAGTGCTTCCTTCTCTGCAAAAGCTTCCCTGATCCGAAATATATGAATATGTTCTACATACCGGATAAGTATTCCTTCACTGTTTAAGATTGCCCCATCTCCATCCCACACCCTCTCTGACACTCACCAAGCAGACGGCAGTGACATGGGTAGCCCCTGCTCAGTGGCCAGTAGGCTGCTGTCAGGCTGAATGAATCTGTTTGCTTTTCCATCTGTGGGGGCACTCATTTGGCCTTATCTCCTCTATCCAGATGCTGATTTTCCCCAGCTTTGTAGGAAGCTGATAATCTCAGAGCCTTTTACCTTCTGTCAAATTTATTTGAAAATGGCCTGTGGACTCAGAAGTTATTAGGAGGAAAACCAACATGAAATGCAATCACATTCGCTTCATTTTTTGCTAACTCGTTTCTGTAGGAAGCACAGCCTGCTAGGGAATGGACTCCAAGTGTTGCCTTCTGTATTTATTTTGACAATGAAAATACCAACATCAGCCACGAGACACACAAAGGTGAAAGTCCTGGTGAACAACAGCAGAACAGCCCAAGCTTCCTGCCCTCAGCTGGCCACCACTGCTAAACCTGCCGACCCAAGAACAGATGTGTTTGCAATTCGGTGAGCAGGAAATGATGAACAAGCAAAAAACTTGTGCTCTGAGGATTGATGAATACCCAGCCTGTTCATAGGTGTCTGGTTGTCACAGCTTCTCATCTCCCTTGTCTGCTTTTAGGATCCAGTTGTTCAACTCTTCCTCCTGCATTACGCAAAAAATCTCCCTAAAGCCAGACTGATTAATGCCGGGAGCAGAGATTACTCCTTTAATTCTGAAGTATCAGCACGGCTGTAAGTGCAGAACAAGGCCAAGGAGAGGGCAAGGGCGAGCTGTGCTGTGTCCCCCACGCTAGTCTGGATCCAGTCATGGAAATGGAAAGCCATCAGCTGTGGTAAGAAATTTAAGGAGTACAGAAGCTGTAACTGAGCACAGGAGAAAGGGTGCCCTGAAAGGCTGCTTCTTTCCCTGTGTCAGCACTGAAACAGAGACGTGATCACCGCAAACAAATTTACATTCTTCCCTTGAACACGTTTGGGGAATAGGCATTACTTTTCTAAGGGAAGGAAGAAAACCTCAAGTAAATAATGTCAGTTTTTATTTACTTCAGATTTGAATCTCCATCAATTATTTAATATTTGCAAGGCAACCTTATGTAATTAATCTGTCACGGAAGACTGTTTACTCTTTACCCGTAACATTAAACTCTCAGTGACATATACCCAAGCCCTTGGAGATCCAGCCAGCTAAAGGGTTTGGAAATCTTGATTTATTTTTACATGCTGCAAACAAATCTATTTAATTAGAAAAACATGTCTGAAATCTTAGTTAACATGAAATCAAGTTGTTTTTTGTAAAAATAAATTATTCAAAAAGTGCTTGGGAAAACATCTAGCACTTGGATAAAAATTAGGGTGAACTGTACTGTTCGTATTGCCACAATACCAATAGACGCTAGCGGTGTGTGATAGGAACCCCATATGCTAGCTGATGGATGACTTAAAAGTCAAATGTGTGATCCAAAAGACAGCCCTTGAACCAAAGCACAAAAAAATGCAAAGCAGAAGACGCCGGCTGCCTACGGACAGGCAAAGAGCACAGTACAGCAGATCATTAGGACAACAGCAAGTACCGCGCCGCAGTGTGCCAGAGGGACGGATCAGCTCACCTTGGGGAAGTCCCACATTCCCGTACTCGTGGGACCTCCTTGTGCTTGCAGCACTGTAGACCCCCTAGAAACCACCCACATATTTCTCTTTCGAGCATTTGCACATAAACTGTAATAATTGTTACTTTCCTACTTTAAATGCCCAGGCTTCAGGTGTGTTCATTGATTCATGGTCTATGCGATTCATCGATCATATCGATGCCCAGGATTTTGGGGATGCGAGATCTCAGATATGCCAATGGGATATTCCCATCATACATGAGTATCCCCCCTCTATGACATGCACCTAATGAGAGATAATGAAAGCCTCTGATCCGTTGCCAGTATCACACACTAAGAAGTTTTACATTTCTTTAGCTTATCCAGAAAACGCAACTGCAATGGTTACTATGGTTACTATGATGCTGTTCGGCTCTGCATCTGTGTTTTGATTTGCACTCAGCTTCTTTCATGTGACACATCTAAATTATGTTTTATGCCATAATAAATGACACCTTTCAGTTTTTAAATATATGTGGGTCTGTGATAGGAGGCACTTTTTTTCTTCCTGCTTTAACTATCCCTTATTTAACGTGACCACTACAGCTAGTCCCCCAGCTAGCACCTTGGATTCTACATTTTGGGTTGGTTCCTAAGACGGCAGCCAACATTCTGAACGTTAATTGCTCTTTTTAATTTTCCTCCTGACTTTTCTCCCTTGAGATAGATAAACTAATAAATGAACAGATAGAAAAAGCTGTTTTGAATGGAAGGGTGAGTCTGTACCCTTGTTGAAGCAGACACTAATTTGCTTTTCTCAGTATCCAGGTTTTTTTCCAATATTAAAGCCTAGTAAATGCAAGTGGAAGAAAGCTGACCTTCCTCACAACAAGGCATGCAAGTGCACATGAAGTTAGACCTCTGTTTATTTTTCAGCTGAACATATTTATTATTTTTTAAATTTAGGGTCTGCAGATACTGCTACTCGCAAGAAGAACCTAATTTCTGATCCACAATGAGCTGCATGTTATAAAGCCCAGCACGACACATTGTTTAATAGCTTGACATAAGATTAGCCCTGTCACAAAGGCAATGGCCTACAGGTTTGTGCAAACTGAATTTTCTAAATGAAAGTAGTAGTTTTATGCCTTTATTAATAATAAAGGCATAAATCCTGCTTGTGTGAGCACTTCTGTTGATTTGAAGGGGGTATGCAAAGAAGTTAGGAATAGGTCCAAGAAATTAAGGAATGAAGAAGTGCAAGCAAATTTTCTGACACCATTTCATTAATTATTCGACCAGAATAGAGAAGGGGTAAAGGTTCTAAGGTTCCTAAAATCTAGAAAATAATCTAGATAGGTTTGCTTCTGGCAGCAGACAAAGAAGGTCCTTTCACATTTAAGAATATACTTCTCTACAAATCTCAAAGGACAGAGAATCCTTGGTCCAGTGAAAGCCGTAAGCACGTGCATAACTTTTGCACATATGAATGGTTCCATTCACTTTATTAGGCTTGGATAGGGTAAATCACAGTCTTAAAGATAAACATGTATTTATGTGCTTTCTGGACTTAAATGGCATCTCTATTTATCCAATACTTACATTTCCGCTTCCCTTTTTCCAACGTCCCTTTATAGCACAGGAATAAGGGACAGAGTTATGGCTGACTTAACAAGAGCTTTAACATTACATTTTGTGACATCTGAGAATTTTTACATCACAGACTTTAATTAATATAAGGAGTTATTTTTTCTGCTGAGTAGATAACAGCTAGGTGTTATACACCACGATTTATTTACTCACTGAAGAAGATAACTTTTGGATGTTCCTTGAGTTTTTAATTCTTGCAAGAGTTCAGGTCATTTTGCTAGCAGTGATACACCACCACAACCCAGTGTCACCTGTGTGGAAACCAGGCGCCCTTGGAACCCCAGCTCACATCTCCACACCACAGAGGAAGGCATGCAGGAATAGTCACTCACTTTGTTTTTCCCTGGTTAAAATAGTTGTTTCTCTCTGCTTTCAAGCATGATATGGAATTATTAACATTCAGATAGCTGTGCAGAGACCAGAACCCAAGGCCAATTAGAGAAGGATGATGTAAGGCTAGCAATTTACAATTACCATAACACCTGTGACATTTATAAATATTACCTCACAAAATTCCTGTGTCCTTAGGTAAATCCTTAGATTTCACTCTTGTAAAATGGATCACATATGTTCCCTGCTTCTGTGGCTTGACAAACATATTTATATAAAGCAAACCACTTTAAAATAGTTTGGTATTTAAAACATTTGACAAGCAGGCCTTTTCCAAACATTTTACTGCTGTAATTAAGAATCAGGAGAAGCTACCAAACTTATGGTTAACTAAAGGGTCTGCCTAAGCACCATGAAATACATGACAACCCAGCACAGGGAGATGAAACCCTACAATGTAAGTAAGGGACTGGGATTTAAGCGATGCATAAATGTATAGGTGCCATCTCTATATTAAAACAGAATTGTTATCCTTATCTTTTGTTTAGATTATTAATACCTACAATATTAACAATGTTCTTGGTCTTTATTAATGGTAATAATAATGATAGATGGTTTTCTGATGGTATCGGATTCACCAGATCAGGCAGTTGCAGTCTATCAGTTCCTGCAGCCCCCGTGAGCTTTGGTTTCTAAATATTTCCAACATTTATTGACTGGAAGACTGTTAACTGAAATTACTGTTTCTACAAGCAGGATGTGAGATAGCTTTGCAGCAGCAGAAAATAGTGTTCAGCCTGTTCTTTCAGCCCTGCATGGGTGGAGGAATATTCAGGAAGTCATGCAAAAACTCAAGATGTCCAAGGTATTTGCTTGTATGACAGCTATGGCATCTTACAAAGACACCTCCTCTCAGGTTTTTGTCCCCATCATTCAACTGGCAGATGGTAAACTGACCCCAGGAAAGTCCCCTGGACCATTTCCTTCCCAAATATAGAAGGTGAACTACAATATGAAGATGGTGGCAACTAATAGCTGGGAAACAAGAAATTCATAAAATGTTACGGTTGTTTCACAAACAGACACCAGTGGTGGTAATGCTATTTTAAAATCTTCGTCTTATTGCCAGCCACTTCTCCAGAACTGTAGCAATATAAGGATTATCAGTCACACTGGGGCTATTTCTTCAATTACAGTGGCACAGTAAGATGTAAATGCAGGTCATGATGCTATCAAGCCCAGCTCTGGTTGTTAATAATAACATAGATATCCCTGATTTGTCCTGTGTTAATTACTGAATGAGGAATCACTGACATGCAGACTGCATGATGGGGCTAAACTCAGAGATGACACTTATTCTTTGACTATTTTTTTTATATTAAAAAACAAGTGAGAGTAAAAGTGACTATCAAACTCAGTTAAATTCCACTGTTTATTTCAATGAGACGACATCTACATGAAACAATGACCTTGCCTCTGACTTTCGTTGCACCAACATAATCCCTAAAAGACCACCATGTGAACCCAAGGGAACTATTCAAAATTTACACTAATACAAAGTGGAACTTGAACCTGTCCAATCAGCTTCAACAGTAATTGCATCTCTCTCCCTCTTTCCCAGTCATTCTTCTTCTGTCTGTCTTGTCTGCAACCTCTACCTGAAATGTCTTCCATGTCTGTCTTGTCCTTTTCACCTATCTACCTCCACTTGGGATGAAAAAAATAGGTATGAGTAATCATACCATCCCATAATATGATATATTGACAGGTTATTTCCTCCTGCCATACTTGGGTAAAAATCACATGCCAGTCCCAGTTTATCTTTCTGGATTCATTTTCAGATGAAACACCGACCATTTTGATGTTTCCACAAATATTTATGTCAAAGATAGAAGTCTCATCTGATCGCCTATGGACTTAATTAAGATGCACAGACATGTAACATGGTTCAGTCAGAAGACAGAAGTATTTTCATAAATATCCTAAATTCATAAAAAATCCTAAATGTAACCAATTCTTATTTGTGGGGTCAATTTCCATGTTTAGGCCTTTGAGGACCTCCTCTCCCAAAGTTGCTATTTTTCCTTCATCAGGGAAAGACTGCCTCCAGTTGCCTCTTTGTGACCTAAAACTCTCAGGTGGGAGGGCTTACAGACAGGTGATTCTTGATAATGAAATATTTTACAAGTGTTCTTTAGGTTGTAATATCATCCAGAATACCTTGGTTCTTATCACGAAATAGCAACACGGAGATGAAAGACTTCTTAGACGTCAAATACCCCAGAAAGTAAGTGACTTTCTTTTTTGTGATGAAATACTATGAAGTGGGAATGGCAGCGCGATACCCTTGGAGGAAGGCAGAGTCAAGCCAAAAGGACAAAAAGTCAATAAATTACAGAAGCAAACTGAATATATGGACACAAGGATTTCAGCTGTGTAAATCACGGCAGCTCTAACAGCACCGTGCTGAGTTATTCTTTCTGTGAGCCTCACCAGTTACGCTGTGCTGGCTCATGTGCAGGATGCACAAAGGAAATGAAAACGTGGTGAAGTTACCAGCCAGCACCGTGTTACCCTGCCCCTGGCCACCGTGTCGGTGGCCAAATCTGCAGCCTCATCCTGGGGTATGAAATGAGAAGAATGGTGTCAGTCCTCAAGAGACAGGAGCTGCAGCGGTGGTGGGAATGAAATAAGGAGTGCCGGGGTGACAAGGTTTGCCTTCTCCCCATCTCCGCTCATCCCTGGCACTCGCAGGCAGAGTCAGCTTCAGATATATGGGGACCTCGGGCAGAGGTTAAGGCATGGGCCCTTCTCCCTTTCCATGTATTAGATGACTTTCAGCACTACCCAATTTAGTGCGGTATGACCCTCTGCCCATGTCCTGGCCCCTTGGGCAATTATTCCGAGTATTCACCCCCAAAGATAGTTGTCTCCACAGGTCTACAGCAGAAATTCACCTGTTCCAATCCAAAAACCTGCTGATACCTGGCTTTATTTCTCGCACTAGCAGATGTCTCCTTGTCTTCTTCAATACCTCCAACTATTTTGCTACTTCTCCCCTGTTTTACTCCTGGAGATGCAGGAATACCAAGGCTTGAGATCAAAAAGAGCCCTCAGATCATCTCACCACCCTCCTGATTGTTCCCCAGGGTACCTTCCCCAAATTTGTTCAGTCCTGTTCCCTATGACTTTACTAATAGGGCTTTCAGCGGCTTCCTTCAGTAGACAGCGCCACAGTATTATATTTCTGAAACTTGACAATGGCTATTATTGTGCCTAAAGGGGGAAAATTAGGATTTTTGCTTTTCAGTAATTTTCTCCTCCATTACTAGAAACTCTAGCCCTAAATTTCAGTTGACCCCCTAGGTCACTGTTAATCAACCTTATGTATCATTTGAAACTCCAAGGCATGCTCTTCATCTTTCTAGTCTAGTGTTTTAAAGGCCAGAAGTGGGGTTTGTTTTTTTTAAATAAACACAGTAAATAGAGCACAGGGGAACATGATACGAGGATATCATATTCTTGACTAGTACCACTGGTCACTGTCAAACACTGCCAAAGAATTACCTGAGCCTGAGCTTAGAAGCCAGGGAATGGGGATCCAAGAGGATTCTTGGGAGTTAATGAGAAAACATGTAGTAATATTGCAAGAAATACTAAATAGGTACATAACAAATGAAGCCAGTTCTGCACTCTCTCATTCCTTTTACAGGTTCTTTGGGCAGGAAGTGCGCTTATCCATCTAGTACAGAGATCTCCTCTCCATTTAAGTTTACTAAGTGCCACGCAGTCCAGAACACATAACTACTGTTAAGTAAGATCCATTTAAGTTTTGCCTAAGTAGAATATACATCCCTTCCTTCTGATCTCCCCACAGTGCCATGCCTTCCATGTTGAGTTGTCCCCCAGATTCCCTTCCTCACTGGGATATCTAGAGAGCTTTGTTCACCCCGAGCCTTCAAATACTTCACTTGCTTTCTTACACCGCATTTCAAGGGTGTGTCATAAGGTTGATGTTAAGGGGCTGAGGATTTCCCTCAGCCCCGTGACCCACCAGGCTAAATACTAGCCCATCACACGACAGGAGTTCATACGCAGTGCCTGAGATGGCCATTGTCACAACAAACAGGGACAAAGCATGAAGACTATGTACCCTGTGCCCTCTCCTCCCACCCAGCCAGACTTTTCAGAGTGTTGTCCCAGGGCCCTGCCCTGCATATCCCTTGAATGTGGATAGGTAACACGTCTGAAGATTCTATCATTTCTTCTGCAGAAGAAACACATTTCTAATGGCTGTATCTATAAAACAAGGAGCCCCCTGGACTAACACGGAGTGGCTTCAAAGTGTCTTAACAGTATTATTCACAGTTCTCATACCTTAGCCCTCAGCTTTGTAGTGGCAGAGCAGGCTGCCCTGTTCTTGTTTACGCTGCTATAAATCCAGTGACCAGCTTTTTGCATGTTCTGAATACATTTAATCAATGATCAGCACTGTGGCAGGAGGGAAGAAAAAAAGGTTTCTCATCGCCCTATCAAATGTCTGAGTCTGAAATATATTCCAAAGGCATGCCTCAAAGCCTTCCATTCCAATACCTGGACAAAGACATGGACACCTGAAAATAATACAGGATCAGATGAGGGGTGCACATCTGGCCAGAGATTCAGGGCGTGATAATTTTCACTGATGCATGAGTTTCGGCTCTTACCCCAGGCAACTGATCTCCCAACAGCTAACCATGAAAATTGGTCACATATGTCTTCTGAACTCTTCCACTCCCGCAATTTGACAGGGTCCTGTGCACAAACATCTCCCCTGACCCTTTTTAGCTTGCCTAACAAATATTTTATCCACATGAGAGAGGGTGACCAAACAATTTAGGGCAGTTTAGGATAGGATTTGGTGGAAAATAGGAAATGTAATGTAATCATATTAAGAAAGGGAGAATTTTAACAAGACGATGAGAGGAGAGACTTCTTTGCAGGCCTTGTGACACTAGCTTTAACTTAAAACCGAGATGATGTTCAAACTGTAGGGAACAAACCTGCCCTGGGCATAGCCATCATTCCTGTCTCCAATCTGTAAAACTTTATGGTATGCCACAAAGGCAAACAAAACAGTAGAAATCGAACAACCAGTACTGTAAGAAGCTAAGTTCTTCTGGGGCAGTGGTATAAGCCTTCTCATAAAGGCCAAATCAAAGCCAGACTTGAGGTCAAGAGGAACCGAAGGTCAGTTTGGACATACCTTTCAGCAATCCGATCCTTTTTCAGCAAGAAGATGTCCCTGCCCACAATGATCTTTAAAGACCCAACTCATTCTGTGATTTCATATCTTTCTTAGATGATACTTCACATCTTTCAGGAGCTAGGTTGGTCCAAAAACAGCAAGCAATTTATTAGCAGCTGTGTGCTGCTGTGTTGTTCATATTATTATTCTTCACTGTAATAATTCTGTTAGCAAAACTGCAGAAAAGAGGTATCTTAACTCAACTGTTTCTGCATAAAAAAATAAGACAGGAAGACCATCTTTTTATCAACACAATAAGAAATGATATTTTTTTTTAGAAAAAACACACTCAAAAAAGAAAGTTAAAGTTATTTTATATTATGCAGGAGTTGAGAAAGATGACCTGAGCACAGTGCGCAGTGTGGCTAGGCTGAGCTCACGGGAGGAGCCTGGGAAAGCTTCTTTCCTTGGTGGCATCCCATCCCATGCACTATTCCCACCACCCTCAAGTCACCATCACTACTTCCACAGACCATTTTCCCTTTTAATAGAGAAGGGTCATGTGCAGAAAGAGACCACTGCCCACTCTTGAGAATGGGATCTATATGATTAGATAGTCTCCCTCCTGGCGTAATAAATCGTGCTGTCCTACGCTGTTCGCTATTGCTGAATACTTGCAGTGTTCAATATTTCAAATACTTCTGTTGGTCAAAGCCCATACTGATTTTCTGGAAGTAGTTTCATTCGCATTATACTTGTACAAAAACATGATTTATTTTAAACGTCAGGAGTAAATTATAGTTTTACAGATTTTGTAGAAGGCTTTTCTTCCTGACAAAATAAATTATTCTTCCCCCAGAATTACCAGGTTTCCTCAGGTCTTGGTTTTCCTCCTCTTTATTTAGAAAGCCACACATATATGAGTACACTAAATATTTATGAATATAATTTATGAGCCCAGTTGTCTGTTTCTTGCCAAAAGTAAGAAGTTGGCCTGTGTGTGGTCTGAAAAATCCTAACTATGACCAGACTGAAACCATGGAGGTGACGGCAGCTTCACATTCATTGGGGAAAACGTCCAAAAATTCCGTATACAACATAAAAAATATGTCCTAAATAATAAGGAAACATACATGATCTCTAAATAACCAGGCTGTTAATTCAAAATAAAAGGCAATAAGGGAAGTTAGGCACAAGACATTTGTCAGCAACATTACAAAGGACATAAAAACTGAAAAAAAAAGTGTACTGTTTTCCTGGCTGAACTGACTTATTTTGCTTTGGTGTATTTGCTTAATGGTTTCCTTGTTATCTTTAAACCAGGTGATTTGGGCTTCCACTCAAAAATGAAGAGAGTCTCTCCATCGAGCGTATGAGAAGCTGGATCAGGCCTCGAGACAGGACACAACACACTCAGGTGACCTCCCAGCACTCTTCCAAAACAGCCTCCCATTGCATTCAGGGAGAAAATCCTGCCTCCTCTGATGCCTGGCACAGCCCCTCAGATGTTGCCCCGATTTCTGGAGAATGACAAGCAGTAAGTCTTTCATCATGGCAGATCATCCTAAATAGCGAGTTTCATTCTCCACAAGCAAAAATATTTTTTACCCTAGGAAAATACAGTATAATGGGGAACAAGTCACTATTATCTGCTCTTCACAATAGGAAAGAACATCAGGTGTTACAAAAACAAAGGTCTGCACGGGGTCCTTGTTATTCTCTTAGATTTATCAGGTTAGAATTCCTCTCAGCCAATTTTTTGACATGAGTGAAGCCAAGAACCAAAGATACTTCTAAAAATAAGTGAAAACCAAAATAAAACATTTGGGTTTGAAATTCAAAATAATCATCCCTTAAGGTTTAACATGATGAGTGGAGCCAAAGAGACAGTGATAAGGAATGGGCTTTTCTGAAGCAATTGTTATCTACTTCCAACTGGATGTCAAATGGGAGAAATGCACTCAGGCATCACAGTCCCCTGCTTCACATTTGCTAGCTTTGCTCATCTTGAATTGGGGAGTTCCTGCTTTCTTGCCTCTAGTGTACAATTTACAATGTAGCTCAAATATTTATAACTAGGTTGCTTTTCATGTTCCCCTAGGTGCTGCGTGTTAGCCTGTTTTATGAGATTTAGGTAAAGTGCAGCATATCCTATAAATGTGAAGTTTGAAATCCACCGGGACTTATCAAATATCACTTTGAGGATTCAGAAACTTTGCTAGATAGCAACATTCTGTGCCACCACATATTGTACCCCTAATTAAGGGAACTTTCCTGTTTGTATAGCAGTTAAAGAAAATTGCTGACCATAGATCTGCAGCTAATCCTGTGTTCTGTAAAAATGCAAATAATTTTCTGAATAAGGTGTGTGTTTGAAAGCTCCCAAAGTAAAGAAAGAGGTCTCTAGGCATTGAGTACTTGCCCATATGAACAAGGAACACCTTCAGGTCCGACTGTGATACTGTACGGATCTGTGGCTACTGTAAATGGACAACCTTCACAGGCCGTTAGTTTTGGTTTTGTTAACCCACAGAATTAAACCCATGGGTACATTTAGAAGGTTTCTATCAGTCTGATCTTCCAATGACCCCTCATTCTGCTTACAGGAATCCAAATATTTCCAGGATGGATACATAATCAATTAGTTATTTCATATGCAATTTATCTTAATGGAAATTCAAACATACATCACAACCTTCTCAAGCACCATTCTTTACCTTTCGGAGATGTCTTGAGGTAGAGGGTCCTTAATGAGTTTTATAGAGCACTCACATGCAGTGCATGCTGCTAGAAGACAAAAAGAGCTCCTTCATTAGTTCTGTAAGAGAGAAGCTAATGTAGCACCATCTGAATACAGGTTTTCAGATCAGCACTTTCCTCCTTATTTTTTTGTGGGTTGAAGCATGCCAGTCAGCTGGCCTACCCATGCCATCCTAATTTCTCAGTCATTTGACAGTGCTCGGAGTTGATAGGGATGGGTTTTAATATAGATAATAATTTATTTTTAAACCTACTCCAGGCTTTCATTTTCATTACATACAAGACCTAGTAAGTCTGTGATCTCTGGGTACTCCAAACCTTTGCTATAAGGAAAGCAATGCTCTAAGGAAATGCCTGAGAAAGAATGTGCAGATTTAACTGAAAAGACTCAGGAAAAAACCCAGAGAAGCTCCAACATAAGCAACTTTACATTTGCAGCTATTTGCTTCTGATGTTTTCCCTTCCTCTGGCCAGTCTCAATTAAATTTTTAAGTTTGTTTGGCTTTTAAGTGGACTGTATAAGCATTGGATCTGATTCATTGCAAAATATCACGAAGTTCATAGATGACCGTCTTCTCACATATTTGATGTGGTATTTCTGTGGCATATGTTGTATTGTCATTCACGTGCAGGCTGGAGCAAAAGGATGCCGTGAAGCTTCATCACCCTCTGGATAACAAAGGCAGGGAAAAGGGAAGCAAAATGTTCCTGGGTGCTCGGGGCATAAGCACCTCTTGCTGTTTCTCCCCATCGTTGTTTCTCCTTCAGAGCAAGCTACAGCAGGGACCTGGGGCAGGCAGAGCTCTCCAGCTGAACGGAGCGGTCTGTGCCAGTCGTCCAGACCACACCTATGTCTGTTCATAAGGCAAAACATTCCAACAGCAACCCAAAGGTAGCTGGTGGGTAGGCGAGCTGGGACAGGTCTCCTTCATACAGGCAGATGGAGACCCTGCAGGACCAGCACCTTCGTCTCCTGATCTCAGTGTGTCAGCCTGGAGCCTGACAGACAACCTGCAGTATAAGCAGAGGACACGGGTCACGAGTTCATACTGAGTATAAGCGCATATACAGACCCTCTTCTATGCCTCACCCTGCTCCGCAGTTCGACTCAAAGCCTGGGCTGATCCCTCAGCTCTGAAACACTAGCAATAGCCACAAGCCACACTCTGTACAGTTTTATATCATCTTTCACTCAAAGATCTTAAACCAATTTGCTGGCATTAATTAAGCTTCATGAACTCCTCTGGGAGTTAAATAAATATTGTTCTATGCATTTTATACCAGAGCTTAAGAGAGTTTTTCTAAGTGCTCGTTCCTGCTGACCTATGCAAGAGCAGCAGTCGGTATGAATATGCTGACATCCTGAAATGCTGTTTCTTGCAGGTAAGCCTCAGTTCAGTTTTCTACTAAAGTAACATATGGAAAAACATACACTTAACCATGCACAGTGTGATTTAAATATGTTGCATACTCGAGGGCATACATGAAATAAGACATGTCAACCAGGCTGTTTCAGGCTTTGTAAGACAGCCAATACATTTGCAAGTAAGGTAGACTTTGGACATCATTACACCATTCATTTCAAATATCATGAAAACTAATCAATGCTAGTTTAGCTTTGAGACACTGGGCAATGCTGGACAATTTGTTAGCCTTTTAACTGACAGTTGTGTGAATGGTTTCTGATTTTCCCACAGAATTCCTTTAAAGCAGTCCATGCCCAGTCAGTTGAGCTGATGCTGTGCATTGTTATGGAGATGATCTAAGTTTCACTCCTGCATTAATCTGCCACACTTTAGAGATGGGGCTGTTGGAGTCTCTTTACTTATTCCCGTAAAACACAGGTGATATTTTTGGCATTGCTGCAAGACAATCTGTCTACATCGCTGAGCCTCCTATCCAGTCATGAAATGAAGCGTTTTCTTTTTTTCCTTGAACACGACAGGAGTTGCTGAGGTTTCAGTTCTGACTACTATGAACTCATAATTTTGTCATTGGCTTTACTAGGACCAGGATTTCCCCTAGACTGAAGGTATCCCATTGACAGTCAGTGTACCCTTGGGCATAGATGGACCACTTCTAAGGCAGCATACGAAAAGCCAATCTGTCATGCGTAGGCCTTAATTCTCTCTGCAGACACCCTGGAAAACCATCACAGATCCATAGTCAGAAAAATGTTGAAAGCCAATTCCCTTAGCCACTGAGAAAGCTGGGTTCAATGACAAGCTTTGTGTCAGCACTGCTCAGTTAGGGGCTATACTGAGGTCTCTTGACAACATTAAAAGTGTGTTTCTTATATAAGTCTGAACTGTGGTCCCATCTGTGGGTGTCCTGACTTGATGGACATTTTGCCTCTATGTTTAACAGCACATAACATCACCTGCACATTGAGCAGCCCAGTCTAGAGGGCAGGAGTGGACAGCATCACCCTGGCCCCGATTTTCACTCTGCTTATGCTCAAGCTACAGTCTCTCTTTCTTTTTCTGCATTTGCCTTAACCTTGAAATGTCACAAGCCCTCTGCATAGCTGTGCGATGCTCGGGGATTTTGTCAGTGCTAAGATATGCAGGAAATCTCCCGCAACAGAATTAGTAAGGTTTGAGTGTAGACTTGCCATCTACCCTAGGTTTAGCTCCAAAAAGCCACAGTTCTGGGTTATTTTAGGCTTCAGGCAACACCACAGCTTCAGGCATAAGCCAAAAAAACGCAAGTTCTAAACAGAAAGAGGAACCTGCAGAGCTGTTTTGAAAGTGCTCCTGCCACAACAGCAAAGGCCCCTAGATACAGCCATCTGCCTCTTTTTTTTTTTTTTTTTTTTCCTTTCCCCTTTGCTACACTTCCTCTCCCAGATGTTTTTCATCATCTAAGGTAGCAATTCAGGCATTTGAGTAACTGATCCGAAGGAGTGTGCTGCATGTGATTAGCATCAAGTCACCAAAGAACAAAGAAATGCAATTAATCCCTGCTTAAATAAAAAACAGATTAGTTCAGATTAAACATATTAGCAATGGGCAAACCTCAGATGCTTTGGATAGTGGGTTTGGACTGGAAAATTGTTTGGGAGTGCCAGTATAACCCAGATCCTATCCAAAATTTCTGCTGCTTCCATCCAAGAAGGCTGGAAAGCACAAGGAGAGCTCTCCTGTATGAAAATTTGCACTTCTGCTGTCCAATTCAGTCGGAAAAAAACCAGACACTCTCATGGTATGTTGACTCCTGGCACCAACACCTCTGATCCTGCTCAGAACAAGAATATATTGAGGGCAGAGTTGGCTACTTACTATGTAAGGGTTTAGTTAAAAGGACTTGCTATAGTTAAACAGATTTCAGGGTTGATTTTTTTTTTGTTAGCTTGTTTGGGTTTTTTATGGGTTGAATTGGTTTCTAGGTTTTATGGTAGAAACTATGATCACCATTCTGTTATGCCATTGATATCCTTGATGTTGCATATGCATTGAACCCTCCTTCACAAAAATAAGTTCCATTTGTTGAATGGGCGTTAGGTTGTCAGTATTCGGATCTCAACATTTTTGTCAACACCAGAAACAGAAACATTTTGACCAATCCATAAAAGTGATTGTAAATAGTAGTGAAAGACTTTTCCCTAGCAGCTTGCAGATCTGTCCTGACCTGTCACCAGGAGTGGGCTTCAGCTCATCTCTCAGGGTTTGGGAATTTAAACATAAAAATTTCAAATATACCAATGTCTGAGTTTGAATATATGGATTTTGTGTGCAGGTTTCTGTTCCTCAGTTGCAGATTTGTCAGGATTTTGTATGTCATTGGTCCCAGAGACAGTCAGACACACAGCTGGCAGCTCAGTCAGTCCACAGTGGGTTTTTCCTGCAAGCTTCTTTAC